>NW_028123386.1:0-343656 GCF_965194805.1 Balaenoptera borealis | reverse complement strand
TGCGATGGGTACCACGCAGT
Source organism: Balaenoptera borealis (assembly GCF_965194805.1). Lineage (NCBI taxonomy): Eukaryota > Metazoa > Chordata > Mammalia > Artiodactyla > Balaenopteridae > Balaenoptera > Balaenoptera borealis. Next base: position 343,636 of record NW_028123386.1, on the reverse strand, counting down.
ATTACTTTAAAGGGTCTGCGTTTGCTCACCCAACCTCACCAAACCTCTCAGCCCCAAGAGTGTCCACCCTTATGTCTCATCCAGCTGTGGGTCTAGAAATGGTCAATCCAGGTTGCATCACAGCCCCTGAACGCATTGTGTAAGAATTTCTCTCTCTTTCACTGTCTTTGTTTCATGGGTTTTTCAAAGTAATTTATTTTTATAATGGGGTTTAGCTGCTTTTCACTGCTGTGTTTATGCCGCTTTACACCCACTTGACACACTAACAGAGAGATATCAATACATAGGTTTTAAGATTATTACTAGTCAGATATATTCTTGTGCGGTGAATAGGGCGTGTTGAGTCCAGTTCTCTGAGCAAGGAGTAGGTCTTGTCTATTACATATTGGGTTTATGGAACGGTATCTGAGCTAATTTGAAACCCTTGTTTTATGTATCACCCCACCTCACCTTTCCCGTTAAGCAGCCATAGTGTGTTTTCTGCATGTGTGACTCTGTTCTGTTTTGTAATTCAGTTCAAGTGTAACGGTTTTTACAGTCCCTCTATAAGTGATACCTTATGAGAAGTGTCCTTTTCTGTGTGACTTATTTCACTTAGAATCGTCGTACCTAAATCCACTCATCATGCTGCTATTAGCCTTATGACATTGATTTCATGGCTGAGTGATATTCCATTGTACATAAGGACCACAACTTCTTTATCCATTTTTCTCCCTCCTGGGATATTGAAGGTGGAATGAAGTGGAGGTCCTTGTCAACAGAGCAGCCCTAAACTTTGGGGTGCTTGTGTCTTGCTGATTTTTCATTTTCCCAATTTATACCGCCATGAGTGGAAGTGCCCTATGCTCTCTAAGCTGTGTTTTTTAGATGTTTCAGGACACACCGTACACTTCTCCAGAGTGGCTGTTGGCAATTTACATCCCGCCCATCAGTGTAGCAAGGCTCCCATTTCTCCATGGCCTGTCCTGCATTTCTGGTTTTGAGACTTTTTTCAGCATGGCCCTTTTGACCGATGGGTAGCGAGTCTTCTTTGTAGCCCTGATTTGCCTTTCCAGGTTGCTTGGTTGGCCAAAAAGGGCGTATGCGTTTTTTCCTGAATATATTCAGGAAAAAACGCATACGCCCTTTTTGGCCAAGGGCATCATTGTCAACGTTTTGCCGCTTTTCATGTGCTTTAAAGGCGATTCGAATCTACCTCCTGAAATCTGTTTCCTGCATTTCTGCCTTGATTTCAAATCCTCTTCTTTGCCTTCCCTCAATATATTTGTGGACGAGAGTTATCATTTATAACTCTGCAGGTTTGTGAATTGCAGTGCCCTGAAGCTCCATTGTACAACTCGCTTTTTTGGGAGCTGGCCGCAAAAGCGCAGGATGGCTTCAGGCCCTGTTCTGGTTCCGGGGGGGAGGATGAGCCTGTGGTTAATTCTTCTTCCTGATGGGAAAATAGAGTGACCTGTGCCTGTCCCAACACCAAGAGCTAGTCTCTCACTGGTTCCCCGTCTACCCGTTCATCCTCAGGACAAATTGCAACCTGTACGGAACAGGAGGTTAAAGGTGCTGATGCTCCAAGTAGGGAGATTGTTAGTAAAGCGGCTGGAATGGCGAACCCGGGCACAAGGAGAAGAGAAATGAGGTGCGTTTTAGAAACCTTTCCCCATCACATGGTGTACCATCTTTTTGTTTTCTCATGCATGTTTTCGATGTAGGAAGATGCCCTTGAACCTGGAGATTTGGGACCCATGCGATGGGTACCACGCAGTATTACTTTAAAGGGTCTGCGTTTGCTCACCCAACCTCACCAAACCTCTCAGCCCCAAGAGTGTCCACCCTTATGTCTCATCCAGCTGTGGGTCTAGATATGGTCAATCCAGGTTGCATCACAGCCCCTGAACGCATTGTGTAAGAATTTCTCTCTCTTTCACTGTCTTTGTTTCATGGGTTTTTCAAAGTAATTTATTTTTATAATGGGGTTTAGCTGGTTTTCACTGCTGTGTTTATGCCGCTTTACACCCACTTGACACACTAACAGAGAGATATCAATACATAGGTTTTAAGATTATTACTAGTCAGATATATTCTTGTGCGGTGAATAGGGCGTGTTGAGTCCAGTTCTCTGAGCAAGGAGTAGGTCTTGTCTATTACATATTGGGTTTATGGAACGGTATCTGAGCTAATTTGAAACCCTTGTTTTATGTATCACCCCACCTTACCTTTCCCGTTAAGCAGCCATAGTGTGTTTTCTGCATGTGTGACTCTGTTCTGTTTTGTAATTCAGTTCAAGTGTAACGGTTTTTACAGTCCCTCTATAAGTGATACCTTATGAGAAGTGTCCTTTTCTGTGTGACTTATTTCACTTAGAATCGTCGTACCTAAATCCACTCATCATGCTGCTATTAGCCTTATGACATTGATTTCATGGCTGAGTGATATTCCATTGTACATAAGGACCACAACTTCTTTATCCATTTTTCTCCCTCCTGGGATATTGAAGGTGGAATGAAGTGGAGGTCCTTGTCAACAGAGCAGCCCTAAACTTTGGGGTGCTTGTGTCTTGCTGATTTTTCATTTTCCCAATTTATACCCCCATGAGTGGAAGTGCCCTATGCTCTCTAAGCTGTGTTTTTTAGATGTTTCAGGACACACCGTACACTTCTCCAGAGTGGCTGTTGGCAATTTACATCCCACCCATCAGTGTAGCAAGGCTCCCATTTCTCCATGGCCTGTCCTGCATTTCTGGTTTTGAGACTTTTTTCAGCATGGCCCTTTTGACCGATGGGTAGCGAGTCTTCTTTGTAGCCCTGATTTGCCTTTCCAGGTTGCTTGGTTGGCCAAAAAGGGCGTATGCGTTTTTTCCTGAATATATTCAGGAAAAAACGCATACGCCCTTTTTGGCCAAGAGCATCATTGTCAACGTTTTGCCGCTTTTCATGTGCTTTAAAGGCGATTCGAATCTACCTCCTGAAATCTGTTTCCTGCATTTCTGCCTTGATTTCAAATCCTCTTCTTTGCCTTCCCTCAGTATATTTGTGGACGAGAGTTATCATTTATAACTCTGCAGGTTTGTGAATTGCAGTGCCCTGAAGCTCCATTGTACAACTCGCTTTTTTGGGAGCTGGCCGCAAAAGCGCAGGATGGCTTCAGGCCCTGTTCTGGTTCCGGGGGGGAGGATGAGCCTGTGGTTAATTCTTCTTCCTGATGGGAAAATAGAGTGACCTGTGCCTGTCCCAACACCAAGAGCTAGTCTCTCACTGGTTCCCCGTCTACCCGTTCATCCTCAGGACAAATTGCAACCTGTACGGAACAGGAGGTTAAAGGTGCTGATGCTCCAAGTAGGGAGATTGTTAGTAAAGCGGCTGGAATGGCGAACCCGGGCACAAGGAGAAGAGAAATGAGGTGCGTTTTAGAAACCTTTCCCCATCACATGGTGTACCATCTTTTTGTTTTCTCATGCATGTTTTCGATGTAGGAAGATGCCCTTGAACCTGGAGATTTGGGACCCATGCGATGGGTACCACGCAGTATTACTTTAAAGGGTCTGCGTTTGCTCACCCAACCTCACCAAACCTCTCAGCCCCAAGAGTGTCCACCCTTATGTCTCATCCAGCTGTGGGTCTAGATATGGTCAATCCAGGTTGCATCACAGCCCCTGAACGCATTGTGTAAGAATTTCTCTCTCTTTCACTGTCTTTGTTTCATGGGTTTTTCAAAGTAATTTATTTTTATAATGGGGTTTAGCTGGTTTTCACTGCTGTGTTTATGCCGCTTTACACCCACTTGACACACTAACAGAGAGATATCAATACATAGGTTTTAAGATTATTACTAGTCAGATATATTCTTGTGCGGTGAATAGGGCGTGTTGAGTCCAGTTCTCTGAGCAAGGAGTAGGTCTTGTCTATTACATATTGGGTTTATGGAACGGTATCTGAGCTAATTTGAAACCCTTGTTTTATGTATCACCCCACCTCACCTTTCCCGTTAAGCAGCCATAGTGTGTTTTCTGCATGTGTGACTCTGTTCTGTTTTGTAATTCAGTTCAAGTGTAACGGTTTTTACATTCCCTCTATAAGTGATACCTTATGAGAAGTGTCCTTTTCTGTGTGACTTATTTCACTTAGAATCGTCGTACCTAAATCCACTCATCATGCTGCTATTAGCCTTATGACATTGATTTCATGGCTGAGTGATATTCCATTGTACATAAGGACCACAACTTCTTTATCCATTTTTCTCCCTCCTGGGATATTGAAGGTGGAATGAAGTGGAGGTCCTTGTCAACAGAGCAGCCCTAAACTTTGGGGTGCTTGTGTCTTGCTGATTTTTCATTTTCCCAATTTATACCGCCATGAGTGGAAGTGCCCTATGCTCTCTAAGCTGTGTTTTTTAGATGTTTCAGGACACACCGTACACTTCTCCAGAGTGGCTGTTGGCAATTTACATCCCGCCCATCAGTGTAGCAAGGCTCCCATTTCTCCATGGCCTGTCCTGCATTTCTGGTTTTGAGACTTTTTTCAGCATGGCCCTTTTGACCGATGGGTAGCGAGTCTTCTTTGTAGCCCTGATTTGCCTTTCCAGGTTGCTTGGTTGGCCAAAAAGGGCGTATGCGTTTTTTCCTGAATATATTCAGGAAAAAACGCATACGCCCTTTTTGGCCAAGGGCATCATTGTCAACGTTTTGCCGCTTTTCATGTGCTTTAAAGGCGATTCGAATCTACCTCCTGAAATCTGTTTCCTGCATTTCTGCCTTGATTTCAAATCCTCTTCTTTGCCTTCCCTCAATATATTTGTGGACGAGAGTTATCATTTATAACTCTGCAGGTTTGTGAATTGCAGTGCCCTGAAGCTCCATTGTACAACTCGCTTTTTTGGGAGCTGGCCGCAAAAGCGCAGGATGGCTTCAGGCCCTGTTCTGGTTCCGGGGGGGAGGATGAGCCTGTGGTTAATTCTTCTTCCTGATGGGAAAATAGAGTGACCTGTGCCTGTCCCAACACCAAGAGCTAGTCTCTCACTGGTTCCCCGTCTACCCGTTCATCCTCAGGACAAATTGCAACCTGTACGGAACAGGAGGTTAAAGGTGCTGATGCTCCAAGTAGGGAGATTGTTAGTAAAGCGGCTGGAATGGCGAACCCGGGCACAAGGAGAAGAGAAATGAGGTGCGTTTTAGAAACCTTTCCCCATCACATGGTGTACCATCTTTTTGTTTTCTCATGCATGTTTTCGATGTAGGAAGATGCCCTTGAACCTGGAGATTTGGGACCCATGCGATGGGTACCACGCAGTATTACTTTAAAGGGTCTGCGTTTGCTCACCCAACCTCACCAAACCTCTCAGCCCCAAGAGTGTCCACCCTTATGTCTCATCCAGCTGTGGGTCTAGATATGGTCAATCCAGGTTGCATCACAGCCCCTGAACGCATTGTGTAAGAATTTCTCTCTCTTTCACTGTCTTTGTTTCATGGGTTTTTCAAAGTAATTTATTTTTATAATGGGGTTTAGCTGGTTTTCACTGCTGTGTTTATGCCGCTTTACACCCACTTGACACACTAACAGAGAGATATCAATACATAGGTTTTAAGATTATTACTAGTCAGATATATTCTTGTGCGGTGAATAGGGCGTGTTGAGTCCAGTTCTCTGAGCAAGGAGTAGGTCTTGTCTATTACATATTGGGTTTATGGAACGGTATCTGAGCTAATTTGAAACCCTTGTTTTATGTATCACCCCACCTCACCTTTCCCGTTAAGCAGCCATAGTGTGTTTTCTGCATGTGTGACTCTGTTCTGTTTTGTAATTCAGTTCAAGTGTAACGGTTTTTACATTCCCTCTATAAGTGATACCTTATGAGAAGTGTCCTTTTCTGTGTGACTTATTTCACTTAGAATCGTCGTACCTAAATCCACTCATCATGCTGCTATTAGCCTTATGACATTGATTTCATGGCTGAGTGATATTCCATTGTACATAAGGACCACAACTTCTTTATCCATTTTTCTCCCTCCTGGGATATTGAAGGTGGAATGAAGTGGAGGTCCTTGTCAACAGAGCAGCCCTAAACTTTGGGGTGCTTGTGTCTTGCTGATTTTTCATTTTCCCAATTTATACCCCCATGAGTGGAAGTGCCCTATGCTCTCTAAGCTGTGTTTTTTAGATGTTTCAGGACACACCGTACACTTCTCCAGAGTGGCTGTTGGCAATTTACATCCCACCCATCAGTGTAGCAAGGCTCCCATTTCTCCATGGCCTGTCCTGCATTTCTGGTTTTGAGACTTTTTTCAGCATGGCCCTTTTGACCGATGGGTAGCGAGTCTTCTTTGTAGCCCTGATTTGCCTTTCCAGGTTGCTTGGTTGGCCAAAAAGGGCGTATGCGTTTTTTCCTGAATATATTCAGGAAAAAACGCATACGCCCTTTTTGGCCAAGAGCATCATTGTCAACGTTTTGCCGCTTTTCATGTGCTTTAAAGGCGATTCGAATCTACCTCCTGAAATCTGTTTCCTGCATTTCTGCCTTGATTTCAAATCCTCTTCTTTGCCTTCCCTCAGTATATTTGTGGACGAGAGTTATCATTTATAACTCTGCAGGTTTGTGAATTGCAGTGCCCTGAAGCTCCATTGTACAACTCGCTTTTTTGGGAGCTGGCCGCAAAAGCGCAGGATGGCTTCAGGCCCTGTTCTGGTTCCGGGGGGGAGGATGAGCCTGTGGTTAATTCTTCTTCCTGATGGGAAAATAGAGTGACCTGTGCCTGTCCCAACACCAAGAGCTAGTCTCTCACTGGTTCCCCGTCTACCCGTTCATCCTCAGGACAAATTGCAACCTGTACGGAACAGGAGGTTAAAGGTGCTGATGCTCCAAGTAGGGAGATTGTTAGTAAAGCGGCTGGAATGGCGAACCCGGGCACAAGGAGAAGAGAAATGAGGTGCGTTTTAGAAACCTTTCCCCATCACATGGTGTACCATCTTTTTGTTTTCTCATGCATGTTTTCGATGTAGGAAGATGCCCTTGAACCTGGAGATTTGGGACCCATGCGATGGGTACCACGCAGTATTACTTTAAAGGGTCTGCGTTTGCTCACCCAACCTCACCAAACCTCTCAGCCCCAAGAGTGTCCACCCTTATGTCTCATCCAGCTGTGGGTCTAGAAATGGTCAATCCAGGTTGCATCACAGCCCCTGAACGCATTGTGTAAGAATTTCTCTCTCTTTCACTGTCTTTGTTTCATGGGTTTTTCAAAGTAATTTATTTTTATAATGGGGTTTAGCTGCTTTTCACTGCTCTGTTTATGCCGCTTTACACCCACTTGACACACTAACAGAGAGATATCAATACATAGGTTTTAAGATTATTACTAGTCAGATATATTCTTGTGCGGTGAATAGGGCGTGTTGAGTCCAGTTCTCTGAGCAAGGAGTAGGTCTTGTCTATTACATATTGGGTTTATGGAACGGTATCTGAGCTAATTTGAAACCCTTGTTTTATGTATCACCCCACCTCACCTTTCCCGTTAAGCAGCCATAGTGTGTTTTCTGCATGTGTGACTCTGTTCTGTTTTGTAATTCAGTTCAAGTGTAACGGTTTTTACAGTCCCTCTATAAGTGATACCTTATGAGAAGTGTCCTTTTCTGTGTGACTTATTTCACTTAGAATCGTCGTACCTAAATCCACTCATCATGCTGCTATTAGCCTTATGACATTGATTTCATGGCTGAGTGATATTCCATTGTACATAAGGACCACAACTTCTTTATCCATTTTTCTCCCTCCTGGGATATTGAAGGTGGAATGAAGTGGAGGTCCTTGTCAACAGAGCAGCCCTAAACTTTGGGGTGCTTGTGTCTTGCTGATTTTTCATTTTCCCAATTTATACCGCCATGAGTGGAAGTGCCCTATGCTCTCTAAGCTGTGTTTTTTAGATGTTTCAGGACACACCGTACACTTCTCCAGAGTGGCTGTTGGCAATTTACATCCCGCCCATCAGTGTAGCAAGGCTCCCATTTCTCCATGGCCTGTCCTGCATTTCTGGTTTTGAGACTTTTTTCAGCATGGCCCTTTTGACCGATGGGTAGCGAGTCTTCTTTGTAGCCCTGATTTGCCTTTCCAGGTTGCTTGGTTGGCCAAAAAGGGCGTATGCGTTTTTTCCTGAATATATTCAGGAAAAAACGCATACGCCCTTTTTGGCCAAGGGCATCATTGTCAACGTTTTGCCGCTTTTCATGTGCTTTAAAGGCGATTCGAATCTACCTCCTGAAATCTGTTTCCTGCATTTCTGCCTTGATTTCAAATCCTCTTCTTTGCCTTCCCTCAATATATTTGTGGACGAGAGTTATCATTTATAACTCTGCAGGTTTGTGAATTGCAGTGCCCTGAAGCTGCATTGTACAACTCGCTTTTTTGGGAGCTGGCCGCAAAAGCGCAGGATGGCTTCAGGCCCTGTTCTGGTTCCGGGGGGGAGGATGAGCCTGTGGTTAATTCTTCTTCCTGATGGGAAAATAGAGTGACCTGTGCCTGTCCCAACACCAAGAGCTAGTCTCTCACTGGTTCCCCGTCTACCCGTTCATCCTCAGGACAAATTGCAACCTGTACGGAACAGGAGGTTAAAGGTGCTGATGCTCCAAGTAGGGAGATTGTTAGTAAAGCGGCTGGAATGGCGAACCCGGGCACAAGGAGAAGAGAAATGAGGTGCGTTTTAGAAACCTTTCCCCATCACATGGTGTACCATCTTTTTGTTTTCTCATGCATGTTTTCGATGTAGGAAGATGCCCTTGAACCTGGAGATTTGGGACCCATGCGATGGGTACCACGCAGTATTACTTTAAAGGGTCTGCGTTTGCTCACCCAACCTCACCAAACCTCTCAGCCCCAAGAGTGTCCACCCTTATGTCTCATCCAGCTGTGGGTCTAGAAATGGTCAATCCAGGTTGCATCACAGCCCCTGAACGCATTGTGTAAGAATTTCTCTCTCTTTCACTGTCTTTGTTTCATGGGTTTTTCAAAGTAATTTATTTTTATAATGGGGTTTAGCTGCTTTTCACTGCTGTGTTTATGCCGCTTTACACCCACTTGACACACTAACAGAGAGATATCAATACATGGGTTTTACGATTATTACTAGTCAGATATAGTCATGTGCGGTGAATAGGGCGTGTTGAGTCCAGTTCTCTGAGCAAGGAGTAGGTCTTGTCTATTACATATTGGGTTTATGGAACGGTATCTGAGCTAATTTGAAACCCTTGTTTTATGTATCACCCCACCTCACCTTTCCCGTTAAGCAGCCATAGTGTGTTTTCTGCATGTGTGACTCTGTTCTGTTTTGTAATTCAGTTCAAGTGTAACGGTTTTTACAGTCCCTCTATAAGTGATACCTTATGAGAAGTGTCCTTTTCTGTGTGACTTATTTCACTTAGAATCGTCGTACCTAAATCCACTCATCATGCTGCTATTAGCCTTATGACATTGATTTCATGGCTGAGTGATATTCCATTGTACATAAGGACCACAACTTCTTTATCCATTTTTCTCCCTCCTGGGATATTGAAGGTGGAATGAAGTGGAGGTCCTTGTCAACAGAGCAGCCCTAAACTTTGGGGTGCTTGTGTCTTGCTGATTTTTCATTTTCCCAATTTATACCGCCATGAGTGGAAGTGCCCTATGCTCTCTAAGCTGTGTTTTTTAGATGTTTCAGGACACACCGTACACTTCTCCAGAGTGGCTGTTGGCAATTTACATCCCGCCCATCAGTGTAGCAAGGCTCCCATTTCTCCATGGCCTGTCCTGCATTTCTGGTTTTGAGACTTTTTTCAGCATGGCCCTTTTGACCGATGGGTAGCGAGTCTTCTTTGTAGCCCTGATTTGCCTTTCCAGGTTGCTTGGTTGGCCAAAAAGGGCGTATGCGTTTTTTCCTGAATATATTCAGGAAAAAACGCATACGCCCTTTTTGGCCAAGGGCATCATTGTCAACGTTTTGCCGCTTTTCATGTGCTTTAAAGGCGATTCGAATCTACCTCCTGAAATCTGTTTCCTGCATTTCTGCCTTGATTTCAAATCCTCTTCTTTGCCTTCCCTCAATATATTTGTGGACGAGAGTTATCATTTATAACTCTGCAGGTTTGTGAATTGCAGTGCCCTGAAGCTCCATTGTACAACTCGCTTTTTTGGGAGCTGGCCGCAAAAGCGCAGGATGGCTTCAGGCCCTGTTCTGGTTCCGGGGGGGAGGATGAGCCTGTGGTTAATTCTTCTTCCTGATGGGAAAATAGAGTGACCTGTGCCTGTCCCAACACCAAGAGCTAGTCTCTCACTGGTTCCCCGTCTACCCGTTCATCCTCAGGACAAATTGCAACCTGTACGGAACAGGAGGTTAAAGGTGCTGATGCTCCAAGTAGGGAGATTGTTAGTAAAGCGGCTGGAATGGCGAACCCGGGCACAAGGAGAAGAGAAATGAGGTGCGTTTTAGAAACCTTTCCCCATCACATGGTGTACCATCTTTTTGTTTTCTCATGCATGTTTTCGATGTAGGAAGATGCCCTTGAACCTGGAGATTTGGGACCCATGCGATGGGTACCACGCAGTATTACTTTAAAGGGTCTGCGTTTGCTCACCCAACCTCACCAAACCTCTCAGCCCCAAGAGTGTCCACCCTTATGTCTCATCCAGCTGTGGGTCTAGATATGGTCAATCCAGGTTGCATCACAGCCCCTGAACGCATTGTGTAAGAATTTCTCTCTCTTTCACTGTCTTTGTTTCATGGGTTTTTCAAAGTAATTTATTTTTATAATGGGGTTTAGCTGGTTTTCACTGCTGTGTTTATGCCGCTTTACACCCACTTGACACACTAACAGAGAGATATCAATACATAGGTTTTAAGATTATTACTAGTCAGATATATTCTTGTGCGGTGAATAGGGCGTGTTGAGTCCAGTTCTCTGAGCAAGGAGTAGGTCTTGTCTATTACATATTGGGTTTATGGAACGGTATCTGAGCTAATTTGAAACCCTTGTTTTATGTATCACCCCACCTTACCTTTCCCGTTAAGCAGCCATAGTGTGTTTTCTGCATGTGTGACTCTGTTCTGTTTTGTAATTCAGTTCAAGTGTAACGGTTTTTACATTCCCTCTATAAGTGATACCTTATGAGAAGTGTCCTTTTCTGTGTGACTTATTTCACTTAGAATCGTCGTACCTAAATCCACTCATCATGCTGCTATTAGCCTTATGACATTGATTTCATGGCTGAGTGATATTCCATTGTACATAAGGACCACAACTTCTTTATCCATTTTTCTCCCTCCTGGGATATTGAAGGTGGAATGAAGTGGAGGTCCTTGTCAACAGAGCAGCCCTAAACTTTGGGGTGCTTGTGTCTTGCTGATTTTTCATTTTCCCAATTTATACCCCCATGAGTGGAAGTGCCCTATGCTCTCTAAGCTGTGTTTTTTAGATGTTTCAGGACACACCGTACACTTCTCCAGAGTGGCTGTTGGCAATTTACATCCCACCCATCAGTGTAGCAAGGCTCCCATTTCTCCATGGCCTGTCCTGCATTTCTGGTTTTGAGACTTTTTTCAGCATGGCCCTTTTGACCGATGGGTAGCGAGTCTTCTTTGTAGCCCTGATTTGCCTTTCCAGGTTGCTTGGTTGGCCAAAAAGGGCGTATGCGTTTTTTCCTGAATATATTCAGGAAAAAACGCATACGCCCTTTTTGGCCAAGAGCATCATTGTCAACGTTTTGCCGCTTTTCATGTGCTTTAAAGGCGATTCGAATCTACCTCCTGAAATCTGTTTCCTGCATTTCTGCCTTGATTTCAAATCCTCTTCTTTGCCTTCCCTCAGTATATTTGTGGACGAGAGTTATCATTTATAACTCTGCAGGTTTGTGAATTGCAGTGCCCTGAAGCTCCATTGTACAACTCGCTTTTTTGGGAGCTGGCCGCAAAAGCGCAGGATGGCTTCAGGCCCTGTTCTGGTTCCGGGGGGGAGGATGAGCCTGTGGTTAATTCTTCTTCCTGATGGGAAAATAGAGTGACCTGTGCCTGTCCCAACACCAAGAGCTAGTCTCTCACTGGTTCCCCGTCTACCCGTTCATCCTCAGGACAAATTGCAACCTGTATGGAACAGGAGGTTAAAGGTGCTGATGCTCCAAGTAGGGAGATTGTTAGTAAAGCGGCTGGAATGGCGAACCCGGGCACAAGGAGAAGAGAAATGAGGTGCGTTTTAGAAACCTTTCCCCATCACATGGTGTACCATCTTTTTGTTTTCTCATGCATGTTTTCGATGTAGGAAGATGCCCTTGAACCTGGAGATTTGGGACCCATGCGATGGGTACCACGCAGTATTACTTTAAAGGGTCTGCGTTTGCTCACCCAACCTCACCAAACCTCTCAGCCCCAAGAGTGTCCACCCTTATGTCTCATCCAGCTGTGGGTCTAGATATGGTCAATCCAGGTTGCATCACAGCCCCTGAACGCATTGTGTAAGAATTTCTCTCTCTTTCACTGTCTTTGTTTCATGGGTTTTTCAAAGTAATTTATTTTTATAATGGGGTTTAGCTGGTTTTCACTGCTGTGTTTATGCCGCTTTACACCCACTTGACACACTAACAGAGAGATATCAATACATAGGTTTTAAGATTATTACTAGTCAGATATATTCTTGTGCGGTGAATAGGGCGTGTTGAGTCCAGTTCTCTGAGCAAGGAGTAGGTCTTGTCTATTACATATTGGGTTTATGGAACGGTATCTGAGCTAATTTGAAACCCTTGTTTTATGTATCACCCCACCTCACCTTTCCCGTTAAGCAGCCATAGTGTGTTTTCTGCATGTGTGACTCTGTTCTGTTTTGTAATTCAGTTCAAGTGTAACGGTTTTTACATTCCCTCTATAAGTGATACCTTATGAGAAGTGTCCTTTTCTGTGTGACTTATTTCACTTAGAATCGTCGTACCTAAATCCACTCATCATGCTGCTATTAGCCTTATGACATTGATTTCATGGCTGAGTGATATTCCATTGTACATAAGGACCACAACTTCTTTATCCATTTTTCTCCCTCCTGGGATATTGAAGGTGGAATGAAGTGGAGGTCCTTGTCAACAGAGCAGCCCTAAACTTTGGGGTGCTTGTGTCTTGCTGATTTTTCATTTTCCCAATTTATACCGCCATGAGTGGAAGTGCCCTATGCTCTCTAAGCTGTGTTTTTTAGATGTTTCAGGACACACCGTACACTTCTCCAGAGTGGCTGTTGGCAATTTACATCCCGCCCATCAGTGTAGCAAGGCTCCCATTTCTCCATGGCCTGTCCTGCATTTCTGGTTTTGAGACTTTTTTCAGCATGGCCCTTTTGACCGATGGGTAGCGAGTCTTCTTTGTAGCCCTGATTTGCCTTTCCAGGTTGCTTGGTTGGCCAAAAAGGGCGTATGCGTTTTTTCCTGAATATATTCAGGAAAAAACGCATACGCCCTTTTTGGCCAAGGGCATCATTGTCAACGTTTTGCCGCTTTTCATGTGCTTTAAAGGCGATTCGAATCTACCTCCTGAAATCTGTTTCCTGCATTTCTGCCTTGATTTCAAATCCTCTTCTTTGCCTTCCCTCAATATATTTGTGGACGAGAGTTATCATTTATAACTCTGCAGGTTTGTGAATTGCAGTGCCCTGAAGCTCCATTGTACAACTCGCTTTTTTGGGAGCTGGCCGCAAAAGCGCAGGATGGCTTCAGGCCCTGTTCTGGTTCCGGGGGGGAGGATGAGCCTGTGGTTAATTCTTCTTCCTGATGGGAAAATAGAGTGACCTGTGCCTGTCCCAACACCAAGAGCTAGTCTCTCACTGGTTCCCCGTCTACCCGTTCATCCTCAGGACAAATTGCAACCTGTACGGAACAGGAGGTTAAAGGTGCTGATGCTCCAAGTAGGGAGATTGTTAGTAAAGCGGCTGGAATGGCGAACCCGGGCACAAGGAGAAGAGAAATGAGGTGCGTTTTAGAAACCTTTCCCCATCACATGGTGTACCATCTTTTTGTTTTCTCATGCATGTTTTCGATGTAGGAAGATGCCCTTGAACCTGGAGATTTGGGACCCATGCGATGGGTACCACGCAGTATTACTTTAAAGGGTCTGCGTTTGCTCACCCAACCTCACCAAACCTCTCAGCCCCAAGAGTGTCCACCCTTATGTCTCATCCAGCTGTGGGTCTAGATATGGTCAATCCAGGTTGCATCACAGCCCCTGAACGCATTGTGTAAGAATTTCTCTCTCTTTCACTGTCTTTGTTTCATGGGTTTTTCAAAGTAATTTATTTTTATAATGGGGTTTAGCTGGTTTTCACTGCTGTGTTTATGCCGCTTTACACCCACTTGACACACTAACAGAGAGATATCAATACATAGGTTTTAAGATTATTACTAGTCAGATATATTCTTGTGCGGTGAATAGGGCGTGTTGAGTCCAGTTCTCTGAGCAAGGAGTAGGTCTTGTCTATTACATATTGGGTTTATGGAACGGTATCTGAGCTAATTTGAAACCCTTGTTTTATGTATCACCCCACCTCACCTTTCCCGTTAAGCAGCCATAGGGTGTTTTCTGCATGTGTGACTCTGTTCTGTTTTGTAATTCAGTTCAAGTGTAACGGTTTTTACAGTCCCTCTATAAGTGATACCTTATGAGAAGTGTCCTTTTCTGTGTGACTTATTTCACTTAGAATCGTCGTACCTAAATCCACTCATCATGCTGCTATTAGCCTTATGACATTGATTTCATGGCTGAGTGATATTCCATTGTACATAAGGACCACAACTTCTTTATCCATTTTTCTCCCTCCTGGGATATTGAAGGTGGAATGAAGTGGAGGTCCTTGTCAACAGAGCAGCCCTAAACTTTGGGGTGCTTGTGTCTTGCTGATTTTTCATTTTCCCAATTTATACCCCCATGAGTGGAAGTGCCCTATGCTCTCTAAGCTGTGTTTTTTAGATGTTTCAGGACACACCGTACACTTCTCCAGAGTGGCTGTTGGCAATTTACATCCCACCCATCAGTGTAGCAAGGCTCCCATTTCTCCATGGCCTGTCCTGCATTTCTGGTTTTGAGACTTTTTTCAGCATGGCCCTTTTGACCGATGGGTAGCGAGTCTTCTTTGTAGCCCTGATTTGCCTTTCCAGGTTGCTTGGTTGGCCAAAAAGGGCGTATGCGTTTTTTCCTGAATATATTCAGGAAAAAACGCATACGCCCTTTTTGGCCAAGAGCATCATTGTCAACGTTTTGCCGCTTTTCATGTGCTTTAAAGGCGATTCGAATCTACCTCCTGAAATCTGTTTCCTGCATTTCTGCCTTGATTTCAAATCCTCTTCTTTGCCTTCCCTCAGTATATTTGTGGACGAGAGTTATCATTTATAACTCTGCAGGTTTGTGAATTGCAGTGCCCTGAAGCTCCATTGTACAACTCGCTTTTTTGGGAGCTGGCCGCAAAAGCGCAGGATGGCTTCAGGCCCTGTTCTGGTTCCGGGGGGGAGGATGAGCCTGTGGTTAATTCTTCTTCCTGATGGGAAAATAGAGTGACCTGTGCCTGTCCCAACACCAAGAGCTAGTCTCTCACTGGTTCCCCGTCTACCCGTTCATCCTCAGGACAAATTGCAACCTGTACGGAACAGGAGGTTAAAGGTGCTGATGCTCCAAGTAGGGAGATTGTTAGTAAAGCGGCTGGAATGGCGAACCCGGGCACAAGGAGAAGAGAAATGAGGTGCGTTTTAGAAACCTTTCCCCATCACATGGTGTACCATCTTTTTGTTTTCTCATGCATGTTTTCGATGTAGGAAGATGCCCTTGAACCTGGAGATTTGGGACCCATGCGATGGGTACCACGCAGTATTACTTTAAAGGGTCTGCGTTTGCTCACCCAACCTCACCAAACCTCTCAGCCCCAAGAGTGTCCACCCTTATGTCTCATCCAGCTGTGGGTCTAGATATGGTCAATCCAGGTTGCATCACAGCCCCTGAACGCATTGTGTAAGAATTTCTCTCTCTTTCACTGTCTTTGTTTCATGGGTTTTTCAAAGTAATTTATTTTTATAATGGGGTTTAGCTGCTTTTCACTGCTGTGTTTATGCCGCTTTACACCCACTTGACACACTAACAGAGAGATATCAATACATAGGTTTTAAGATTATTACTAGTCAGATATATTCTTGTGCGGTGAATAGGGCGTGTTGAGTCCAGTTCTCTGAGCAAGGAGTAGGTCTTGTCTATTACATATTGGGTTTATGGAACGGTATCTGAGCTAATTTGAAACCCTTGTTTTATGTATCACCCCACCTTACCTTTCCCGTTAAGCAGCCATAGTGTGTTTTCTGCATGTGTGACTCTGTTCTGTTTTGTAATTCAGTTCAAGTGTAACGGTTTTTACATTCCCTCTATAAGTGATACCTTATGAGAAGTGTCCTTTTCTGTGTGACTTATTTCACTTAGAATCGTCGTACCTAAATCCACTCATCATGCTGCTATTAGCCTTATGACATTGATTTCATGGCTGAGTGATATTCCATTGTACATAAGGACCACAACTTCTTTATCCATTTTTCTCCCTCCTGGGATATTGAAGGTGGAATGAAGTGGAGGTCCTTGTCAACAGAGCAGCCCTAAACTTTGGGGTGCTTGTGTCTTGCTGATTTTTCATTTTCCCAATTTATACCCCCATGAGTGGAAGTGCCCTATGCTCTCTAAGCTGTGTTTTTTAGATGTTTCAGGACACACCGTACACTTCTCCAGAGTGGCTGTTGGCAATTTACATCCCACCCATCAGTGTAGCAAGGCTCCCATTTCTCCATGGCCTGTCCTGCATTTCTGGTTTTGAGACTTTTTTCAGCATGGCCCTTTTGACCGATGGGTAGCGAGTCTTCTTTGTAGCCCTGATTTGCCTTTCCAGGTTGCTTGGTTGGCCAAAAAGGGCGTATGCGTTTTTTCCTGAATATATTCAGGAAAAAACGCATACGCCCTTTTTGGCCAAGAGCATCATTGTCAACGTTTTGCCGCTTTTCATGTGCTTTAAAGGCGATTCGAATCTACCTCCTGAAATCTGTTTCCTGCATTTCTGCCTTGATTTCAAATCCTCTTCTTTGCCTTCCCTCAATATATTTGTGGACGAGAGTTATCATTTATAACTCTGCAGGTTTGTGAATTGCAGTGCCCTGAAGCTCCATTGTACAACTCGCTTTTTTGGGAGCTGGCCGCAAAAGTGCAGGATGGCTTCAGGCCCTGTTCTGGTTCCGGGGGGGAGGATGAGCCTGTGGTTAATTCTTCTTCCTGATGGGAAAATAGAGTGACCTGTGCCTGTCCCAACAACAAGAGCTAGTCTCTCACTGGTTCCCCGTATTCCCGTTCATCCTCAGGACAAATTGCAACCTGTACGGAACAGGAGGTTAAAGGTGCTGATGCTCCAAGTAGGGAGATTGTTAGTAAAGCGGCTGGAATGGCGACCCCGGGCACAAGGAGAAGAGAAATGAGGTGCGTTTTAGAAACCTTTCCCCATCACATGGTGTACCATCTTTTTTGTTTTCTCATGCATGTTTTCGATGTAGGAAGATGCCCTTGAACCTGGAGATTTGGGACCCATGCGATGGGTACCACGCAGTATTACTTTAAAGGGTCTGCGTTTGCTCACCCAACCTCACCAAACCTCTCAGCCCCAAGAGTGTCCACCCTTATGTCTCATCCAGCTGTGGGTCTAGAAATGGTCAATCCAGGTTGCATCACAGCCCCTGAACGCATTGTGTAAGAATTTCTCTCTCTTTCACTGTCTTTGTTTCATGGGTTTTTCAAAGTAATTTATTTTTATAATGGGGTTTAGCTGCTTTTCACTGCTGTGTTTATGCCGCTTTACACCCACTTGACACACTAACAGAGAGATATCAATACATAGGTTTTAAGATTATTACTAGTCAGATATATTCTTGTGCGGTGAATAGGGCGTGTTGAGTCCAGTTCTCTGAGCAAGGAGTAGGTCTTGTCTATTACATATTGGGTTTATGGAACGGTATCTGAGCTAATTTGAAACCCTTGTTTTATGTATCACCCCACCTCACCTTTCCCGTTAAGCAGCCATAGTGTGTTTTCTGCATGTGTGACTCTGTTCTGTTTTGTAATTCAGTTCAAGTGTAACGGTTTTTACATTCCCTCTATAAGTGATACCTTATGAGAAGTGTCCTTTTCTGTGTGACTTATTTCACTTAGAATCGTCGTACCTAAATCCACTCATCATGCTGCTATTAGCCTTATGACATTGATTTCATGGCTGAGTGATATTCCATTGTACATAAGGACCACAACTTCTTTATCCATTTTTCTCCCTCCTGGGATATTGAAGGTGGAATGAAGTGGAGGTCCTTGTCAACAGAGCAGCCCTAAACTTTGGGGTGCTTGTGTCTTGCTGATTTTTCATTTTCCCAATTTATACCCCCATGAGTGGAAGTGCCCTATGCTCTCTAAGCTGTGTTTTTTAGATGTTTCAAGACACACCGTACACTTCTCCAGAGTGGCTGTTGGCAATTTACATCCCGCCCATCAGTGTAGCAAGGCTCCCATTTCTCCATGGCCTGTCCTGCATTTCTGGTTTTGAGACTTTTTTCAGCATGGCCCTTTTGACCGATGGGTAGCGAGTCTTCTTTGTAGCCCTGATTTGCCTTTCCAGGTTGCTTGGTTGGCCAAAAAGGGCGTATGCGTTTTTTCCTGAATATATTCAGGAAAAAACGCATACGCCCTTTTTGGCCAAGGGCATCATTGTCAACGTTTTGCCGCTTTTCATGTGCTTTAAAGGCGATTCGAATCTACCTCCTGAAATCTGTTTCCTGCATTTCTGCCTTGATTTCAAATCCTCTTCTTTGCCTTCCCTCAATATATTTGTGGACGAGAGTTATCATTTATAACTCTGCAGGTTTGTGAATTGCAGTGCCCTGAAGCTCCATTGTACAACTCGCTTTTTTGGGAGCTGGCCGCAAAAGCGCAGGATGGCTTCAGGCCCTGTTCTGGTTCCGGGGGGGAGGATGAGCCTGTGGTTAATTCTTCTTCCTGATGGGAAAATAGAGTGACCTGTGCCTGTCCCAACACCAAGAGCTAGTCTTTCACTGGTTCCCCGTCTACCCGTTCATCCTCAGGACAAATTGCAACCTGTACGGAACAGGAGGTTAAAGGTGCTGATGCTCCAAGTAGGGAGATTGTTAGTAAAGCGGCTGGAATGGCGAACCCGGGCACAAGGAGAAGAGAAATGAGGTGCGTTTTAGAAACCTTTCCCCATCACATGGTGTACCATCTTTTTGTTTTCTCATGCATGTTTTCGATGTAGGAAGATGCCCTTGAACCTGGAGATTTGGGACCCATGCGATGGGTACCACGCAGTATTACTTTAAAGGGTCTGCGTTTGCTCACCCAACCTCACCAAACCTCTCAGCCCCAAGAGTGTCCACCCTTATGTCTCATCCAGCTGTGGGTCTAGATATGGTCAATCCAGGTTGCATCACAGCCCCTGAACGCATTGTGTAAGAATTTCTCTCTCTTTCACTGTCTTTGTTTCATGGGTTTTTCAAAGTAATTTATTTTTATAATGGGGTTTAGCTGCTTTTCACTGCTGTGTTTATGCCGCTTTACACCCACTTGACACACTAACAGAGAGATATCAATACATAGGTTTTAAGATTATTACTAGTCAGATATATTCTTGTGCGGTGAATAGGGCGTGTTGAGTCCAGTTCTCTGAGCAAGGAGTAGGTCTTGTCTATTACATATTGGGTTTATGGAACGGTATCTGAGCTAATTTGAAACCCTTGTTTGATGTATCACCCCACCTCACCTTTCCCGTTAAGCAGCCATAGTGTGTTTTCTGCATGAGTGACTCTGTTCTGTTTTGTAATTCAGTTCAAGTGTAACGGTTTTTACAGTCCCTCTATAAGTGATACCTTATGAGAAGTGTCCTTTTCTGTGTGACTTATTTCACTTAGAATCGTCGTACCTAAATCCACTCATCATGCTGCTACTAGCCTTATGACATTGATTTCATGGCTGAGTGATATTCCATTGTACATAAGGACCACAACTTCTTTATCCATTTTTCTCTTTCCTGGGATATTGAAGGTGGAATGAAGTGGAGGTCCTTGTCAACAGAGCAGCCCTAAACTTTGGGGTGCTTGTGTCTTGCTGATTTTTCATTTTCCCAATTTATACCCCCATGAGTGGAAGTGCCCTATGCTCTCTAAGCTGTGTTTTTTAGATGTTTCAGGACACACCGTACACTTCTCCAGAGTGGCTGTTGGCAATTTACATCCCGCCCATCAGTGTAGCAAGGCTCCCATTTCTCCATGGCCTGTCCTGCATTTCTGGTTTTGACACGTTTTTCAGCATGGCCCTTTTGACCGATGGGTAGCGAGTCTTCTTTGTAGCGCTGATTTGCCTTTCCAGGTTGCTTGGTTGGCCAAAAAGGGCGTATGCGTTTTTTCCTGAATATATTCAGGAAAAAACGCATACGCCCTTTTTGGCCAAGGGCATCATTGTCAACGTTTTGCCGCTTTTCATGTGCTTTAAAGGCGATTCGAATCTACCTCCTGAAATCTGTTTCCTGCAATTCTGCCTTGATTTCAAATCCTCTTCTTTGCCTTCCCTCAATATATTTGTGGACGAGAGTTATCATTTATAACTCTGCAGGTTTGGGAATTGCAGTGCCCTGAAGCTCCATTTTACAACTCGCTTTTTTGGGAGCTGGCCGCAAAAGCGCAGGATGGCTTCAGGCCCTGTTCTGGTTCCGGGGGGGAGGATGAGCCTGTGGTTAATTCTTCTTCCTGATGGGAAAATAGAGTGACCTGTGCCTGTCCCAACACCAAGAGCTAGTCTCTCACTGGTTCCCCGTCTACCCGTTCATCCTCAGGACAAATTGCAACCTGTACGGAACAGGAGGTTAAAGGTGCTGATGCTCCAAGTAGGGAGATTGTTAGTAAAGCGGCTGGAATGGCGAACCCGGGCACAAGGAGAAGAGAAATGAGGTGCGTTTTAGAAACCTTTCCACATCACACGGTGTACCATCTTCTGGGTTTCTCATGCATGTTTTCGATGTAGGAAGATGCCCTTGAACCTGGAGATTTGGGACCCATGCGATGGGTACCACGCAGTATTACTTTAAAGGGTCTGCATTTGCTCACCCAACCTCACCAAACCTCTCAGCCCCAAGAGTGTCCACCCTTATGTCTCATCCAGCTGTGGGTCTAGATATGGTCAATCCAGGTTGCATCACAGCCCCTGAACGCATTGTGTAAGAATTTCTCTCTCTTTCACTGTCTTTGTTTCATGGGTTTGTAAAAGAAATTTATTTTTATAATGGGGTTTAGCTGCTTTTCACTGCTGTGTTTATGCCACTTTTCACCCACTTGACACACTAACAGAGAGATATCAATACATAGGTTTTAAGATTATTACTAGTCAGATATATTCTTGTGCGGTGAATAGGGCGTGTTGAGTCCAGTTCTCTGAGCAAGGAGTAGGTCTTGTCTATTACATATTGGGTTTATGGAACGGTATCTGAGCTTATTTGAAACCCTTGTTTTATGTATCACCCCACCTCACCTTTCCCGTTAAGCAGCCATAGTGTGTTTTCTGCCTGTGTGACTCTGTTCTGTTTTGTAATTCAGTTCAAGTGTAACGGTTTTTACATTCCCTCTATAAGTGATACCTTATGAGAAGTGTCCTTTTCTGTGTGACTTATTTCACTTAGAATCGTCGTACCTAAATCCACTCATCATGCTGCTATTAGCCTTATGACATTGATTTCATGGCTGAGTGATATTCCATTGTACATAAGGACCACAACTTCTTTATCCATTTTTCTCCCTCCTGGGATATTGAAGGTGGAATGAAGTGGAGGTCCTTGTCAACAGAGCAGCCCTAAACTTTGGGGTGCTTGTGTCTTGCTGATTTTTCATTTTCCCAATTTATACCCCCATGAGTGGAAGTGCCCTATGCTCTCTAAGCTGTGTTTTTTAGATGTTTCAGGACACACCGTACACTTCTCCAGAGTGGCTGTTGGCAATTTACATCCCACCCATCAGTGTAGCAAGGCTCCCATTTCTCCATGGCCTGTCCTGCATTTCTGGTTTTGAGACTTTTTTCAGCATGGCCCTTTTGACCGATGGGTAGCGAGTCTTCTTTGTAGCCCTGATTTGCCTTTCCAGGTTGCTTGGTTGGCCAAAAAGGGCGTATGCGTTTTTTCCTGAATATATTCAGGAAAAAACGCATACGCCCTTTTTGGCCAAGAGCATCATTGTCAACGTTTTGCCGCTTTTCATGTGCTTTAAAGGCGATTCGAATCTACCTCCTGAAATCTGTTTCCTGCATTTCTGCCTTGATTTCAAATCCTCTTCTTTGCCTTCCCTCAATATATTTGTGGACGAGAGTTATCATTTATAACTCTGCAGGTTTGTGAATTGCAGTGCCCTGAAGCTCCATTGTACAACTCGCTTTTTTGGGAGCTGGCCGCAAAAGTGCAGGATGGCTTCAGGCCCTGTTCTGGTTCCGGGGGGGAGGATGAGCCTGTGGTTAATTCTTCTTCCTGATGGGAAAATAGAGTGACCTGTGCCTGTCCCAACAACAAGAGCTAGTCTCTCACTGGTTCCCCGTATTCCCGTTCATCCTCAGGACAAATTGCAACCTGTACGGAACAGGAGGTTAAAGGTGCTGATGCTCCAAGTAGGGAGATTGTTAGTAAAGCGGCTGGAATGGCGACCCCGGGCACAAGGAGAAGAGAAATGAGGTGCGTTTTAGAAACCTTTCCCCATCACATGGTGTACCATCTTTTTTGTTTTCTCATGCATGTTTTCGATGTAGGAAGATGCCCTTGAACCTGGAGATTTGGGACCCATGCGATGGGTACCACGCAGTATTACTTTAAAGGGTCTGCGTTTGCTCACCCAACCTCACCAAACCTCTCAGCCCCAAGAGTGTCCACCCTTATGTCTCATCCAGCTGTGGGTCTAGAAATGGTCAATCCAGGTTGCATCACAGCCCCTGAACGCATTGTGTAAGAATTTCTCTCTCTTTCACTGTCTTTGTTTCATGGGTTTTTCAAAGTAATTTATTTTTATAATGGGGTTTAGCTGCTTTTCACTGCTGTGTTTATGCCGCTTTACACCCACTTGACACACTAACAGAGAGATATCAATACATAGGTTTTAAGATTATTACTAGTCAGATATATTCTTGTGCGGTGAATAGGGCGTGTTGAGTCCAGTTCTCTGAGCAAGGAGTAGGTCTTGTCTATTACATATTGGGTTTATGGAACGGTATCTGAGCTAATTTGAAACCCTTGTTTTATGTATCACCCCACCTCACCTTTCCCGTTAAGCAGCCATAGTGTGTTTTCTGCATGTGTGACTCTGTTCTGTTTTGTAATTCAGTTCAAGTGTAACGGTTTTTACATTCCCTCTATAAGTGATACCTTATGAGAAGTGTCCTTTTCTGTGTGACTTATTTCACTTAGAATCGTCGTACCTAAATCCACTCATCATGCTGCTATTAGCCTTATGACATTGATTTCATGGCTGAGTGATATTCCATTGTACATAAGGACCACAACTTCTTTATCCATTTTTCTCCCTCCTGGGATATTGAAGGTGGAATGAAGTGGAGGTCCTTGTCAACAGAGCAGCCCTAAACTTTGGGGTGCTTGTGTCTTGCTGATTTTTCATTTTCCCAATTTATACCCCCATGAGTGGAAGTGCCCTATGCTCTCTAAGCTGTGTTTTTTAGATGTTTCAAGACACACCGTACACTTCTCCAGAGTGGCTGTTGGCAATTTACATCCCGCCCATCAGTGTAGCAAGGCTCCCATTTCTCCATGGCCTGTCCTGCATTTCTGGTTTTGAGACTTTTTTCAGCATGGCCCTTTTGACCGATGGGTAGCGAGTCTTCTTTGTAGCCCTGATTTGCCTTTCCAGGTTGCTTGGTTGGCCAAAAAGGGCGTATGCGTTTTTTCCTGAATATATTCAGGAAAAAACGCATACGCCCTTTTTGGCCAAGGGCATCATTGTCAACGTTTTGCCGCTTTTCATGTGCTTTAAAGGCGATTCGAATCTACCTCCTGAAATCTGTTTCCTGCATTTCTGCCTTGATTTCAAATCCTCTTCTTTGCCTTCCCTCAATATATTTGTGGACGAGAGTTATCATTTATAACTCTGCAGGTTTGTGAATTGCAGTGCCCTGAAGCTCCATTGTACAACTCGCTTTTTTGGGAGCTGGCCGCAAAAGCGCAGGATGGCTTCAGGCCCTGTTCTGGTTCCGGGGGGGAGGATGAGCCTGTGGTTAATTCTTCTTCCTGATGGGAAAATAGAGTGACCTGTGCCTGTCCCAACACCAAGAGCTAGTCTCTCACTGGTTCCCCGTCTACCCGTTCATCCTCAGGACAAATTGCAACCTGTACGGAACAGGAGGTTAAAGGTGCTGATGCTCCAAGTAGGGAGATTGTTAGTAAAGCGGCTGGAATGGCGAACCCGGGCACAAGGAGAAGAGAAATGAGGTGCGTTTTAGAAACCTTTCCCCATCACATGGTGTACCATCTTTTTGTTTTCTCATGCATGTTTTCGATGTAGGAAGATGCCCTTGAACCTGGAGATTTGGGACCCATGCGATGGGTACCACGCAGTATTACTTTAAAGGGTCTGCGTTTGCTCACCCAACCTCACCAAACCTCTCAGCCCCAAGAGTGTCCACCCTTATGTCTCATCCAGCTGTGGGTCTAGAAATGGTCAATCCAGGTTGCATCACAGCCCCTGAACGCATTGTGTAAGAATTTCTCTCTCTTTCACTGTCTTTGTTTCATGGGTTTTTCAAAGTAATTTATTTTTATAATGGGGTTTAGCTGCTTTTCACTGCTGTGTTTATGCCGCTTTACACCCACTTGACACACTAACAGAGAGATATCAATACATAGGTTTTAAGATTATTACTAGTCAGATATATTCTTGTGCGGTGAATAGGGCGTGTTGAGTCCAGTTCTCTGAGCAAGGAGTAGGTCTTGTCTATTACATATTGGGTTTATGGAACGGTATCTGAGCTAATTTGAAACCCTTGTTTGATGTATCACCCCACCTCACCTTTCCCGTTAAGCAGCCATAGTGTGTTTTCTGCATGAGTGACTCTGTTCTGTTTTGTAATTCAGTTCAAGTGTAACGGTTTTTACAGTCCCTCTATAAGTGATACCTTATGAGAAGTGTCCTTTTCTGTGTGACTTATTTCACTTAGAATCGTCGTACCTAAATCCACTCATCATGCTGCTACTAGCCTTATGACATTGATTTCATGGCTGAGTGATATTCCATTGTACATAAGGACCACAACTTCTTTATCCATTTTTCTCTTTCCTGGGATATTGAAGGTGGAATGAAGTGGAGGTCCTTGTCAACAGAGCAGCCCTAAACTTTGGGGTGCTTGTGTCTTGCTGATTTTTCATTTTCCCAATTTATACCCCCATGAGTGGAAGTGCCCTATGCTCTCTAAGCTGTGTTTTTTAGATGTTTCAGGACACACCGTACACTTCTCCAGAGTGGCTGTTGGCAATTTACATCCCGCCCATCAGTGTAGCAAGGCTCCCATTTCTCCATGGCCTGTCCTGCATTTCTGGTTTTGACACGTTTTTCAGCATGGCCCTTTTGACCGATGGGTAGCGAGTCTTCTTTGTAGCCCTGATTTGCCTTTCCAGGTTGCTTGGTTGGCCAAAAAGGGCGTATGCGTTTTTTCCTGAATATATTCAGGAAAAAACGCATACGCCCTTTTTGGCCAAGGGCATCATTGTCAACGTTTTGCCGCTTTTCATGTGCTTTAAAGGCGATTCGAATCTACCTCCTGAAATCTGTTTCCTGCAATTCTGCCTTGATTTCAAATCCTCTTCTTTGCCTTCCCTCAATATATTTGTGGACGAGAGTTATCATTTATAACTCTGCAGGTTTGGGAATTGCAGTGCCCTGAAGCTCCATTTTACAACTCGCTTTTTTGGGAGCTGGCCGCAAAAGCGCAGGATGGCTTCAGGCCCTGTTCTGGTTCCGGGGGGGAGGATGAGCCTGTGGTTAATTCTTCTTCCTGATGGGAAAATAGAGTGACCTGTGCCTGTCCCAACACCAAGAGCTAGTCTCTCACTGGTTCCCCGTCTACCCGTTCATCCTCAGGACAAATTGCAACCTGTACGGAACAGGAGGTTAAAGGTGCTGATGCTCCAAGTAGGGAGATTGTTAGTAAAGCGGCTGGAATGGCGAACCCGGGCACAAGGAGAAGAGAAATGAGGTGCGTTTTAGAAACCTTTCCACATCACACGGTGTACCATCTTCTGGGTTTCTCATGCATGTTTTCGATGTAGGAAGATGCCCTTGAACCTGGAGATTTGGGACCCATGCGATGGGTACCACGCAGTATTACTTTAAAGGGTCTGCATTTGCTCACCCAACCTCACCAAACCTCTCAGCCCCAAGAGTGTCCACCCTTATGTCTCATCCAGCTGTGGGTCTAGATATGGTCAATCCAGGTTGCATCACAGCCCCTGAACGCATTGTGTAAGAATTTCTCTCTCTTTCACTGTCTTTGTTTCATGGGTTTGTAAAAGAAATTTATTTTTATAATGGGGTTTAGCTGCTTTTCACTGCTGTGTTTATGCCACTTTTCACCCACTTGACACACTAACAGAGAGATATCAATACATAGGTTTTAAGATTATTACTAGTCAGATATATTCTTGTGCGGTGAATAGGGCGTGTTGAGTCCAGTTCTCTGAGCAAGGAGTAGGTCTTGTCTATTACATATTGGGTTTATGGAACGGTATCTGAGCTTATTTGAAACCCTTGTTTTATGTATCACCCCACCTCACCTTTCCCGTTAAGCAGCCATAGTGTGTTTTCTGCCTGTGTGACTCTGTTCTGTTTTGTAATTCAGTTCAAGTGTAACGGTTTTTACATTCCCTCTATAAGTGATACCTTATGAGAAGTGTCCTTTTCTGTGTGACTTATTTCACTTAGAATCGTCGTACCTAAATCCACTCATCATGCTGCTACTAGCCTTATGACATTGATTTCATGGCTGAGTGATATTCCATTGTACATAAGGACCACAACTTCTTTATCCATTTTTCTCTTTCCTGGGATATTGAAGGTGGAATGAAGTGGAGGTCCTTGTCAACAGAGCAGCCCTAAACTTTGG
Source organism: Balaenoptera borealis (assembly GCF_965194805.1). NCBI lineage: Eukaryota > Metazoa > Chordata > Mammalia > Artiodactyla > Balaenopteridae > Balaenoptera > Balaenoptera borealis. The sequence goes on along the minus strand of NW_028123386.1, from coordinate 316,455 downwards.
GGTGCTTGTGTCTTGCTGAATTTTCATTTTCCCAATTTATACCCCCATGAGTGGAAGTGCCCTATGCTCTCTAAGCTGTGTTTTTTAGATGTTTCAGGACACACCGTACACTTCTCCAGAGTGGCTGTTGGCAATTTACATCCCGCCCATCAGTGTAGCAAGGCTCCCATTTCTCCATGGCCTGTCCTGCATTTCTGGTTTTGAGACTTTTTTCAGCATGTACCCTTTTGACCGATGGGTAGCGAGTCTGCTTTGTCGCGCTGATTTGCCTTTCCAGGTTGCTTGGTTGGCCAAAAAGGGCGTATGCGTTTTTTCCTGAATATATTCAGGAAAAAAGGCATACGCCCTTTTTGGCCAAGGGCATCATTGTCAACGTTTTGCCGCTTTTCATGTGCTTTAAAGGCGATTCGAATCTACCTCCTGAAATCTGTTTCCTACAATTCTGCCTTGATTTCAAATCCTCTTCTTTGCCTTCCCTCAATATATTTGTGGACGAGAGTTATCATTTATAACTCTGCAGGTTTGTGAATTGCAGTGCCCTGAAGCTCCATTGTACAACTCGCTTTTTTGGGAGCTGGCCACAAAAGCACAGGATGGCTTCAGGCCCTGTTCTGGTTTCGGGGGGGAGGATGAGCCTGTGGTTAATTCTTCTTCCTGATGGGAAAATAGAGTGACCTTTGCCTGTCCCAACACCAAGAGCTAGTCTCTCACTGGTTCCCCGTCTACCCGTTCATCCTCAGGACAAATTGCAACCTGTACGGAACAGGAGGTTAAAGGTGCTGATGCTCCAAGTAGGGAGATTGTTAGTAAAGCGGCTGGAATGGCGAACCCGGGCACAAGGAGAAGAGAAATGAGGTGCGTTTTAGAAACCTTTCCACGTCACACGGTGTACCATCTTCTGGGTTTCTCATGCATGTTTTCGATGTAGGAAGATGCCCTTGAACCTGGAGATTTGGGACCCATGCGATGGGTACCACGCAGTATTACTTTAAAGGGTCTGCGTTTGCTCACCCAACCTCACCAAACCTCTCAGCCCCAAGAGTGTCCACCCTTATGTCTCATCCAGCTGTGGGTCTAGATATGGTCAATCCAGGTTGCATCACAGCCCCTGAACGCATTGTGTAAGAATTTCTCTCTCTTTCACTGTCTTTGTTTCATGGGTTTGTAAAAGTAATTTATTTTTATAATGGGGTTTAGCTGCTTTTCACTGCTGTGTTTATGCCGCTTTTCACCCACTTGACACACTAACAGAGAGATATCAATACATAGGTTTTAAGATTATTACTAGTGAGATATATTCTTGTGCGGTGAATAGGGCGTGTTGGGTCCAGTTCTCTGAGCAAGGAGTAGGTCTTGTCTATTACATATTGGGTTTATGGAACGGTATCTGAGCTAATTTGAAACCCTTGTTTTATGTATCACCCCACCTCACCTTTCCCGTTAAGCAGCCATAGTGTGTTTTCTGCCTGTGTGACTCTGTTCTGTTTTGTAATTCAGTTCAAGTGTAACGGTTTTTACATTCCCTCTATAAGTGATACCTTATGAGAAGTGTCCTTTTCTGTGTGACTTATTTCACTTAGAATCGTCGTACCTAAATCCACTCATCATGCTGCTACTAGCCTTATGACATTGATTTCATGGCTGAGTGATATTCCATTGTACATAAGGACCACAACTTCTTTATCCATTTTTCTCTTTCCTGGGATATTGAAGGTGGAATGAAGTGGAGGTCCTTGTCAACAGAGCAGCCCTAAACTTTGGGGTGCTTGTGTCTTGCTGAATTTTCATTTTCCCAATTTATACCCCCATGAGTGGAAGTGCCCTATGCTCTCTAAGCTGTGTTTTTTAGATGTTTCAGGACACACCGTACACTTCTCCAGAGTGGCTGTTGGCAATTTACATCCCGCCCATCAGTGTAGCAAGGCTCCCATTTCTCCATGGCCTGTCCTGCATTTCTGGTTTTGAGACTTTTTTCAGCATGGCCCTTTTGACCGATGGGTAGCGAGTCTGCTTTGTAGCGCTGATTTGCCTTTTCAGGTTGCTTGGTTGGCCAAAAAGGGCGTATGCGTTTTTTCCTGAATATATTCAGGAAAAAACGCATACGCCCTTTTTGGCCAAGGGCATCATTGTCAACGTTTTGCCGCTTTTCATGTGCTTTAAAGGCGATTCGAATCTACCTCCTGAAATCTGTTTCCTACAATTCTGCCTTGATTTCAAATCCTCTTCTTTGCCTTCCCTCAATATATTTGTGGACGAGAGTTATCATTTATAACTCTGTAGGTTTGTGAATTGCAGTGCCCTGAAGCTCCATTGTACAACTCGCTTTTTTGGGAGCTGGCCGCAAAAGCGCAGGATGGCTTCAGGCCCTGTTCTGGTTCCGGGGGGGAGGATGAGCCTGTGGTTAATTCTTCTTCCTGATGGGAAAATAGAGTGACCTGTGCCTGTCCCAACACCAAGAGCTAGTCTCTCACTGGTTCCCCGTCTACCCGTTCATCCTCAGGACAAATTGCAACCTGTACGGAACAGGAGGTTAAAGGTGCTGATGCTCCAAGTAGGGAGATTGTTAGTAAAGCGGCTGGAATGGCGAACCCGGGCACAAGGAGAAGAGAAATGAGGTGCGTTTTAGAAACCTTTCCCCATCACATGGTGTACCATCTTTTTGTTTTCTCATGCATGTTTTCGATGTAGGAAGATGCCCTTGAACCTGGAGATTTGGGACCCATGCGATGGGTACCACGCAGTATTACTTTAAAGGGTCTGCGTTTGCTCACCCAACCTCACCAAACCTCTCAGCCCCAAGAGTGTCCACCCTTATGTCTCATCCAGCTGTGGGTCTAGAAATGGTCAATCCAGGTTGCATCACAGCCCCTGAACGCATTGTGTAAGAATTTCTCTCTCTTTCACTGTCTTTGTTTCATGGGTTTTTCAAAGTAATTTATTTTTATAATGGGGTTTAGCTGCTTTTCACTGCTGTGTTTATGCCGCTTTACACCCACTTGACACACTAACAGAGAGATATCAATACATAGGTTTTAAGATTATTACTAGTCAGATATATTCTTGTGCGGTGAATAGGGCGTGTTGAGTCCAGTTCTCTGAGCAAGGAGTAGGTCTTGTCTATTACATATTGGGTTTATGGAACGGTATCTGAGCTAATTTGAAACCCTTTTTTTATGTATCACCCCACCTCACCTTTCCCGTTAAGCAGCCATAGTGTGTTTTCTGCATGTGTGACTCTGTTCTGTTTTGTAATTCAGTTCAAGTGTAACGGTTTTTACATTCCCTCTATAAGTGATACCTTATGAGAAGTGTCCTTTTCTGTGTGACTTATTTCACTTAGAATCGTCGTACCTAAATCCACTCATCATGCTGCTATTAGCCTTATGACACTGATTTCATGGCTGAGTGATATTCCATTGTACATAAGGACCACAACTTCTTTATCCATTTTTCTCCCTCCTGGGATATTGAAGGTGGAATGAAGTGGAGGTCCTTGTCAACAGAGCAGCCCTAAACTTTGGGGTGTTTGTGTCTTGCTGATTTTTCATTTTCCCAATTTATACCGCCATGAGTGGAAGTGCCCTATGCTCTCTAAGCTGTGTTTTTTAGATGTTTCAGGACACACCGTACACTTCTCCAGAGTGGCTGTTGGCAATTTACATCCCGCCCATCAGTGTAGCAAGGCTCCCATTTCTCCATGGCCTGTCCTGCATTTCTGGTTTTGAGACTTTTTTCAGCATGGCCCTTTTGACCGATGGGTAGCGAGTCTTCTTTGTAGCCCTGATTTGCCTTTCCAGGTTGCTTGGTTGGCCAAAAAGGGCGTATGCGTTTTTTCCTGAATATATTCAGGAAAAAACGCATACGCCCTTTTTGGCCAAGGGCATCATTGTCAACGTTTTGCCGCTTTTCATGTGCTTTAAAGGCGATTCGAATCTACCTCCTGAAATCTGTTTCCTGCATTTCTGCCTTGATTTCAAATCCTCTTCTTTGCCTTCCCTCAATATATTTGTGGACGAGAGTTATCATTTATAACTCTGCAGGTTTGTGAATTGCAGTGCCCTGAAGCTCCATTGTACAACTCGCTTTTTTGGGAGCTGGCCGCAAAAGCGCAGGATGGCTTCAGGCCCTGTTCTGGTTCCGGGGGGGAGGATGAGCCTCTGGTTAATTCTTCTTCCTGATGGGAAAATAGAGTGACCTGTGCCTGTCCCAACACCAAGAGCTAGTCTTTCACTGGTTCCCCGTCTACCCGTTCATCCTCAGGACAAATTGCAACCTGTACGGAACAGGAGGTTAAAGGTGCTGATGCTCCAAGTAGGGAGATTGTTAGTAAAGCGGCTGGAATGGCGAACCCGGGCACAAGGAGAAGAGAAATGAGGTGCGTTTTAGAAACCTTTCCCCATCACATGGTGTACCATCTTTTTGTTTTCTCATGCATGTTTTCGATGTAGGAAGATGCCCTTGAACCTGGAGATTTGGGACCCATGCGATGGGTACCACGCAGTATTACTTTAAAGGGTCTGCGTTTGCTCACCCAACCTCACCAAACCTCTCAGCCCCAAGAGTGTCCACCCTTATGTCTCATCCAGCTGTGGGTCTAGATATGGTCAATCCAGGTTGCATCACAGCCCCTGAACGCATTGTGTAAGAATTTCTCTCTCTTTCACTGTCTTTGTTTCATGGGTTTTTCAAAGTAATTTATTTTTATAATGGGGTTTAGCTGCTTTTCACTGCTGTGTTTATGCCGCTTTACACCCACTTGACACACTAACAGAGAGATATCAATACATAGGTTTTAAGATTATTACTAGTCAGATATATTCTTGTGCGGTGAATAGGGCGTGTTGAGTCCAGTTCTCTGAGCAAGGAGTAGGTCTTGTCTATTACATATTGGGTTTATGGAACGGTATCTGAGCTAATTTGAAACCCTTGTTTGATGTATCACCCCACCTCACCTTTCCCGTTAAGCAGCCATAGTGTGTTTTCTGCATGAGTGACTCTGTTCTGTTTTGTAATTCAGTTCAAGTGTAACGGTTTTTACAGTCCCTCTATAAGTGATACCTTATGAGAAGTGTCCTTTTCTGTGTGACTTATTTCACTTAGAATCGTCGTACCTAAATCCACTCATCATGCTGCTACTAGCCTTATGACATTGATTTCATGGCTGAGTGATATTCCATTGTACATAAGGACCACAACTTCTTTATCCATTTTTCTCTTTCCTGGGATATTGAAGGTGGAATGAAGTGGAGGTCCTTGTCAACAGAGCAGCCCTAAACTTTGGGGTGCTTGTGTCTTGCTGATTTTTCATTTTCCCAATTTATACCCCCATGAGTGGAAGTGCCCTATGCTCTCTAAGCTGTGTTTTTTAGATGTTTCAGGACACACCGTACACTTCTCCAGAGTGGCTGTTGGCAATTTACATCCCGCCCATCAGTGTAGCAAGGCTCCCATTTCTCCATGGCCTGTCCTGCATTTCTGGTTTTGACACGTTTTTCAGCATGGCCCTTTTGACCGATGGGTAGCGAGTCTTCTTTGTAGCGCTGATTTGCCTTTCCAGGTTGCTTGGTTGGCCAAAAAGGGCGTATGCGTTTTTTCCTGAATATATTCAGGAAAAAACGCATACGCCCTTTTTGGCCAAGGGCATCATTGTCAACGTTTTGCCGCTTTTCATGTGCTTTAAAGGCGATTCGAATCTACCTCCTGAAATATGTTTCCTGCAATTCTGCCTTGATTTCAAATCCTCTTCTTTGCCTTCCCTCAATATATTTGTGGACGAGAGTTATCATTTATAACTCTGCAGGTTTGGGAATTGCAGTGCCCTGAAGCTCCATTTTACAACTCGCTTTTTTGGGAGCTGGCCGCAAAAGCGCAGGATGGCTTCAGGCCCTGTTCTGGTTCCGGGGGGGAGGATGAGCCTGTGGTTAATTCTTCTTCCTGATGGGAAAATAGAGTGACCTGTGCCTGTCCCAACACCAAGAGCTAGTCTCTCACTGGTTCCCCGTCTACCCGTTCATCCTCAGGACAAATTGCAACCTGTACGGAACAGGAGGTTAAAGGTGCTGATGCTCCAAGTAGGGAGATTGTTAGTAAAGCGGCTGGAATGGCGAACCCGGGCACAAGGAGAAGAGAAATGAGGTGCGTTTTAGAAACCTTTCCACATCACACGGTGTACTATCTTCTGGGTTTCTCATGCATGTTTTCGATGTAGGAAGATGCCCTTGAACCTGGAGATTTGGGACCCATGCGATGGGTACCACGCAGTATTACTTTAAAGGGTCTGCATTTGCTCACCCAACCTCACCAAACCTCTCAGCCCCAAGAGTGTCCACCCTTATGTCTCATCCAGCTGTGGGTCTAGATATGGTCAATCCAGGTTGCATCACAGCCCCTGAACGCATTGTGTAAGAATTTCTCTCTCTTTCACTGTCTTTGTTTCATGGGTTTGTAAAAGAAATTTATTTTTATAATGGGGTTTAGCTGCTTTTCACTGCTGTGTTTATGCCACTTTTCACCCACTTGACACACTAACAGAGAGATATCAATACATAGGTTTTAAGATTATTACTAGTCAGATATATTCTTGTGCGGTGAATAGGGCGTGTTGAGTCCAGTTCTCTGAGCAAGGAGTAGGTCTTGTCTATTACATATTGGGTTTATGGAACGGTATCTGAGCTTATTTGAAACCCTTGTTTTATGTATCACCCCACCTCACCTTTCCCGTTAAGCAGCCATAGTGTGTTTTCTGCCTGTGTGACTCTGTTCTGTTTTGTAATTCAGTTCAAGTGTAACGGTTTTTACATTCCCTCTATAAGTGATACCTTATGAGAAGTGTCCTTTTCTGTGTGACTTATTTCACTTAGAATCGTCGTACCTAAATCCACTCATCATGCTGCTACTAGCCTTATGACATTGATTTCATGGCTGAGTGATATTCCATTGTACATAAGGACCACAACTTCTTTATCCATTTTTCTCTTTCCTGGGATATTGAAGGTGGAATGAAGTGGAGGTCCTTGTCAACAGAGCAGCCCTAAACTTTGGGGTGCTTGTGTCTTGCTGAATTTTCATTTTCCCAATTTATACCCCCATGAGTGGAAGTGCCCTATGCTCTCTAAGCTGTGTTTTTTAGATGTTTCAGGACACACCGTACACTTCTCCAGAGTGGCTGTTGGCAATTTACATCCCGCCCATCAGTGTAGCAAGGCTCCCATTTCTCCATGGCCTGTCCTGCATTTCTGGTTTTGAGACTTTTTTCAGCATGTACCCTTTTGACCGATGGGTAGCGAGTCTGCTTTGTCGCGCTGATTTGCCTTTCCAGGTTGCTTGGTTGGCCAAAAAGGGCGTATGCGTTTTTTCCTGAATATATTCAGGAAAAAAGGCATACGCCCTTTTTGGCCAAGGGCATCATTGTCAACGTTTTGCCGCTTTTCATGTGCTTTAAAGGCGATTCGAATCTACCTCCTGAAATCTGTTTCCTACAATTCTGCCTTGATTTCAAATCCTCTTCTTTGCCTTCCCTCAATATATTTGTGGACGAGAGTTATCATTTATAACTCTGCAGGTTTGTGAATTGCAGTGCCCTGAAGCTCCATTGTACAACTCGCTTTTTTGGGAGCTGGCCGCAAAAGCACAGGATGGCTTCAGGCCCTGTTCTGGTTTCGGGGGGGAGGATGAGCCTGTGGTTAATTCTTCTTCCTGATGGGAAAATAGAGTGACCTTTGCCTGTCCCAACACCAAGAGCTAGTCTCTCACTGGTTCCCCGTCTACCCGTTCATCCTCAGGACAAATTGCAACCTGTACGGAACAGGAGGTTAAAGGTGCTGATGCTCCAAGTAGGGAGATTGTTAGTAAAGCGGCTGGAATGGCGAACCCGGGCACAAGGAGAAGAGAAATGAGGTGCGTTTTAGAAACCTTTCCACGTCACACGGTGTACCATCTTCTGGGTTTCTCATGCATGTTTTCGATGTAGGAAGATGCCCTTGAACCTGGAGATTTGGGACCCATGCGATGGGTACCACGCAGTATTACTTTAAAGGGTCTGCGTTTGCTCACCCAACCTCACCAAACCTCTCAGCCCCAAGAGTGTCCACCCTTATGTCTCATCCAGCTGTGGGTCTAGATATGGTCAATCCAGGTTGCATCACAGCCCCTGAACGCATTGTGTAAGAATTTCTCTCTCTTTCACTGTCTTTGTTTCATGGGTTTGTAAAAGTAATTTATTTTTATAATGGGGTTTAGCTGCTTTTCACTGCTGTGTTTATGCCGCTTTTCACCCACTTGACACACTAACAGAGAGATATCAATACATAGGTTTTAAGATTATTACTAGTGAGATATATTCTTGTGCGGTGAATAGGGCGTGTTGGGTCCAGTTCTCTGAGCAAGGAGTAGGTCTTGTCTATTACATATTGGGTTTATGGAACGGTATCTGAGCTAATTTGAAACCCTTGTTTTATGTATCACCCCACCTCACCTTTCCCGTTAAGCAGCCATAGTGTGTTTTCTGCCTGTGTGACTCTGTTCTGTTTTGTAATTCAGTTCAAGTGTAACGGTTTTTACATTCCCTCTATAAGTGATACCTTATGAGAAGTGTCCTTTTCTGTGTGACTTATTTCACTTAGAATCGTCGTACCTAAATCCACTCATCATGCTGCTACTAGCCTTATGACATTGATTTCATGGCTGAGTGATATTCCATTGTACATAAGGACCACAACTTCTTTATCCATTTTTCTCTTTCCTGGGATATTGAAGGTGGAATGAAGTGGAGGTCCTTGTCAACAGAGCAGCCCTAAACTTTGGGGTGCTTGTGTCTTGCTGAATTTTCATTTTCCCAATTTATACCCCCATGAGTGGAAGTGCCCTATGCTCTCTAAGCTGTGTTTTTTAGATGTTTCAGGACACACCGTACACTTCTCCAGAGTGGCTGTTGGCAATTTACATCCCGCCCATCAGTGTAGCAAGGCTCCCATTTCTCCATGGCCTGTCCTGCATTTCTGGTTTTGAGACTTTTTTCAGCATGGCCCTTTTGACCGATGGGTAGCGAGTCTGCTTTGTAGCGCTGATTTGCCTTTTCAGGTTGCTTGGTTGGCCAAAAAGGGCGTATGCGTTTTTTCCTGAATATATTCAGGAAAAAACGCATACGCCCTTTTTGGCCAAGGGCATCATTGTCAACGTTTTGCCGCTTTTCATGTGCTTTAAAGGCGATTCGAATCTACCTCCTGAAATCTGTTTCCTACAATTCTGCCTTGATTTCAAATCCTCTTCTTTGCCTTCCCTCAATATATTTGTGGACGAGAGTTATCATTTATAACTCTGTAGGTTTGTGAATTGCAGTGCCCTGAAGCTCCATTGTACAACTCGCTTTTTTGGGAGCTGGCCGCAAAAGCGCAGGATGGCTTCAGGCCCTGTTCTGGTTCCGGGGGGGAGGATGAGCCTGTGGTTAATTCTTCTTCCTGATGGGAAAATAGAGTGACCTGTGCCTGTCCCAACACCAAGAGCTAGTCTCTCACTGGTTCCCCGTCTACCCGTTCATCCTCAGGACAAATTGCAACCTGTACGGAACAGGAGGTTAAAGGTGCTGATGCTCCAAGTAGGGAGATTGTTAGTAAAGCGGCTGGAATGGCGAACCCGGGCACAAGGAGAAGAGAAATTAGGTGCGTTTTAGAAACCTTTCCCCATCACATGGTGTACCATCTTTTTGTTTTCTCATGCATGTTTTCGATGTAGGAAGATGCCCTTGAACCTGGAGATTTGGGACCCATGCGATGGGTACCACGCAGTATTACTTTAAAGGGTCTGCGTTTGCTCACCCAACCTCACCAAACCTCTCAGCCCCAAGAGTGTCCACCCTTATGTCTCATCCAGCTGTGGGTCTAGATATGGTCAATCCAGGTTGCATCACAGCCCCTGAACGCATTGTGTAAGAATTTCTCTCTCTTTCACTGTCTTTGTTTCATGGGTTTTTCAAAGTAATTTATTTTTATAATGGGGTTTAGCTGCTTTTCACTGCTGTGTTTATGCCGCTTTACACCCACTTGACACACTAACAGAGAGATATCAATACATAGGTTTTAAGATTATTACTAGTCAGATATATTCTTGTGCGGTGAATAGGGCGTGTTGAGTCCAGTTCTCTGAGCAAGGAGTAGGTCTTGTCTATTACATATTGGGTTTATGGAACGGTATCTGAGCTAATTTGAAACCCCTGTTTTATGTATCACCCCACCTTACCTTTCCCGTTAAGCAGCCATAGTGTGTTTTCTGCATGTGTGACTCTGTTCTGTTTTGTAATTCAGTTCAAGTGTAACGGTTTTTACATTCCCTCTATAAGTGATACCTTATGAGAAGTGTCCTTTTCTGTGTGACTTATTTCACTTAGAATCGTCGTACCTAAATCCACTCATCATGCTGCTATTAGCCTTATGACATTGATTTCATGGCTGAGTGATATTCCATTGTACATAAGGACCACAACTTCTTTATCCATTTTTCTCCCTCCTGGGATATTGAAGGTGGAATGAAGTGGAGGTCCTTGTCAACAGAGCAGCCCTAAACTTTGGGGTGCTTGTGTCTTGCTGATTTTTCATTTTCCCAATTTATACCCCCATGAGTGGAAGTGCCCTATGCTCTCTAAGCTGTGTTTTTTAGATGTTTCAGGACACACCGTACACTTCTCCAGAGTGGCTGTTGGCAATTTACATCCCGCCCATCAGTGTAGCAAGGCTCCCATTTCTCCATGGCCTGTCCTGCATTTCTGGTTTTGAGACTTTTTTCAGCATGGCCCTTTTGACCGATGGGTAGCGAGTCTGCTTTGTCGCGCTGATTTGCCTTTCCAGGTTGCTTGGTTGGCCAAAAAGGGCGTATGCGTTTTTTCCTGAATATATTCAGGAAAAAAGGCATACGCCCTTTTTGGCCAAGGGCATCATTGTCAACGTTTTGCCGCTTTTCATGTGCTTTAAAGGCGATTCGAATCTACCTCCTGAAATCTGTTTCCTACAATTCTGCCTTGATTTCAAATCCTCTTCTTTGCCTTCCCTCAATATATTTGTGGACGAGAGTTATCATTTATAACTCTGCAGGTTTGTGAATTGCAGTGCCCTGAAGCTCCATTTTACAACTCGCTTTTTTGGGAGCTAGCCGCAAAAGCACAGGATGGCTTCAGGCCCTGTTCTGGTTCCGGGGGGGAGGATGAGCCTGTGGTTAATTCTTCTTCCTGATGGGAAAATAGAGTGACCTTTGCCTGTCCCAACACCAAGAGCTAGTCTCTCACTGGTTCCCCGTCTACCCGTTCATCCTCAGGACAAATTGCAACCTGTACGGAACAGGAGGTTAAAGGTGCTGATGCTCCAAGTAGGGAGATTGTTAGTAAAGCGGCTGGAATGGCGAACCCGGGCACAAGGAGAAGAGAAATGAGGTGCGTTTTAGAAACCTTTCCACGTCACACGGTGTACCATCTTCTGGGTTTCTCATGCATGTTTTCGATGTAGGAAGATGCCCTTGAACCTGGAGATTTGGGACCCATGCGATGGGTACCACGCAGTATTACTTTAAAGGGTCTGCGTTTGCTCACCCAACCTCACCAAACCTCTCAGCCCCAAGAGTGTCCACCCTTATGTCTCATCCAGCTGTGGGTCTAGATATGGTCAATCCAGGTTGCATCACAGCCCCTGAACGCATTGTGTAAGAATTTCTCTCTCTTTCACTGTCTTTGTTTCATGGGTTTGTAAAAGTAATTTATTTTTATAATGGGGTTTAGCTGCTTTTCACTGCTGTGTTTATGCCGCTTTTCACCCACTTGACACACTAACAGAGAGATATCGATACATAGGTTTTAAGATTATTACTAGTGAGATATATTCTTGTGCGGTGAATAGGGCGTGTTGGGTCCAGTTCTCTGAGCAAGGAGTAGGTCTTGTCTATTACATATTGGGTTTATGGAACGGTATCTGAGCTAATTTGAAACCCTTGTTTTATGTATCACCCCACCTCACCTTTCCCGTTAAGCAGCCATAGTGTGTTTTCTGCCTGTGTGACTCTGTTCTGTTTTGTAATTCAGTTCAAGTGTAACGGTTTTTACATTCCCTCTATAAGTGATACCTTATGAGAAGTGTCCTTTTCTGTGTGACTTATTTCACTTAGAATCGTCGTACCTAAATCCACTCATCATGCTGCTACTAGCCTTATGACATTGATTTCATGGCTGAGTGATATTCCATTGTACATAAGGACCACAACTTCTTTATCCATTTTTCTCTTTCCTGGGATATTGAAGGTGGAATGAAGTGGAGGTCCTTGTCAACAGAGCAGCCCTAAACTTTGGGGTGCTTGTGTCTTGCTGAATTTTCATTTTTCCAATTTATACCGCCATGAGTGGAAGTGCCCTATGCTCTCTAAGCTGTGTTTTTTAGATGTTTCAGGACACACCGTACACTTCTCCAGAGTGGCTGTTGGCAATTTACATCCCGCCCATCAGTGTAGCAAGGCTCCCATTTCTCCATGGCCTGTCCTGCATTTCTGGTTTTGAGACTTTTTTCAGCATGGCCCTTTTGACCGATGGGTAGCGAGTCTGCTTTGTAGCGCTGATTTGCCTTTTCAGGTTGCTTGGTTGGCCAAAAAGGGCGTATGCGTTTTTTCCTGAATATATTCAGGAAAAAACGCATACGCCCTTTTTGGCCAAGGGCATCATTGTCAACGTTTTGCCGCTTTTCATGTGCTTTAAAGGCGATTCGAATCTACCTCCTAAAATCTGTTTCCTACAATTCTGCCTTGATTTCAAATCCTCTTCTTTGCCTTCCCTCAATATATTTGTGGACGAGAGTTATCATTTATAACTCTGTACGTTTGTGAATTGCAGTGCCCTGAAGCTCCATTGTACAACTCGCTTTTTTGGGAGCTGGCCGCAAAAGCGCAGGATGGCTTCAGGCCCTGTTCTGGTTCCGGGGGGGAGGATGAGCCTGTGGTTAATTCTTCTTCCTGATGGGAAAATAGAGTGACCTGTGCCTGTCCCAACACCAAGAGCTAGTCTCTCACTGGTTCCCCATCTACCCGTTCATCCTCAGGACAAATTGCAACCTGTACGGAACAGGAGGTTAAAGGTGCTGATGCTCCAAGTAGGGAGATTGTTAGTAAAGCGGCTGGAATGGCGAACCCGGGCACAAGGAGAAGAGAAATGAGGTGCGTTTTAGAAACCTTTCCCCATCACATGGTGTACCATCTTTTTGTTTTCTCATGCATGTTTTCGATGTAGGAAGATGCCCTTGAACCTGGAGATTTGGGACCCATGCGATGGGTACCACGCAGTATTACTTTAAAGGGTCTGCGTTTGCTCACCCAACCTCACCAAACCTCTCAGCCCCAAGAGTGTCCACCCTTATGTCTCATCCAGCTGTGGGTCTAGAAATGGTCAATCCAGGTTGCATCACAGCCCCTGAACGCATTGTGTAAGAATTTCTCTCTCTTTCACTGTCTTTGTTTCATGGGTTTTTCAAAGTAATTTATTTTTATAATGGGGTTTAGCTGCTTTTCACTGCTGTGTTTATGCCGCTTTACACCCACTTGACACACTAACAGAGAGATATCAATACATAGGTTTTAAGATTATTACTAGTCAGATATATTCTTGTGCGGTGAATAGGGCGTGTTGAGTCCAGTTCTCTGAGCAAGGAGTAGGTCTTGTCTATTACATATTGGGTTTATGGAACGGTATCTGAGCTAATTTGAAACCCTTTTTTTATGTATCACCCCACCTCACCTTTCCCGTTAAGCAGCCATAGTGTGTTTTCTGCCTGTGTGACTCTGTTCTGTTTTGTAATTCAGTTCAAGTGTAACGGTTTTTACATTCCCTCTATAAGTGATACCTTATGAGAAGTGTCCTTTTCTGTGTGACTTATTTCACTTAGAATCGTCGTACCTAAATCCACTCATCATGCTGCTATTAGCCTTATGACATTGATTTCATGGCTGAGTGATATTCCATTGTACATAAGGACCACAACTTCTTTATCCATTTTTCTCCCTCCTGGGATATTGAAGGTGGAATGAAGTGGAGGTCCTTGTCAACAGAGCAGCCCTAAACTTTGGGGTGCTTGTGTCTTGCTGATTTTTCATTTTCCCAATTTATACCCCCATGAGTGGAAGTGCCCTATGCTCTCTAAGCTGTGTTTTTTAGATGTTTCAGGACACACCGTACACTTCTCCAGAGTGGCTGTTGGCAATTTACATCCCGCCTATCAGTGTAGCAAGGCTCCCATTTCTCCATGGCCTGTCCTGCATTTCTGGTTTTGAGACTTTTTTCAGCATGGCCCTTTTGACCGATGGGTAGCGAGTCTTCTTTGTAGCCCTGATTTGCCTTTCCAGGTTGCTTGGTTGGCCAAAAAGGGCGTATGCGTTTTTTCCTGAATATATTCAGGAAAAAACGCATACGCCCTTTTTGGCCAAGGGCATCATTGTCAACGTTTTGCCGCTTTTCATGTGCTTTAAAGGCGATTCGAATCTACCTCCTGAAATCTGTTTCCTGCATTTCTGCCTTGATTTCAAATCCTCTTCTTTGCCTTCCCTCAATATATTTGTGGACGAGAGTTATCATTTATAACTCTGCAGGTTTGGGAATTGCAGTGCCCTGAAGCTCCATTGTACAACTCGCTTTTTTGGGAGCTGGCCGCAAAAGCGCAGGATGGCTTCAGGCCCTGTTCTGGTTCCGGGGGGGAGGATGAGCCTGTGGTTAATTCTTCTTCCTGATGGGAAAATAGAGTGACCTGTGCCTGTCCCAACACCAAGAGCTAGTCTCTCACTGGTTCCCCGTCTACCCGTTCATCCTCAGGACAAATTGCAACCTGTACGGAACAGGAGGTTAAAGGTGCTGATGCTCCAAGTAGGGAGATTGTTAGTAAAGCGGCTGGAATGGCGAACCCGGGCACAAGGAGAAGAGAAATTAGGTGCGTTTTAGAAACCTTTCCCCATCACATGGTGTACCATCTTTTTGTTTTCTCATGCATGTTTTCGATGTAGGAAGATGCCCTTGAACCTGGAGATTTGGGACCCATGCGATGGGTACCATGCAGTATTACTTTAAAGGGTCTGCGTTTGCTCACCCAACCTCACCAAACCTCTCAGCCCCAAGAGTGTCCACCCTTATGTCTCATCCAGCTGTGGGTCTAGATATGGTCAATCCAGGTTGCATCACAGCCCCTGAACGCATTGTGTAAGAATTTCTCTCTCTTTCACTGTCTTTGTTTCATGGGTTTTTCAAAGTAATTTATTTTTATAATGGGGTTTAGCTGCTTTTCACTGCTGTGTTTATGCCGCTTTACACCCACTTGACACACTAACAGAGAGATATCAATACATAGGTTTTAAGATTATTACTAGTCAGATATATTCTTGTGCGGTGAATAGGGCGTGTTGAGTCCAGTTCTCTGAGCAAGGAGTAGGTCTTGTCTATTACATATTGGGTTTATGGAACGGTATCTGAGCTAATTTGAAACCCTTGTTTTATGTATCACCCCACCTTACCTTTCCCGTTAAGCAGCCATAGTGTGTTTTCTGCATGTGTGACTCTGTTCTGTTTTGTAATTCAGTTCAAGTGTAACGGTTTTTACATTCCCTCTATAAGTGATACCTTATGAGAAGTGTCCTTTTCTGTGTGACTTATTTCACTTAGAATCGTCTTACCTAAATCCACTCATCATGCTGCTATTAGCCTTATGACATTGATTTCATGGCTGAGTGATATTCCATTGTACATAAGGACCACAACTTCTTTATCCATTTTTCTCCCTCCTGGGATATTGAAGGTGGAATGAAGTGGAGGTCCTTGTCAACAGAGCAGCCCTAAACTTTGGGGTGCTTGTGTCTTGCTGATTTTTCATTTTCCCAATTTATACCCCCATGAGTGGAAGTGCCCTATGCTCCCTAAGCTGTGTTTTTTAGATGTTTCAGGACACACCGTACACTTCTCCAGAGTGGCTGTTGGCAATTTACATCCCACCCATCAGTGTAGCAAGGCTCCCATTTCTCCATGGCCTGTCCTGCATTTCTGGTTTTGAGACTTTTTTCAGCATGGCCCTTTTGACCGATGGGTAGCGAGTCTTCTTTGTAGCCCTGATTTGCCTTTCCAGGTTGCTTGGTTGGCCAAAAAGGGCGTATGCGTTTTTTCCTGAATATATTCAGGAAAAAACGCATACGCCCTTTTTGGCCAAGAGCATCATTGTCAACGTTTTGCCGCTTTTCATGTGCTTTAAAGGCGATTCGAATCTACCTCCTGAAATCTGTTTCCTGCATTTCTGCCTTGATTTCAAATCCTCTTCTTTGCCTTCCCTCAATATATTTGTGGACGAGAGTTATCATTTATAACTCTGCAGGTTTGTGAATTGCAGTGCCCTGAAGCTCCATTGTACAACTCGCTTTTTTGGGAGCTGGCCGCAAAAGCGCAGGATGGCTTCAGGCCCTGTTCTGGTTCCGGGGGGGAGGATGAGCCTGTGGTTAATTCTTCTTCCTGATGGGAAAATAGAGTGACCTGTGCCTGTCCCAACAACAAGAGCTAGTCTCTCACTGGTTCCCCGTATTCCCGTTCATCCTCAGGACAAATTGCAACCTGTACGGAACAGGAGGTTAAAGGTGCTGATGCTCCAAGTAGGGAGATTGTTAGTAAAGCGGCTGGAATGGCGACCCCGGGCACAAGGAGAAGAGAAATGAGGTGCGTTTTAGAAACCTTTCCCCATCACATGGTGTACCATCTTTTTTGTTTTCTCATGCATGTTTTCGATGTAGGAAGATGCCCTTGAACCTGGAGATTTGGGACCCATGCGATGGGTACCACGCAGTATTACTTTAAAGGGTCTGCGTTTGCTCACCCAACCTCACCAAACCTCTCAGCCCCAAGAGTGTCCACCCTTATGTCTCATCCAGCTGTGGGTCTAGAAATGGTCAATCCAGGTTGCATCACAGCCCCTGAACGCATTGTGTAAGAATTTCTCTCTCTTTCACTGTCTTTGTTTCATGGGTTTTTCAAAGTAATTTATTTTTATAATGGGGTTTAGCTGCTTTTCACTGCTGTGTTTATGCCGCTTTACACCCACTTGACACACTAACAGAGAGATATCAATACATAGGTTTTACGATTATTACTAGTCAGATATATTCTTGTGCGGTGAATAGGGCGTGTTGAGTCCAGTTCTCTGAGCAAGGAGTAGGTCTTGTCTATTACATATTGGGTTTATGGAACGGTATCTGAGCTAATTTGAAACCCTTGTTTTATGTATCACCCCACCTCACCTTTCCCGTTAAGCAGCCATAGTGTGTTTTCTGCATGTGTGACTCTGTTCTGTTTTGTAATTCAGTTCAAGTGTAACGGTTTTTACATTCCCTCTATAAGTGATACCTTATGAGAAGTGTCCTTTTCTGTGTGACTTATTTCACTTAGAATCGTCGTACCTAAATCCACTCATCATGCTGCTATTAGCCTTATGACATTGATTTCATGGCTGAGTGATATTCCATTGTACATAAGGACCACAACTTCTTTATCCATTTTTCTCCCTCCTGGGATATTGAAGGTGGAATGAAGTGGAGGTCCTTGTCAACAGAGCAGCCCTAAACTTTGGGGTGCTTGTGTCTTGCTGATTTTTCATTTTCCCAATTTATACCCCCATGAGTGGAAGTGCCCTATGCTCTCTAAGCTGTGTTTTTTAGATGTTTCAGGACACACCGTACACTTCTCCAGAGTGGCTGTTGGCAATTTACATCCCGCCCATCAGTGTAGCAAGGCTCCCATTTCTCCATGGCCTGTCCTGCATTTCTGGTTTTGAGACTTTTTTCAGCATGGCCCTTTTGACCGATGGGTAGCGAGTCTTCTTTGTAGCCCTGATTTGCCTTTCCAGGTTGCTTGGTTGGCCAAAAAGGGCGTATGCGTTTTTTCCTGAATATATTCAGGAAAAAACGCATACGCCCTTTTTGGCCAAGGGCATCATTGTCAACGTTTTGCCGCTTTTCATGTGCTTTAAAGGCGATTCGAATCTACCTCCTGAAATCTGTTTCCTGCATTTCTGCCTTGATTTCAAATCCTCTTCTTTGCCTTCCCTCAATATATTTGTGGACGAGAGTTATCATTTATAACTCTGCAGGTTTGTGAATTGCAGTGCCCTGAAGCTCCATTGTACAACTCGCTTTTTTGGGAGCTGGCCGCAAAAGCGCAGGATGGCTTCAGGCCCTGTTCTGGTTCCGGGGGGGAGGATGAGCCTGTGGTTAATTCTTCTTCCTGATGGGAAAATAGAGTGACCTGTGCCTGTCCCAACACCAAGAGCTAGTCTCTCACTGGTTCCCCGTCTACCCGTTCATCCTCAGGACAAATTGCAACCTGTACGGAACAGGAGGTTAAAGGTGCTGATGCTCCAAGTAGGGAGATTGTTAGTAAAGCGGCTGGAATGGCGAACCCGGGCACAAGGAGAAGAGAAATGAGGTGCGTTTTAGAAACCTTTCCCCATCACATGGTGTACCATCTTTTTGTTTTCTCATGCATGTTTTCGATGTAGGAAGATGCCCTTGAACCTGGAGATTTGGGACCCATGCGATGGGTACCACGCAGTATTACTTTAAAGGGTCTGCGTTTGCTCACCCAACCTCACCAAACCTCTCAGCCCCAAGAGTGTCCACCCTTATGTCTCATCCAGCTGTGGGTCTAGATATGGTCAATCCAGGTTGCATCACAGCCCCTGAACGCATTGTGTAAGAATTTCTCTCTCTTTCACTGTCTTTGTTTCATGGGTTTGTAAAAGTAATTTATTTTTATAATGGGGTTTAGCTGCTTTTCACTGCTGTGTTTATGCCGCTTTTCACCCACTTGACACACTAACAGAGAGATATCAATACATAGGTTTTACGATTATTACTAGTCAGATATATTCTTGTGCGGTGAATAGGGCGTGTTGAGTCCAGTTCTCTGAGCAAGGAGTAGGTCTTGTCTATTACATATTGGGTTTATGGAACGGTATCTGAGCTAATTTGAAACCCTTGTTTTATGTATCACCCCACCTCACCTTTCCCGTTAAGCAGCCATAGTGTGTTTTCTGCATGTGTGACTCTGTTCTGTTTTGTAATTCAGTTCAAGTGTAACGGTTTTTACATTCCCTCTATAAGTGATACCTTATGAGAAGTGTCCTTTTCTGTGTGACTTATTTCACTTAGAATCGTCGTACCTAAATCCACTCATCATGCTGCTATTAGCCTTATGACATTGATTTCATGGCTGAGTGATATTCCATTGTACATAAGGACCACAACTTCTTTATCCATTTTTCTCCCTCCTGGGATATTGAAGGTGGAATGAAGTGGAGGTCCTTGTCAACAGAGCAGCCCTAAACTTTGGGGTGCTTGTGTCTTGCTGATTTTTCATTTTCCCAATTTATACCCCCATGAGTGGAAGTGCCCTATGCTCTCTAAGCTGTGTTTTTTAGATGTTTCAGGACACACCGTACACTTCTCCAGAGTGGCTGTTGGCAATTTACATCCCGCCCATCAGTGTAGCAAGGCTCCCATTTCTCCATGGCCTGTCCTGCATTTCTGGTTTTGAGACTTTTTTCAGCATGGCCCTTTTGACCGATGGGTAGCGAGTCTTCTTTGTAGCCCTGATTTGCCTTTCCAGGTTGCTTGGTTGGCCAAAAAGGGCGTATGCGTTTTTTCCTGAATATATTCAGGAAAAAACGCATACGCCCTTTTTGGCCAAGGGCATCATTGTCAACGTTTTGCCGCTTTTCATGTGCTTTAAAGGCGATTCGAATCTACCTCCTGAAATCTGTTTCCTGCATTTCTGCCTTGATTTCAAATCCTCTTCTTTGCCTTCCCTCAATATATTTGTGGACGAGAGTTATCATTTATAACTCTGCAGGTTTGTGAATTGCAGTGCCCTGAAGCTCCATTGTACAACTCGCTTTTTTGGGAGCTGGCCGCAAAAGCGCAGGATGGCTTCAGGCCCTGTTCTGGTTCCGGGGGGGAGGATGAGCCTGTGGTTAATTCTTCTTCCTGATGGGAAAATAGAGTGACCTGTGCCTGTCCCAACACCAAGAGCTAGTCTCTCACTGGTTCCCCGTCTACCCGTTCATCCTCAGGACAAATTGCAACCTGTACGGAACAGGAGGTTAAAGGTGCTGATGCTCCAAGTAGGGAGATTGTTAGTAAAGCGGCTGGAATGGCGACCCCGGGCACAAGGAGAAGAGAAATGAGGTGCGTTTTAGAAACCTTTCCCCATCACATGGTGTACCATCTTTTTGTTTTCTCATGCATGTTTTCGATGTAGGAAGATGCCCTTGAACCTGGAGATTTGGGACCCATGCGATGGGTACCACGCAGTATTACTTTAAAGGGTCTGCGTTTGCTCACCCAACCTCACCAAACCTCTCAGCCCCAAGAGTGTCCACCCTTATGTCTCATCCAGCTGTGGGTCTAGAAATGGTCAATCCAGGTTGCATCACAGCCCCTGAACGCATTGTGTAAGAATTTCTCTCTCTTTCACTGTCTTTGTTTCATGGGTTTTTCAAAGTAATTTATTTTTATAATGGGGTTTAGCTGCTTTTCACTGCTGTGTTTATGCCGCTTTACACCCACTTGACACACTAACAGAGAGATATCAATACATAGGTTTTACGATTATTACTAGTCAGATATATTCTTGTGCGGTGAATAGGGCGTGTTGAGTCCAGTTCTCTGAGCAAGGAGTAGGTCTTGTCTATTACATATTGGGTTTATGGAACGGTATCTGAGCTAATTTGAAACCCTTGTTTTATGTATCACCCCACCTCACCTTTCCCGTTAGGCAGCCATAGTGTGTTTTCTGCATGTGTGACTCTGTTCTGTTTTGTAATTCAGTTCAAGTGTAACGGTTTTTACAGTCCCTCTATAAGTGATACCTTATGAGAAGTGTCCTTTTCTGTGTGACTTATTTCACTTAGAATCGTCGTACCTAAATCCACTCATCATGCTGCTATTAGCCTTATGACATTGATTTCATGGCTGAGTGATATTCCATTGTACATAAGGACCACAACTTCTTTATCCATTTTTCTCCCTCCTGGGATATTGAAGGTGGAATGAAGTGGAGGTCCTTGTCAACAGAGCAGCCCTAAACTTTGGGGTGCTTGTGTCTTGCTGATTTTTCATTTTCCCAATTTATACCCCCATGAGTGGAAGTGCCCTATGCTCTCTAAGCTGTGTTTTTTAGATGTTTCAGGACACACCGTACACTTCTCCAGAGTGGCTGTTGGCAATTTACATCCCGCCCATCAGTGTAGCAAGGCTCCCATTTCTCCATGGCCTGTCCTGCATTTCTGGTTTTGAGACTTTTTTCAGCATGGCCCTTTTGACCGATGGGTAGCGAGTCTTCTTTGTAGCCCTGATTTGCCTTTCCAGGTTGCTTGGTTGGCCAAAAAGGGCGTATGCGTTTTTTCCTGAATATATTCAGGAAAAAACGCATACGCCCTTTTTGGCCAAGGGCATCATTGTCAACGTTTTGCCGCTTTTCATGTGCTTTAAAGGCGATTCGAATCTACCTCCTGAAATCTGTTTCCTGCATTTCTGCCTTGATTTCAAATCCTCTTCTTTGCCTTCCCTCAATATATTTGTGGACGAGAGTTATCATTTATAACTCTGCAGGTTTGTGAATTGCAGTGCCCTGAAGCTCCATTGTACAACTCGCTTTTTTGGGAGCTGGCCGCAAAAGCGCAGGATGGCTTCAGGCCCTGTTCTGGTTCCGGGGGGGAGGATGAGCCTGTGGTTAATTCTTCTTCCTGATGGGAAAATAGAGTGACCTGTGCCTGTCCCAACACCAAGAGCTAGTCTCTCACTGGTTCCCCGTCTACCCGTTCATCCTCAGGACAAATTGCAACCTGTACGGAACAGGAGGTTAAAGGTGCTGATGCTCCAAGTAGGGAGATTGTTAGTAAAGCGGCTGGAATGGCGAACCCGGGCACAAGGAGAAGAGAAATGAGGTGCGTTTTAGAAACCTTTCCCCATCACATGGTGTACCATCTTTTTGTTTTCTCATGCATGTTTTCGATGTAGGAAGATGCCCTTGAACCTGGAGATTTGGGACCCATGCGATGGGTACCACGCAGTATTACTTTAAAGGGTCTGCGTTTGCTCACCCAACCTCACCAAACCTCTCAGCCCCAAGAGTGTCCACCCTTATGTCTCATCCAGCTGTGGGTCTAGATATGGTCAATCCAGGTTGCATCACAGCCCCTGAACGCATTGTGTAAGAATTTCTCTCTCTTTCACTGTCTTTGTTTCATGGGTTTGTAAAAGTAATTTATTTTTATAATGGGGTTTAGCTGCTTTTCACTGCTGTGTTTATGCCGCTTTTCACCCACTTGACACACTAACAGAGAGATATCAATACATAGGTTTTACGATTATTACTAGTCAGATATATTCTTGTGCGGTGAATAGGGCGTGTTGAGTCCAGTTCTCTGAGCAAGGAGTAGGTCTTGTCTATTACATATTGGGTTTATGGAACGGTATCTGAGCTAATTTGAAACCCTTGTTTTATGTATCACCCCACCTCACCTTTCCCGTTAAGCAGCCATAGTGTGTTTTCTGCATGTGTGACTCTGTTCTGTTTTGTAATTCAGTTCAAGTGTAACGGTTTTTACATTCCCTCTATAAGTGATACCTTATGAGAAGTGTCCTTTTCTGTGTGACTTATTTCACTTAGAATCGTCGTACCTAAATCCACTCATCATGCTGCTATTAGCCTTATGACATTGATTTCATGGCTGAGTGATATTCCATTGTACATAAGGACCACAACTTCTTTATCCATTTTTCTCCCTCCTGGGATATTGAAGGTGGAATGAAGTGGAGGTCCTTGTCAACAGAGCAGCCCTAAACTTTGGGGTGCTTGTGTCTTGCTGATTTTTCATTTTCCCAATTTATACCCCCATGAGTGGAAGTGCCCTATGCTCTCTAAGCTGTGTTTTTAGATGTTTCAGGACACACCGTACACTTCTCCAGAGTGGCTGTTGGCAATTTACATCCCGCCCATCAGTGTAGCAAGGCTCCCATTTCTCCATGGCCTGTCCTGCATTTCTGGTTTTGAGACTTTTTTCAGCATGGCCCTTTTGACCGATGGGTAGCGAGTCTTCTTTGTAGCCCTGATTTGCCTTTCCAGGTTGCTTGGTTGGCCAAAAAGGGCGTATGCGTTTTTTCCTGAATATATTCAGGAAAAAACGCATACGCCCTTTTTGGCCAAGGGCATCATTGTCAACGTTTTGCCGCTTTTCATGTGCTTTAAAGGCGATTCGAATCTACCTCCTGAAATCTGTTTCCTGCATTTCTGCCTTGATTTCAAATCCTCTTCTTTGCCTTCCCTCAATATATTTGTGGACGAGAGTTATCATTTATAACTCTGCAGGTTTGTGAATTGCAGTGCCCTGAAGCTCCATTGTACAACTCGCTTTTTTGGGAGCTGGCCGCAAAAGCGCAGGATGGCTTCAGGCCCTGTTCTGGTTCCGGGGGGGAGGATGAGCCTGTGGTTAATTCTTCTTCCTGATGGGAAAATAGAGTGACCTGTGCCTGTACCAACACCAAGAGCTAGTCTCTCACTGGTTCCCCGTCTACCCGTTCATCCTCAGGACAAATTGCAACCTGTACGGAACAGGAGGTTAAAGGTGCTGATGCTCCAAGTAGGGAGATTGTTAGTAAAGCGGCTGGAATGGCGAACCCGGGCACAAGGAGAAGAGAAATGAGGTGCGTTTTAGAAACCTTTCCCCATCACATGGTGTACCATCTTTTTGTTTTCTCATGCATGTTTTCGATGTAGGAAGATGCCCTTGAACCTGGAGATTTGGGACCCATGCGATGGGTACCACGCAGTATTACTTTAAAGGGTCTGCGTTTGCTCACCCAACCTCACCAAACCTCTCAGCCCCAAGAGTGTCCACCCTTATGTCTCATCCAGCTGTGGGTCTAGATATGGTCAATCCAGGTTGCATCACAGCCCCTGAACGCATTGTGTAAGAATTTCTCTCTCTTTCACTGTCTTTGTTTCATGGGTTTGTAAAAGTAATTTATTTTTATAATGGGGTTTAGCTGCTTTTCACTGCTGTGTTTATGCCGCTTTTCACCCACTTGACACACTAACAGAGAGATATCAATACATAGGTTTTAAGATTATTACTAGTGAGATATATTCTTGTGGGGTGAATAGGGCGTGTTGGGTCCAGTTCTCTGAGCAAGGAGTAGGTCTTGTCTATTACATATTGGGTTTATGGAACGGTATCTGAGCTAATTTGAAACCCTTGATTTATGTATCACCCCACCTCACCTTTCCCGTTAAGCAGCCATAGTGTGTTTTCTGCCTGTGTGACTCTGTTCTGTTTTGTAATTCAGTTCAAGTGTAACGTTTTTTACATTCCCTCTATAAGTGATACCTTATGAGAAGTGTCCTTTTCTGTGTGACTTATTTCACTTAGAATCGTCGTACCTAAATCCACTCATCATGCTGCTACTAGCCTTATGAGATTGATTTCATGGCTGAGTGATATTCCATTGTACATAAGGACCACAACTTCTTTATCCATTTTTCTCCCTCCTGGGATATTGAAGGTGGAATGAAGTGGAGGTCCTTGTCAACAGAGCAGCCCTAAACTTTGGGGTGCTTGTGTCTTGCTGAATTTTCGTTTTCCCAATTTATACCCCCATGAGTGGAAGTGCCCTATGCTCTCTAAGCTGTGTTTTTTAGATGTTTCAGGACACACCGTACACTTCTCCAGAGTGGCTGTTGGCAATTTACATCCCACCCATCAGTGTAGCAAGGCTCCCATTTCTCCATGGCCTGTCCTGCATTTCTGGTTTTGAGACTTTTTTCAGCATGGCCCTTTTGACCGATGGGTAGCGAGTCTTCTTTGTAGCCCTGATTTGCCTTTCCAGGTTGCTTGGTTGGCCAAAAAGGGCGTATGCGTTTTTTCCTGAATATATTCAGGAAAAAACGCATACGCCCTTTTTGGCCAAGAGCATCATTGTCAACGTTTTGCCGCTTTTCATGTGCTTTAAAGGCGATTCGAATCTACCTCCTGAAATCTGTTTCCTGCATTTCTGCCTTGATTTCAAATCCTCTTCTTTGCCTTCCCTCAATATATTTGTGGACGAGAGTTATCATTTATAACTCTGCAGGTTTGTGAATTGCAGTGCCCTGAAGCTCCATTGTACAACTCGCTTTTTTGGGAGCTGGCCGCAAAAGCGCAGGATGGCTTCAGGCCCTGTTCTGGTTCCGGGGGGGAGGATGAGCCTGTGGTTAATTCTTCTTCCTGATGGGAAAATAGAGTGACC
Organism: Balaenoptera borealis; assembly: GCF_965194805.1. Taxonomy (NCBI): domain Eukaryota; kingdom Metazoa; phylum Chordata; class Mammalia; order Artiodactyla; family Balaenopteridae; genus Balaenoptera; species Balaenoptera borealis. Next base: position 291,138 of record NW_028123386.1, on the reverse strand, counting down.
TGTGCCTGTCCCAACAACAAGAGCTAGTCTCTCACTGGTTCCCCGTATTCCCGTTCATCCTCAGGACAAATTGCAACCTGTACGGAACAGGAGGTTAAAGGTGCTGATGCTCCAAGTAGGGAGATTGTTAGTAAAGTGGCTGGAATGGCGACCCCGGGCACAAGGAGAAGAGAAATGAGGTGCGTTTTAGAAACCTTTCCCCATCACATGGTGTACCATCTTTTTTGTTTTCTCATGCATGTTTTCGATGTAGGAAGATGCCCTTGAACCTGGAGATTTGGGACCCATGCGATGGGTACCACGCAGTATTACTTTAAAGGGTCTGCGTTTGCTCACCCAACCTCACCAAACCTCTCAGCCCCAAGAGTGTCCACCCTTATGTCTCATCCAGCTGTGGGTCTAGAAATGGTCAATCCAGGTTTCATCACAGCCCCTGAACGCATTGTGTAAGAATTTCTCTCTCTTTCACTGTCTTTGTTTCATGGGTTTTTCAAAGTAATTTATTTTTATAATGGGGTTTAGCTGCTTTTCACTGCTGTGTTTATGCCGCTTTACACCCACTTGACACACTAACAGAGAGATATCAATACATAGGTTTTACGATTATTACTAGTCAGATATATTCTTGTGCGGTGAATAGGGCGTGTTGAGTCCAGTTCTCTGAGCAAGGAGTAGGTCTTGTCTATTACATATTGGGTTTATGGAACGGTATCTGAGCTAATTTGAAACCCTTGTTTTATGTATCACCCCACCTCACCTTTCCCGTTAAGCAGCCATAGTGTGTTTTCTGCATGTGTGACTCTGTTCTGTTTTGTAATTCAGTTCAAGTGTAACGGTTTTTACATTCCCTCTATAAGTGATACCTTATGAGAAGTGTCCTTTTCTGTGTGACTTATTTCACTTAGAATCGTCGTACCTAAATCCACTCATCATGCTGCTATTAGCCTTATGACATTGATTTCATGGCTGAGTGATATTCCATTGTACATAAGGACCACAACTTCTTTATCCATTTTTCTCCCTCCTGGGATATTGAAGGTGGAATGAAGTGGAGGTCCTTGTCAACAGAGCAGCCCTAAACTTTGGGGTGCTTGTGTCTTGCTGATTTTTCATTTTCCCAATTTATACCCCCATGAGTGGAAGTGCCCTATGCTCTCTAAGCTGTGTTTTTAGATGTTTCAGGACACACCGTACACTTCTCCAGAGTGGCTGTTGGCAATTTACATCCCGCCCATCAGTGTAGCAAGGCTCCCATTTCTCCATGGCCTGTCCTGCATTTCTGGTTTTGAGACTTTTTTCAGCATGGCCCTTTTGACCGATGGGTAGCGAGTCTTCTTTGTAGCCCTGATTTGCCTTTCCAGGTTGCTTGGTTGGCCAAAAAGGGCGTATGCGTTTTTTCCTGAATATATTCAGGAAAAAACGCATACGCCCTTTTTGGCCAAGGGCATCATTGTCAACGTTTTGCCGCTTTTCATGTGCTTTAAAGGCGATTCGAATCTACCTCCTGAAATCTGTTTCCTGCATTTCTGCCTTGATTTCAAATCCTCTTCTTTGCCTTCCCTCAATATATTTGTGGACGAGAGTTATCATTTATAACTCTGCAGGTTTGTGAATTGCAGTGCCCTGAAGCTCCATTGTACAACTCGCTTTTTTGGGAGCTGGCCGCAAAAGCGCAGGATGGCTTCAGGCCCTGTTCTGGTTCCGGGGGGGAGGATGAGCCTGTGGTTAATTCTTCTTCCTGATGGGAAAATAGAGTGACCTGTGCCTGTCCCAACACCAAGAGCTAGTCTCTCACTGGTTCCCCGTCTACCCGTTCATCCTCAGGACAAATTGCAACCTGTACGGAACAGGAGGTTAAAGGTGCTGATGCTCCAAGTAGGGAGATTGTTAGTAAAGCGGCTGGAATGGCGAACCCGGGCACAAGGAGAAGAGAAATGAGGTGCGTTTTAGAAACCTTTCCCCATCACATGGTTTACCATCTTTTTGTTTTCTCATGCATGTTTTCGATGTAGGAAGATGCCCTTGAACCTGGAGATTTGGGACCCATGCGATGGGTACCACGCAGTATTACTTTAAAGGGTCTGCGTTTGCTCACCCAACCTCACCAAACCTCTCAGCCCCAAGAGTGTCCACCCTTATGTCTCATCCAGCTGTGGGTCTAGAAATGGTCAATCCAGGTTTCATCACAGCCCCTGAACGCATTGTGTAAGAATTTCTCTCTCTTTCACTGTCTTTGTTTCATGGGTTTTTCAAAGTAATTTATTTTTATAATGGGGTTTAGCTGCTTTTCACTGCTGTGTTTATGCCGCTTTACACCCACTTGACACACTAACAGAGAGATATCAATACATAGGTTTTACGATTATTACTAGTCAGATATATTCTTGTGCGGTGAATAGGGCGTGTTGAGTCCAGTTCTCTGAGCAAGGAGTAGGTCTTGTCTATTACATATTGGGTTTATGGAACGGTATCTGAGCTAATTTGAAACCCTTGTTTTATGTATCACCCCACCTCACCTTTCCCGTTAAGCAGCCATAGTGTGTTTTCTGCATGTGTGACTCTGTTCTGTTTTGTAATTCAGTTCAAGTGTAACGGTTTTTACATTCCCTCTATAAGTGATACCTTATGAGAAGTGTCCTTTTCTGTGTGACTTATTTCACTTAGAATCGTCGTACCTAAATCCACTCATCATGCTGCTATTAGCCTTATGACATTGATTTCATGGCTGAGTGATATTCCATTGTACATAAGGACCACAACTTCTTTATCCATTTTTCTCCCTCCTGGGATATTGAAGGTGGAATGAAGTGGAGGTCCTTGTCAACAGAGCAGCCCTAAACTTTGGGGTGCTTGTGTCTTGCTGATTTTTCATTTTCCCAATTTATACCCCCATGAGTGGAAGTGCCCTATGCTCTCTAAGCTGTGTTTTTAGATGTTTCAGGACACACCGTACACTTCTCCAGAGTGGCTGTTGGCAATTTACATCCCGCCCATCAGTGTAGCAAGGCTCCCATTTCTCCATGGCCTGTCCTGCATTTCTGGTTTTGAGACTTTTTTCAGCATGGCCCTTTTGACCGATGGGTAGCGAGTCTTCTTTGTAGCCCTGATTTGCCTTTCCAGGTTGCTTGGTTGGCCAAAAAGGGCGTATGCGTTTTTTCCTGAATATATTCAGGAAAAAACGCATACGCCCTTTTTGGCCAAGGGCATCATTGTCAACGTTTTGCCGCTTTTCATGTGCTTTAAAGGCGATTCGAATCTACCTCCTGAAATCTGTTTCCTGCATTTCTGCCTTGATTTCAAATCCTCTTCTTTGCCTTCCCTCAATATATTTGTGGACGAGAGTTATCATTTATAACTCTGCAGGTTTGTGAATTGCAGTGCCCTGAAGCTCCATTGTACAACTCGCTTTTTTGGGAGCTGGCCGCAAAAGCGCAGGATGGCTTCAGGCCCTGTTCTGGTTCCGGGGGGGAGGATGAGCCTGTGGTTAATTCTTCTTCCTGATGGGAAAATAGAGTGACCTGTGCCTGTACCAACACCAAGAGCTAGTCTCTCACTGGTTCCCCGTATTCCCGTTCATCCTCAGGACAAATTGCAACCTGTACGGAACAGGAGGTTAAAGGTGCTGATGCTCCAAGTAGGGAGATTGTTAGTAAAGTGGCTGGAATGGCGACCCCGGGCACAAGGAGAAGAGAAATGAGGTGCGTTTTAGAAACCTTTCCCCATCACATGGTGTACCATCTTTTTTGTTTTCTCATGCATGTTTTCGATGTAGGAAGATGCCCTTGAACCTGGAGATTTGGGACCCATGCGATGGGTACCACGCAGTATTACTTTAAAGGGTCTGCGTTTGCTCACCCAACCTCACCAAACCTCTCAGCCCCAAGAGTGTCCACCCTTATGTCTCATCCAGCTGTGGGTCTAGAAATGGTCAATCCAGGTTTCATCACAGCCCCTGAACGCATTGTGTAAGAATTTCTCTCTCTTTCACTGTCTTTGTTTCATGGGTTTTTCAAAGTAATTTATTTTTATAATGGGGTTTAGCTGCTTTTCACTGCTGTGTTTATGCCGCTTTACACCCACTTGACACACTAACAGAGAGATATCAATACATAGGTTTTACGATTATTACTAGTCAGATATATTCTTGTGCGGTGAATAGGGCGTGTTGAGTCCAGTTCTCTGAGCAAGGAGTAGGTCTTGTCTATTACATATTGGGTTTATGGAACGGTATCTGAGCTAATTTGAAACCCTTGTTTTATGTATCACCCCACCTCACCTTTCCCGTTAAGCAGCCATAGTGTGTTTTCTGCATGTGTGACTCTGTTCTGTTTTGTAATTCAGTTCAAGTGTAACGGTTTTTACATTCCCTCTATAAGTGATACCTTATGAGAAGTGTCCTTTTCTGTGTGACTTATTTCACTTAGAATCGTCGTACCTAAATCCACTCATCATGCTGCTATTAGCCTTATGACATTGATTTCATGGCTGAGTGATATTCCATTGTACATAAGGACCACAACTTCTTTATCCATTTTTCTCCCTCCTGGGATATTGAAGGTGGAATGAAGTGGAGGTCCTTGTCAACAGAGCAGCCCTAAACTTTGGGGTGCTTGTGTCTTGCTGATTTTTCATTTTCCCAATTTATACCCCCATGAGTGGAAGTGCCCTATGCTCTCTAAGCTGTGTTTTTAGATGTTTCAGGACACACCGTACACTTCTCCAGAGTGGCTGTTGGCAATTTACATCCCGCCCATCAGTGTAGCAAGGCTCCCATTTCTCCATGGCCTGTCCTGCATTTCTGGTTTTGAGACTTTTTTCAGCATGGCCCTTTTGACCGATGGGTAGCGAGTCTTCTTTGTAGCCCTGATTTGCCTTTCCAGGTTGCTTGGTTGGCCAAAAAGGGCGTATGCGTTTTTTCCTGAATATATTCAGGAAAAAACGCATACGCCCTTTTTGGCCAAGGGCATCATTGTCAACGTTTTGCCGCTTTTCATGTGCTTTAAAGGCGATTCGAATCTACCTCCTGAAATCTGTTTCCTGCATTTCTGCCTTGATTTCAAATCCTCTTCTTTGCCTTCCCTCAATATATTTGTGGACGAGAGTTATCATTTATAACTCTGCAGGTTTGTGAATTGCAGTGCCCTGAAGCTCCATTGTACAACTCGCTTTTTTGGGAGCTGGCCGCAAAAGCGCAGGATGGCTTCAGGCCCTGTTCTGGTTCCGGGGGGGAGGATGAGCCTGTGGTTAATTCTTCTTCCTGATGGGAAAATAGAGTGACCTGTGCCTGTCCCAACACCAAGAGCTAGTCTCTCACTGGTTCCCCGTCTACCCGTTCATCCTCAGGACAAATTGCAACCTGTATGGAACAGGAGGTTAAAGGTGCTGATGCTCCAAGTAGGGAGATTGTTAGTAAAGCGGCTGGAATGGCGAACCCGGGCACAAGGAGAAGAGAAATGAGGTGCGTTTTAGAAACCTTTCCCCATCACATGGTTTACCATCTTTTTGTTTTCTCATGCATGTTTTCGATGTAGGAAGATGCCCTTGAACCTGGAGATTTGGGACCCATGCGATGGGTACCACGCAGTATTACTTTAAAGGGTCTGCGTTTGCTCACCCAACCTCACCAAACCTCTCAGCCCCAAGAGTGTCCACCCTTATGTCTCATCCAGCTGTGGGTCTAGAAATGGTCAATCCAGGTTGCATCACAGCCCCTGAACGCATTGTGTAAGAATTTCTCTCTCTTTCACTGTCTTTGTTTCATGGGTTTTTCAAAGTAATTTATTTTTATAATGGGGTTTAGCTGCTTTTCACTGCTGTGTTTATGCCGCTTTACACCCACTTGACACACTAACAGAGAGATATCAATACATAGGTTTTACGATTATTACTAGTCAGATATATTCTTGTGCGGTGAATAGGGCGTGTTGAGTCCAGTTCTCTGAGCAAGGAGTAGGTCTTGTCTATTACATATTGGGTTTATGGAACGGTATCTGAGCTAATTTGAAACCCTTGTTTTATGTATCACCCCACCTCACCTTTCCCGTTAAGCAGCCATAGTGTGTTTTCTGCATGTGTGACTCTGTTCTGTTTTGTAATTCAGTTCAAGTGTAACGGTTTTTACATTCCCTCTATAAGTGATACCTTATGAGAAGTGTCCTTTTCTGTGTGACTTATTTCACTTAGAATCGTCGTACCTAAATCCACTCATCATGCTGCTATTAGCCTTATGACATTGATTTCATGGCTGAGTGATATTCCATTGTACATAAGGACCACAACTTCTTTATCCATTTTTCTCCCTCCTGGGATATTGAAGGTGGAGTGAAGTGGAGGTCCTTGTCAACAGAGCAGCCCTAAACTTTGGGGTGCTTGTGTCTTGCTGATTTTTCATTTTCCCAATTTATACCCCCATGAGTGGAAGTGCCCTATGCTCTCTAAGCTGTGTTTTTAGATGTTTCAGGACACACCGTACACTTCTCCAGAGTGGCTGTTGGCAATTTACATCCCGCCCATCAGTGTAGCAAGGCTCCCATTTCTCCATGGCCTGTCCTGCATTTCTGGTTTTGAGACTTTTTTCAGCATGGCCCTTTTGACCGATGGGTAGCGAGTCTTCTTTGTAGCCCTGATTTGCCTTTCCAGGTTGCTTGGTTGGCCAAAAAGGGCGTATGCGTTTTTTCCTGAATATATTCAGGAAAAAACGCATACGCCCTTTTTGGCCAAGGGCATCATTGTCAACGTTTTGCCGCTTTTCATGTGCTTTAAAGGCGATTCGAATCTACCTCCTGAAATCTGTTTCCTGCATTTCTGCCTTGATTTCAAATCCTCTTCTTTGCCTTCCCTCAATATATTTGTGGACGAGAGTTATCATTTATAACTCTGCAGGTTTGTGAATTGCAGTGCCCTGAAGCTCCATTGTACAACTCGCTTTTTTGGGAGCTGGCCGCAAAAGCGCAGGATGGCTTCAGGCCCTGTTCTGGTTCCGGGGGGGAGGATGAGCCTGTGGTTAATTCTTCTTCCTGATGGGAAAATAGAGTGACCTGTGCCTGTCCCAACACCAAGAGCTAGTCTCTCACTGGTTCCCCGTCTACCCGTTCATCCTCAGGACAAATTGCAACCTGTACGGAACAGGAGGTTAAAGGTGCTGATGCTCCAAGTAGGGAGATTGTTAGTAAAGCGGCTGGAATGGCGAACCCGGGCACAAGGAGAAGAGAAATGAGGTGCGTTTTAGAAACCTTTCCCCATCACATGGTTTACCATCTTTTTGTTTTCTCATGCATGTTTTCGATGTAGGAAGATGCCCTTGAACCTGGAGATTTGGGACCCATGCGATGGGTACCACGCAGTATTACTTTAAAGGGTCTGCGTTTGCTCACCCAACCTCACCAAACCTCTCAGCCCCAAGAGTGTCCACCCTTATGTCTCATCCAGCTGTGGGTCTAGATATGGTCAATCCAGGTTGCATCACAGCCCCTGAACGCATTGTGTAAGAATTTCTCTCTCTTTCACTGTCTTTGTTTCATGGGTTTTTCAAAGTAATTTATTTTTATAATGGGGTTTAGCTGCTTTTCACTGCTGTGTTTATGCCGCTTTACACCCACTTGACACACTAACAGAGAGATATCAATACATAGGTTTTACGATTATTACTAGTCAGATATATTCTTGTGCGGTGAATAGGGCGTGTTGAGTCCAGTTCTCTGAGCAAGGAGTAGGTCTTGTCTATTACATATTGGGTTTATGGAACGGTATCTGAGCTAATTTGAAACCCTTGTTTTATGTATCACCCCACCTTACCTTTCCCGTTAAGCAGCCATAGTGTGTTTTCTGCATGTGTGACTCTGTTCTGTTTTGTAATTCAGTTCAAGTGTAACGGTTTTTACATTCCCTCTATAAGTGATACCTTATGAGAAGTGTACTTTTCTGTGTGACTTATTTCACTTAGAATCATCGTACCTAAATCCACTCATCATGCTGCTATTAGCCTTATGACATTGATTTCATGGCTGAGTGATATTCCATTGTACATAAGGACCACAACTTCTTTATCCATTTTTCTCCCTCCTGGGATATTGAAGGTGGAATGAAGTGGAGGTCCTTGTCAACAGAGCAGCCCTAAACTTTGGGGTGCTTGTGTCTTGCTGATTTTTCATTTTCCCAATTTATACCCCCATGAGTGGAAGTGCCCTATGCTCTCTAAGCTGTGTTTTTTAGATGTTTCAGGACACACCGTACACTTCTCCAGAGTGGCTGTTGGCAATTTACATCCCACGCATCAGTGTAGCAAGGCTCCCATTTCTCCATGGCCTGTCCTGCATTTCTGGTTTTGAGACTTTTTTCAGCATGGCCCTTTTGACCGATGGGTAGCGAGTCTTCTTTGTAGCCCTGATTTGCCTTTCCAGGTTGCTTGGTTGGCCAAAAAGGGCGTATGCGTTTTTTCCTGAATATATTCAGGAAAAAACGCATACGCCCTTTTTGGCCAAGGGCATCATTGTCAACGTTTTGCCGCTTTTCATGTGCTTTAAAGGCGATTCGAATCTACCTCCTGAAATCTGTTTCCTGCATTTCTGCCTTGATTTCAAATCCTCTTCTTTGCCTTCCCTCAATATATTTGTGGACGAGAGTTATCATTTATAACTCTGCAGGTTTGTGAATTGCAGTGCCCTGAAGCTCCATTGTACAACTCGCTTTTTTGGGAGCTGGCCGCAAAAGCGCAGGATGGCTTCAGGCCCTGTTCTGGTTCCGGGGGGGAGGATGAGCCTGTGGTTAATTCTTCTTCCTGATGGGAAAATAGAGTGACCTGTGCCTGTCCCAACACCAAGAGCTAGTCTCTCACTGGTTCCCCGTCTACCCGTTCATCCTCAGGACAAATTGCAACCTGTACGGAACAGGAGGTTAAAGGTGCTGATGCTCCAAGTAGGGAGATTGTTAGTAAAGCGGCTGGAATGGCGAACCCGGGCACAAGGAGAAGAGAAATGAGGTGCGTTTTAGAAACCTTTCCCCATCACATGGTTTACCATCTTTTTGTTTTCTCATGCATGTTTTCGATGTAGGAAGATGCCCTTGAACCTGGAGATTTGGGACCCATGCGATGGGTACCACGCAGTATTACTTTAAAGGGTCTGCGTTTGCTCACCCAACCTCACCAAACCTCTCAGCCCCAAGAGTGTCCACCCTTATGTCTCATCCAGCTGTGGGTCTAGAAATGGTCAATCCAGGTTTCATCACAGCCCCTGAACGCATTGTGTAAGAATTTCTCTCTCTTTCACTGTCTTTGTTTCATGGGTTTTTCAAAGTAATTTATTTTTATAATGGGGTTTAGCTGCTTTTCACTGCTGTGTTTATGCCGCTTTACACCCACTTGACACACTAACAGAGAGATATCAATACATAGGTTTTACGATTATTACTAGTCAGATATATTCTTGTGCGGTGAATAGGGCGTGTTGAGTCCAGTTCTCTGAGCAAGGAGTAGGTCTTGTCTATTACATATTGGGTTTATGGAACGGTATCTGAGCTAATTTGAAACCCTTGTTTTATGTATCACCCCACCTCACCTTTCCCGTTAAGCAGCCATAGTGTGTTTTCTGCATGTGTGACTCTGTTCTGTTTTGTAATTCAGTTCAAGTGTAACGGTTTTTACATTCCCTCTATAAGTGATACCTTATGAGAAGTGTCCTTTTCTGTGTGACTTATTTCACTTAGAATCGTCGTACCTAAATCCACTCATCATGCTGCTATTAGCCTTATGACATTGATTTCATGGCTGAGTGATATTCCATTGTACATAAGGACCACAACTTCTTTATCCATTTTTCTCCCTCCTGGGATATTGAAGGTGGAATGAAGTGGAGGTCCTTGTCAACAGAGCAGCCCTAAACTTTGGGGTGCTTGTGTCTTGCTGATTTTTCATTTTCCCAATTTATACCCCCATGAGTGGAAGTGCCCTATGCTCTCTAAGCTGTGTTTTTAGATGTTTCAGGACACACCGTACACTTCTCCAGAGTGGCTGTTGGCAATTTACATCCCGCCCATCAGTGTAGCAAGGCTCCCATTTCTCCATGGCCTGTCCTGCATTTCTGGTTTTGAGACTTTTTTCAGCATGGCCCTTTTGACCGATGGGTAGCGAGTCTTCTTTGTAGCCCTGATTTGCCTTTCCAGGTTGCTTGGTTGGCCAAAAAGGGCGTATGCGTTTTTTCCTGAATATATTCAGGAAAAAACGCATACGCCCTTTTTGGCCAAGGGCATCATTGTCAACGTTTTGCCGCTTTTCATGTGCTTTAAAGGCGATTCGAATCTACCTCCTGAAATCTGTTTCCTGCATTTCTGCCTTGATTTCAAATCCTCTTCTTTGCCTTCCCTCAATATATTTGTGGACGAGAGTTATCATTTATAACTCTGCAGGTTTGTGAATTGCAGTGCCCTGAAGCTCCATTGTACAACTCGCTTTTTTGGGAGCTGGCCGCAAAAGCGCAGGATGGCTTCAGGCCCTGTTCTGGTTCCGGGGGGGAGGATGAGCCTGTGGTTAATTCTTCTTCCTGATGGGAAAATAGAGTGACCTGTGCCTGTACCAACACCAAGAGCTAGTCTCTCACTGGTTCCCCGTATTCCCGTTCATCCTCAGGACAAATTGCAACCTGTACGGAACAGGAGGTTAAAGGTGCTGATGCTCCAAGTAGGGAGATTGTTAGTAAAGTGGCTGGAATGGCGACCCCGGGCACAAGGAGAAGAGAAATGAGGTGCGTTTTAGAAACCTTTCCCCATCACATGGTGTACCATCTTTTTTGTTTTCTCATGCATGTTTTCGATGTAGGAAGATGCCCTTGAACCTGGAGATTTGGGACCCATGCGATGGGTACCACGCAGTATTACTTTAAAGGGTCTGCGTTTGCTCACCCAACCTCACCAAACCTCTCAGCCCCAAGAGTGTCCACCCTTATGTCTCATCCAGCTGTGGGTCTAGAAATGGTCAATCCAGGTTTCATCACAGCCCCTGAACGCATTGTGTAAGAATTTCTCTCTCTTTCACTGTCTTTGTTTCATGGGTTTTTCAAAGTAATTTATTTTTATAATGGGGTTTAGCTGCTTTTCACTGCTGTGTTTATGCCGCTTTACACCCACTTGACACACTAACAGAGAGATATCAATACATAGGTTTTACGATTATTACTAGTCAGATATATTCTTGTGCGGTGAATAGGGCGTGTTGAGTCCAGTTCTCTGAGCAAGGAGTAGGTCTTGTCTATTACATATTGGGTTTATGGAACGGTATCTGAGCTAATTTGAAACCCTTGTTTTATGTATCACCCCACCTCACCTTTCCCGTTAAGCAGCCATAGTGTGTTTTCTGCATGTGTGACTCTGTTCTGTTTTGTAATTCAGTTCAAGTGTAACGGTTTTTACATTCCCTCTATAAGTGATACCTTATGAGAAGTGTCCTTTTCTGTGTGACTTATTTCACTTAGAATCGTCGTACCTAAATCCACTCATCATGCTGCTATTAGCCTTATGACATTGATTTCATGGCTGAGTGATATTCCATTGTACATAAGGACCACAACTTCTTTATCCATTTTTCTCCCTCCTGGGATATTGAAGGTGGAATGAAGTGGAGGTCCTTGTCAACAGAGCAGCCCTAAACTTTGGGGTGCTTGTGTCTTGCTGATTTTTCATTTTCCCAATTTATACCCCCATGAGTGGAAGTGCCCTATGCTCTCTAAGCTGTGTTTTTAGATGTTTCAGGACACACCGTACACTTCTCCAGAGTGGCTGTTGGCAATTTACATCCCGCCCATCAGTGTAGCAAGGCTCCCATTTCTCCATGGCCTGTCCTGCATTTCTGGTTTTGAGACTTTTTTCAGCATGGCCCTTTTGACCGATGGGTAGCGAGTCTTCTTTGTAGCCCTGATTTGCCTTTCCAGGTTGCTTGGTTGGCCAAAAAGGGCGTATGCGTTTTTTCCTGAATATATTCAGGAAAAAACGCATACGCCCTTTTTGGCCAAGGGCATCATTGTCAACGTTTTGCCGCTTTTCATGTGCTTTAAAGGCGATTCGAATCTACCTCCTGAAATCTGTTTCCTGCATTTCTGCCTTGATTTCAAATCCTCTTCTTTGCCTTCCCTCAATATATTTGTGGACGAGAGTTATCATTTATAACTCTGCAGGTTTGTGAATTGCAGTGCCCTGAAGCTCCATTGTACAACTCGCTTTTTTGGGAGCTGGCCGCAAAAGCGCAGGATGGCTTCAGGCCCTGTTCTGGTTCCGGGGGGGAGGATGAGCCTGTGGTTAATTCTTCTTCCTGATGGGAAAATAGAGTGACCTGTGCCTGTCCCAACACCAAGAGCTAGTCTCTCACTGGTTCCCCGTCTACCCGTTCATCCTCAGGACAAATTGCAACCTGTATGGAACAGGAGGTTAAAGGTGCTGATGCTCCAAGTAGGGAGATTGTTAGTAAAGCGGCTGGAATGGCGAACCCGGGCACAAGGAGAAGAGAAATGAGGTGCGTTTTAGAAACCTTTCCCCATCACATGGTTTACCATCTTTTTGTTTTCTCATGCATGTTTTCGATGTAGGAAGATGCCCTTGAACCTGGAGATTTGGGACCCATGCGATGGGTACCACGCAGTATTACTTTAAAGGGTCTGCGTTTGCTCACCCAACCTCACCAAACCTCTCAGCCCCAAGAGTGTCCACCCTTATGTCTCATCCAGCTGTGGGTCTAGAAATGGTCAATCCAGGTTGCATCACAGCCCCTGAACGCATTGTGTAAGAATTTCTCTCTCTTTCACTGTCTTTGTTTCATGGGTTTTTCAAAGTAATTTATTTTTATAATGGGGTTTAGCTGCTTTTCACTGCTGTGTTTATGCCGCTTTACACCCACTTGACACACTAACAGAGAGATATCAATACATAGGTTTTACGATTATTACTAGTCAGATATATTCTTGTGCGGTGAATAGGGCGTGTTGAGTCCAGTTCTCTGAGCAAGGAGTAGGTCTTGTCTATTACATATTGGGTTTATGGAACGGTATCTGAGCTAATTTGAAACCCTTGTTTTATGTATCACCCCACCTCACCTTTCCCGTTAAGCAGCCATAGTGTGTTTTCTGCATGTGTGACTCTGTTCTGTTTTGTAATTCAGTTCAAGTGTAACGGTTTTTACATTCCCTCTATAAGTGATACCTTATGAGAAGTGTCCTTTTCTGTGTGACTTATTTCACTTAGAATCGTCGTACCTAAATCCACTCATCATGCTGCTATTAGCCTTATGACATTGATTTCATGGCTGAGTGATATTCCATTGTACATAAGGACCACAACTTCTTTATCCATTTTTCTCCCTCCTGGGATATTGAAGGTGGAGTGAAGTGGAGGTCCTTGTCAACAGAGCAGCCCTAAACTTTGGGGTGCTTGTGTCTTGCTGATTTTTCATTTTCCCAATTTATACCCCCATGAGTGGAAGTGCCCTATGCTCTCTAAGCTGTGTTTTTAGATGTTTCAGGACACACCGTACACTTCTCCAGAGTGGCTGTTGGCAATTTACATCCCGCCCATCAGTGTAGCAAGGCTCCCATTTCTCCATGGCCTGTCCTGCATTTCTGGTTTTGAGACTTTTTTCAGCATGGCCCTTTTGACCGATGGGTAGCGAGTCTTCTTTGTAGCCCTGATTTGCCTTTCCAGGTTGCTTGGTTGGCCAAAAAGGGCGTATGCGTTTTTTCCTGAATATATTCAGGAAAAAACGCATACGCCCTTTTTGGCCAAGGGCATCATTGTCAACGTTTTGCCGCTTTTCATGTGCTTTAAAGGCGATTCGAATCTACCTCCTGAAATCTGTTTCCTGCATTTCTGCCTTGATTTCAAATCCTCTTCTTTGCCTTCCCTCAATATATTTGTGGACGAGAGTTATCATTTATAACTCTGCAGGTTTGTGAATTGCAGTGCCCTGAAGCTCCATTGTACAACTCGCTTTTTTGGGAGCTGGCCGCAAAAGCGCAGGATGGCTTCAGGCCCTGTTCTGGTTCCGGGGGGGAGGATGAGCCTGTGGTTAATTCTTCTTCCTGATGGGAAAATAGAGTGACCTGTGCCTGTCCCAACACCAAGAGCTAGTCTCTCACTGGTTCCCCGTCTACCCGTTCATCCTCAGGACAAATTGCAACCTGTACGGAACAGGAGGTTAAAGGTGCTGATGCTCCAAGTAGGGAGATTGTTAGTAAAGCGGCTGGAATGGCGAACCCGGGCACAAGGAGAAGAGAAATGAGGTGCGTTTTAGAAACCTTTCCCCATCACATGGTTTACCATCTTTTTGTTTTCTCATGCATGTTTTCGATGTAGGAAGATGCCCTTGAACCTGGAGATTTGGGACCCATGCGATGGGTACCACGCAGTATTACTTTAAAGGGTCTGCGTTTGCTCACCCAACCTCACCAAACCTCTCAGCCCCAAGAGTGTCCACCCTTATGTCTCATCCAGCTGTGGGTCTAGATATGGTCAATCCAGGTTGCATCACAGCCCCTGAACGCATTGTGTAAGAATTTCTCTCTCTTTCACTGTCTTTGTTTCATGGGTTTTTCAAAGTAATTTATTTTTATAATGGGGTTTAGCTGCTTTTCACTGCTGTGTTTATGCCGCTTTACACCCACTTGACACACTAACAGAGAGATATCAATACATAGGTTTTACGATTATTACTAGTCAGATATATTCTTGTGCGGTGAATAGGGCGTGTTGAGTCCAGTTCTCTGAGCAAGGAGTAGGTCTTGTCTATTACATATTGGGTTTATGGAACGGTATCTGAGCTAATTTGAAACCCTTGTTTTATGTATCACCCCACCTTACCTTTCCCGTTAAGCAGCCATAGTGTGTTTTCTGCATGTGTGACTCTGTTCTGTTTTGTAATTCAGTTCAAGTGTAACGGTTTTTACATTCCCTCTATAAGTGATACCTTATGAGAAGTGTACTTTTCTGTGTGACTTATTTCACTTAGAATCATCGTACCTAAATCCACTCATCATGCTGCTATTAGCCTTATGACATTGATTTCATGGCTGAGTGATATTCCATTGTACATAAGGACCACAACTTCTTTATCCATTTTTCTCCCTCCTGGGATATTGAAGGTGGAATGAAGTGGAGGTCCTTGTCAACAGAGCAGCCCTAAACTTTGGGGTGCTTGTGTCTTGCTGATTTTTCATTTTCCCAATTTATACCCCCATGAGTGGAAGTGCCCTATGCTCTCTAAGCTGTGTTTTTTAGATGTTTCAGGACACACCGTACACTTCTCCAGAGTGGCTGTTGGCAATTTACATCCCACGCATCAGTGTAGCAAGGCTCCCATTTCTCCATGGCCTGTCCTGCATTTCTGGTTTTGAGACTTTTTTCAGCATGGCCCTTTTGACCGATGGGTAGCGAGTCTTCTTTGTAGCCCTGATTTGCCTTTCCAGGTTGCTTGGTTGGCCAAAAAGGGCGTATGCGTTTTTTCCTGAATATATTCAGGAAAAAACACATACGCCCTTTTTGGCCAAGGGCATCATTGTCAACGTTTTGCCGCTTTTCATGTGCTTTAAAGGCGATTCGAATCTACCTCCTGAAATCTGTTTCCTGCATTTCTGCCTTGATTTCAAATCCTCTTCTTTGCCTTCCCTCAATATATTTGTGGACGAGAGTTATCATTTATAACTCTGCAGGTTTGTGAATTGCAGTGCCCTGAAGCTCCATTGTACAACTCGCTTTTTTGGGAGCTGGCCGCAAAAGCGCAGGATGGCTTCAGGCCCTGTTCTGGTTCCGGGGGGGAGGATGAGCCTGTGGTTAATTCTTCTTCCTGATGGGAAAATAGAGTGACCTGTGCCTGTACCAACACCAAGAGCTAGTCTCTCACTGGTTCCCCGTCTACCCGTTCATCCTCAGGACAAATTGCAACCTGTACGGAACAGGAGGTTAAAGGTGCTGATGCTCCAAGTAGGGAGATTGTTAGTAAAGCGGCTGGAATGGCGAACCCGGGCACAAGGAGAAGAGAAATGAGGTGCGTTTTAGAAACCTTTCCCCATCACATGGTTTACCATCTTTTTGTTTTCTCATGCATGTTTTCGATGTAGGAAGATGCCCTTGAACCTGGAGATTTGGGACCCATGCGATGGGTACCACGCAGTATTACTTTAAAGGGTCTGCGTTTGCTCACCCAACCTCACCAAACCTCTCAGCCCCAAGAGTGTCCACCCTTATGTCTCATCCAGCTGTGGGTCTAGAAATGGTCAATCCAGGTTGCATCACAGCCCCTGAACGCATTGTGTAAGAATTTCTCTCTCTTTCACTGTCTTTGTTTCATGGGTTTTTCAAAGTAATTTATTTTTATAATGGGGTTTAGCTGCTTTTCACTGCTGTGTTTATGCCGCTTTACACCCACTTGACACACTAACAGAGAGATATCAATACATAGGTTTTACGATTATTACTAGTCAGATATATTCTTGTGCGGTGAATAGGGCGTGTTGAGTCCAGTTCTCTGAGCAAGGAGTAGGTCTTGTCTATTACATATTGGGTTTATGGAACGGTATCTGAGCTAATTTGAAACCCTTGTTTTATGTATCACCCCACCTCACCTTTCCCGTTAAGCAGCCATAGTGTGTTTTCTGCATGTGTGACTCTGTTCTGTTTTGTAATTCAGTTCAAGTGTAACGGTTTTTACATTCCCTCTATAAGTGATACCTTATGAGAAGTGTCCTTTTCTGTGTGACTTATTTCACTTAGAATCGTCGTACCTAAATCCACTCATCATGCTGCTATTAGCCTTATGACATTGATTTCATGGCTGAGTGATATTCCATTGTACATAAGGACCACAACTTCTTTATCCATTTTTCTCCCTCCTGGGATATTGAAGGTGGAATGAAGTGGAGGTCCTTGTCAACAGAGCAGCCCTAAACTTTGGGGTGCTTGTGTCTTGCTGATTTTTCATTTTCCCAATTTATACCCCCATGAGTGGAAGTGCCCTATGCTCTCTAAGCTGTGTTTTTAGATGTTTCAGGACACACCGTACACTTCTCCAGAGTGGCTGTTGGCAATTTACATCCCGCCCATCAGTGTAGCAAGGCTCCCATTTCTCCATGGCCTGTCCTGCATTTCTGGTTTTGAGACTTTTTTCAGCATGGCCCTTTTGACCGATGGGTAGCGAGTCTTCTTTGTAGCCCTGATTTGCCTTTCCAGGTTGCTTGGTTGGCCAAAAAGGGCGTATGCGTTTTTTCCTGAATATATTCAGGAAAAAACGCATACGCCCTTTTTGGCCAAGGGCATCATTGTCAACGTTTTGCCGCTTTTCATGTGCTTTAAAGGCGATTCGAATCTACCTCCTGAAATCTGTTTCCTGCATTTCTGCCTTGATTTCAAATCCTCTTCTTTGCCTTCCCTCAATATATTTGTGGACGAGAGTTATCATTTATAACTCTGCAGGTTTGTGAATTGCAGTGCCCTGAAGCTCCATTGTACAACTCGCTTTTTTGGGAGCTGGCCGCAAAAGCGCAGGATGGCTTCAGGCCCTGTTCTGGTTCCGGGGGGGAGGATGAGCCTGTGGTTAATTCTTCTTCCTGATGGGAAAATAGAGTGACCTGTGCCTGTCCCAACACCAAGAGCTAGTCTCTCACTGGTTCCCCGTCTACCCGTTCATCCTCAGGACAAATTGCAACCTGTATGGAACAGGAGGTTAAAGGTGCTGATGCTCCAAGTAGGGAGATTGTTAGTAAAGCGGCTGGAATGGCGACCCCGGGCACAAGGAGAAGAGAAATGAGGTGCGTTTTAGAAACCTTTCCCCATCACATGGTGTACCATCTTTTTTGTTTTCTCATGCATGTTTTCGATGTAGGAAGATGCCCTTGAACCTGGAGATTTGGGACCCATGCGATGGGTACCACGCAGTATTACTTTAAAGGGTCTGCGTTTGCTCACCCAACCTCACCAAACCTCTCAGCCCCAAGAGTGTCCACCCTTATGTCTCATCCAGCTGTGGGTCTAGAAATGGTCAATCCAGGTTGCATCACAGCCCCTGAACGCATTGTGTAAGAATTTCTCTCTCTTTCACTGTCTTTGTTTCATGGGTTTTTCAAAGTAATTTATTTTTATAATGGGGTTTAGCTGCTTTTCACTGCTGTGTTTATGCCGCTTTACACCCACTTGACACACTAACAGAGAGATATCAATACATAGGTTTTACGATTATTACTAGTCAGATATATTCTTGTGCGGTGAATAGGGCGTGTTGAGTCCAGTTCTCTGAGCAAGGAGTAGGTCTTGTCTATTACATATTGGGTTTATGGAACGGTATCTGAGCTAATTTGAAACCCTTGTTTTATGTATCACCCCACCTCACCTTTCCCGTTAAGCAGCCATAGTGTGTTTTCTGCATGTGTGACTCTGTTCTGTTTTGTAATTCAGTTCAAGTGTAACGGTTTTTACATTCCCTCTATAAGTGATACCTTATGAGAAGTGTCCTTTTCTGTGTGACTTATTTCACTTAGAATCGTCGTACCTAAATCCACTCATCATGCTGCTATTAGCCTTATGACATTGATTTCATGGCTGAGTGATATTCCATTGTACATAAGGACCACAACTTCTTTATCCATTTTTCTCCCTCCTGGGATATTGAAGGTGGAATGAAGTGGAGGTCCTTGTCAACAGAGCAGCCCTAAACTTTGGGGTGCTTGTGTCTTGCTGATTTTTCATTTTCCCAATTTATACCCCCATGAGTGGAAGTGCCCTATGCTCTCTAAGCTGTGTTTTTAGATGTTTCAGGACACACCGTACACTTCTCCAGAGTGGCTGTTGGCAATTTACATCCCGCCCATCAGTGTAGCAAGGCTCCCATTTCTCCATGGCCTGTCCTGCATTTCTGGTTTTGAGACTTTTTTCAGCATGGCCCTTTTGACCGATGGGTAGCGAGTCTTCTTTGTAGCCCTGATTTGCCTTTCCAGGTTGCTTGGTTGGCCAAAAAGGGCGTATGCGTTTTTTCCTGAATATATTCAGGAAAAAACGCATACGCCCTTTTTGGCCAAGGGCATCATTGTAAACGTTTTGCCGCTTTTCATGTGCTTTAAAGGCGATTCGAATCTACCTCCTGAAATCTGTTTCCTGCATTTCTGCCTTGATTTCAAATCCTCTTCTTTGCCTTCCCTCAATATATTTGTGGACGAGAGTTATCATTTATAACTCTGCAGGTTTGTGAATTGCAGTGCCCTGAAGCTCCATTGTACAACTCGCTTTTTTGGGAGCTGGCCGCAAAAGCGCAGGATGGCTTCAGGCCCTGTTCTGGTTCCGGGGGGGAGGATGAGCCTGTGGTTAATTCTTCTTCCTGATGGGAAAATAGAGTGACCTGTGCCTGTCCCAACACCAAGAGCTAGTCTCTCACTGGTTCCCCGTCTACCCGTTCATCCTCAGGACAAATTGCAACCTGTATGGAACAGGAGGTTAAAGGTGCTGATGCTCCAAGTAGGGAGATTGTTAGTAAAGCGGCTGGAATGGCGAACCCGGGCACAAGGAGAAGAGAAATGAGGTGCGTTTTAGAAACCTTTCCCCATCACATGGTTTACCATCTTTTTGTTTTCTCATGCATGTTTTCGATGTAGGAAGATGCCCTTGAACCTGGAGATTTGGGACCCATGCGATGGGTACCACGCAGTATTACTTTAAAGGGTCTGCGTTTGCTCACCCAACCTCACCAAACCTCTCAGCCCCAAGAGTGTCCACCCTTATGTCTCATCCAGCTGTGGGTCTAGAAATGGTCAATCCAGGTTGCATCACAGCCCCTGAACGCATTGTGTAAGAATTTCTCTCTCTTTCACTGTCTTTGTTTCATGGGTTTTTCAAAGTAATTTATTTTTATAATGGGGTTTAGCTGCTTTTCACTGCTGTGTTTATGCCGCTTTACACCCACTTGACACACTAACAGAGAGATATCAATACATAGGTTTTACGATTATTACTAGTCAGATATATTCTTGTGCGGTGAATAGGGCGTGTTGAGTCCAGTTCTCTGAGCAAGGAGTAGGTCTTGTCTATTACATATTGGGTTTATGGAACGGTATCTGAGCTAATTTGAAACCCTTGTTTTATGTATCACCCCACCTCACCTTTCCCGTTAAGCAGCCATAGTGTGTTTTCTGCATGTGTGACTCTGTTCTGTTTTGTAATTCAGTTCAAGTGTAACGGTTTTTACATTCCCTCTATAAGTGATACCTTATGAGAAGTGTCCTTTTCTGTGTGACTTATTTCACTTAGAATCGTCGTACCTAAATCCACTCATCATGCTGCTATTAGCCTTATGACATTGATTTCATGGCTGAGTGATATTCCATTGTACATAAGGACCACAACTTCTTTATCCATTTTTCTCCCTCCTGGGATATTGAAGGTGGAATGAAGTGGAGGTCCTTGTCAACAGAGCAGCCCTAAACTTTGGGGTGCTTGTGTCTTGCTGATTTTTCATTTTCCCAATTTATACCCCCATGAGTGGAAGTGCCCTATGCTCTCTAAGCTGTGTTTTTAGATGTTTCAGGACACACCGTACACTTCTCCAGAGTGGCTGTTGGCAATTTACATCCCGCCCATCAGTGTAGCAAGGCTCCCATTTCTCCATGGCCTGTCCTGCATTTCTGGTTTTGAGACTTTTTTCAGCATGGCCCTTTTGACCGATGGGTAGCGAGTCTTCTTTGTAGCCCTGATTTGCCTTTCCAGGTTGCTTGGTTGGCCAAAAAGGGCGTATGCGTTTTTTCCTGAATATATTCAGGAAAAAACGCATACGCCCTTTTTGGCCAAGGGCATCATTGTCAACGTTTTGCCGCTTTTCATGTGCTTTAAAGACGATTCGAATCTACCTCCTGAAATCTGTTTCCTGCATTTCTGCCTTGATTTCAAATCCTCTTCTTTGCCTTCCCTCAATATATTTGTGGACGAGAGTTATCATTTATAACTCTGCAGGTTTGTGAATTGCAGTGCCCTGAAGCTCCATTGTACAACTCGCTTTTTTGGGAGCTGGCCGCAAAAGCGCAGGATGGCTTCAGGCCCTGTTCTGGTTCCGGGGGGGAGGATGAGCCTGTGGTTAATTCTTCTTCCTGATGGGAAAATAGAGTGACCTGTGCCTGTACCAACACCAAGAGCTAGTCTCTCACTGGTTCCCCGTCTACCCGTTCATCCTCAGGACAAATTGCAACCTGTACGGAACAGGAGGTTAAAGGTGCTGATGCTCCAAGTAGGGAGATTGTTAGTAAAGCGGCTGGAATGGCGAACCCGGGCACAAGGAGAAGAGAAATGAGGTGCGTTTTAGAAACCTTTCCCCATCACATGGTTTACCATCTTTTTGTTTTCTCATGCATGTTTTCGATGTAGGAAGATGCCCTTGAACCTGGAGATTTGGGACCCATGCGATGGGTACCACGCAGTATTACTTTAAAGGGTCTGCGTTTGCTCACCCAACCTCACCAAACCTCTCAGCCCCAAGAGTGTCCACCCTTATGTCTCATCCAGCTGTGGGTCTAGATATGGTCAATCCAGGTTGCATCACAGCCCCTGAACGCATTGTGTAAGAATTTCTCTCTCTTTCACTGTCTTTGTTTCATGGGTTTTTCAAAGTAATTTATTTTTATAATGGGGTTTAGCTGCTTTTCACTGCTGTGTTTATGCCGCTTTACACCCACTTGACACACTAACAGAGAGATATCAATACATAGGTTTTAAGATTATTACTAGTCAGATATATTCTTGTGCGGTGAATAGGGCGTGTTGAGTCCAGTTCTCTGAGCAAGGAGTAGGTCTTGTCTATTACATATTGGGTTTATGGAACGGTATCTGAGCTAATTTGAAACCCTTGTTTTATGTATCACCCCACCTTACCTTTCCCGTTAAGCAGCCATAGTGTGTTTTCTGCATGTGTGACTCTGTTCTGTTTTGTAATTCAGTTCAAGTGTAACGGTTTTTACATTCCCTCTATAAGTGATACCTTATGAGAAGTGTCCTTTTCTGTGTGACTTATTTCACTTAGAATCATCGTACCTAAATCCACTCATCATGCTGCTATTAGCCTTATGACATTGATTTCATGGCTGAGTGATATTCCATTGTACATAAGGACCACAACTTCTTTATCCATTTTTCTCCCTCCTGGGATATTGAAGGTGGAATGAAGTGGAGGTCCTTGTCAACAGAGCAGCCCTAAACTTTGGGGTGCTTGTGTCTTGCTGATTTTTCATTTTCCCAATTTATACCCCCATGAGTGGAAGTGCCCTATGCTCTCTAAGCTGTGTTTTTTAGATGTTTCAGGACACACCGTACACTTCTCCAGAGTGGCTGTTGGCAATTTACATCCCACCCATCAGTGTAGCAAGGCTCCCATTTCTCCATGGCCTGTCCTGCATTTCTGGTTTTGAGACTTTTTTCAGCATGGCCCTTTTGACCGATGGGTAGCGAGTCTTCTTTGTAGCCCTGATTTGCCTTTCCAGGTTGCTTGGTTGGCCAAAAAGGGCGTATGCGTTTTTTCCTGAATATATTCAGGAAAAAACGCATACGCCCTTTTTGGCCAAGGGCATCATTGTCAACGTTTTGCCGCTTTTCATGTGCTTTAAAGACGATTCGAATCTACCTCCTGAAATCTGTTTCCTGCATTTCTGCCTTGATTTCAAATCCTCTTCTTTGCCTTCCCTCAATATATTTGTGGACGAGAGTTATCATTTATAACTCTGCAGGTTTGTGAATTGCAGTGCCCTGAAGCTCCATTGTACAACTCGCTTTTTTGGGAGCTGGCCGCAAAAGCGCAGGATGGCTTCAGGCCCTGTTCTGGTTCCGGGGGGGAGGATGAGCCTGTGGTTAATTCTTCTTCCTGATGGGAAAATAGAGTGACCTGTGCCTGTCCCAACACCAAGAGCTAGTCTCTCACTGGTTCCCCGTCTACCCGTTCATCCTCAGGACAAATTGCAACCTGTATGGAACAGGAGGTTAAAGGTGCTGATGCTCCAAGTAGGGAGATTGTTAGTAAAGCGGCTGGAATGGCGAACCCGGGCACAAGGAGAAGAGAAATGAGGTGCGTTTTAGAAACCTTTCCCCATCACATGGTTTACCATCTTTTTGTTTTCTCATGCATGTTTTCGATGTAGGAAGATGCCCTTGAACCTGGAGATTTGGGACCCATGCGATGGGTACCACGCAGTATTACTTTAAAGGGTCTGCGTTTGCTCACCCAACCTCACCAAACCTCTCAGCCCCAAGAGTGTCCACCCTTATGTCTCATCCAGCTGTGGGTCTAGAAATGGTCAATCCAGGTTGCATCACAGCCCCTGAACGCATTGTGTAAGAATTTCTCTCTCTTTCACTGTCTTTGTTTCATGGGTTTTTCAAAGTAATTTATTTTTATAATGGGGTTTAGCTGCTTTTCACTGCTGTGTTTATGCCGCTTTACACCCACTTGACACACTAACAGAGAGATATCAATACATAGGTTTTACGATTATTACTAGTCAGATATATTCTTGTGCGGTGAATAGGGCGTGTTGAGTCCAGTTCTCTGAGCAAGGAGTAGGTCTTGTCTATTACATATTGGGTTTATGGAACGGTATCTGAGCTAATTTGAAACCCTTGTTTTATGTATCACCCCACCTCACCTTTCCCGTTAAGCAGCCATAGTGTGTTTTCTGCATGTGTGACTCTGTTCTGTTTTGTAATTCAGTTCAAGTGTAACGGTTTTTACATTCCCTCTATAAGTGATACCTTATGAGAAGTGTCCTTTTCTGTGTGACTTATTTCACTTAGAATCGTCGTACCTAAATCCACTCATCATGCTGCTATTAGCCTTATGACATTGATTTCATGGCTGAGTGATATTCCATTGTACATAAGGACCACAACTTCTTTATCCATTTTTCTCCCTCCTGGGATATTGAAGGTGGAATGAAGTGGAGGTCCTTGTCAACAGAGCAGCCCTAAACTTTGGGGTGCTTGTGTCTTGCTGATTTTTCATTTTCCCAATTTATACCCCCATGAGTGGAAGTGCCCTATGCTCTCTAAGCTGTGTTTTTAGATGTTTCAGGACACACCGTACACTTCTCCAGAGTGGCTGTTGGCAATTTACATCCCGCCCATCAGTGTAGCAAGGCTCCCATTTCTCCATGGCCTGTCCTGCATTTCTGGTTTTGAGACTTTTTTCAGCATGGCCCTTTTGACCGATGGGTAGCGAGTCTTCTTTGTAGCCCTGATTTGCCTTTCCAGGTTGCTTGGTTGGCCAAAAAGGGCGTATGCGTTTTTTCCTGAATATATTCAGGAAAAAACGCATACGCCCTTTTTGGCCAAGGGCATCATTGTCAACGTTTTGCCGCTTTTCATGTGCTTTAAAGACGATTCGAATCTACCTCCTGAAATCTGTTTCCTGCATTTCTGCCTTGATTTCAAATCCTCTTCTTTGCCTTCCCTCAATATATTTGTGGACGAGAGTTATCATTTATAACTCTGCAGGTTTGTGAATTGCAGTGCCCTGAAGCTCCATTGTACAACTCGCTTTTTTGGGAGCTGGCCGCAAAAGCGCAGGATGGCTTCAGGCCCTGTTCTGGTTCCGGGGGGGAGGATGAGCCTGTGGTTAATTCTTCTTCCTGATGGGAAAATAGAGTGACCTGTGCCTGTACCAACACCAAGAGCTAGTCTCTCACTGGTTCCCCGTCTACCCGTTCATCCTCAGGACAAATTGCAACCTGTACGGAACAGGAGGTTAAAGGTGCTGATGCTCCAAGTAGGGAGATTGTTAGTAAAGCGGCTGGAATGGCGAACCCGGGCACAAGGAGAAGAGAAATGAGGTGCGTTTTAGAAACCTTTCCCCATCACATGGTTTACCATCTTTTTGTTTTCTCATGCATGTTTTCGATGTAGGAAGATGCCCTTGAACCTGGAGATTTGGGACCCATGCGATGGGTACCACGCAGTATTACTTTAAAGGGTCTGCGTTTGCTCACCCAACCTCACCAAACCTCTCAGCCCCAAGAGTGTCCACCCTTATGTCTCATCCAGCTGTGGGTCTAGATATGGTCAATCCAGGTTGCATCACAGCCCCTGAACGCATTGTGTAAGAATTTCTCTCTCTTTCACTGTCTTTGTTTCATGGGTTTTTCAAAGTAATTTATTTTTATAATGGGGTTTAGCTGCTTTTCACTGCTGTGTTTATGCCGCTTTACACCCACTTGACACACTAACAGAGAGATATCAATACATAGGTTTTAAGATTATTACTAGTCAGATATATTCTTGTGCGGTGAATAGGGCGTGTTGAGTCCAGTTCTCTGAGCAAGGAGTAGGTCTTGTCTATTACATATTGGGTTTATGGAACGGTATCTGAGCTAATTTGAAACCCTTGTTTTATGTATCACCCCACCTTACCTTTCCCGTTAAGCAGCCATAGTGTGTTTTCTGCATGTGTGACTCTGTTCTGTTTTGTAATTCAGTTCAAGTGTAACGGTTTTTACATTCCCTCTATAAGTGATACCTTATGAGAAGTGTCCTTTTCTGTGTGACTTATTTCACTTAGAATCATCGTACCTAAATCCACTCATCATGCTGCTATTAGCCTTATGACATTGATTTCATGGCTGAGTGATATTCCATTGTACATAAGGACCACAACTTCTTTATCCATTTTTCTCCCTCCTGGGATATTGAAGGTGGAATGAAGTGGAGGTCCTTGTCAACAGAGCAGCCCTAAACTTTGGGGTGCTTGTGTCTTGCTGATTTTTCATTTTCCCAATTTATACCCCCATGAGTGGAAGTGCCCTATGCTCTCTAAGCTGTGTTTTTTAGATGTTTCAGGACACACCGTACACTTCTTCAGAGTGGCTGTTGGCAATTTACATCCCACCCATCAGTGTAGCAAGGCTCCCATTTCTCCATGGCCTGTCCTGCATTTCTGGTTTTGAGACTTTTTTCAGCATGGCCCTTTTGACCGATGGGTAGCGAGTCTTCTTTGTAGCCCTGATTTGCCTTTCCAGGTTGCTTGGTTGGCCAAAAAGGGCGTATGCGTTTTTTCCTGAATATATTCAGGAAAAAACGCATACGCCCTTTTTGGCCAAGGGCATCATTGTCAACGTTTTGCCGCTTTTCATGTGCTTTAAAGACGATTCGAATCTACCTCCTGAAATCTGTTTCCTGCATTTCTGCCTTGATTTCAAATCCTCTTCTTTGCCTTCCCTCAATATATTTGTGGACGAGAGTTATCATTTATAACTCTGCAGGTTTGTGAATTGCAGTGCCCTGAAGCTCCATTGTACAACTCGCTTTTTTGGGAGCTGGCCGCAAAAGCGCAGGATGGCTTCAGGCCCTGTTCTGGTTCCGGGGGGGAGGATGAGCCTGTGGTTAATTCTTCTTCCTGATGGGAAAATAGAGTGACCTGTGCCTGTACCAACACCAAGAGCTAGTCTCTCACTGGTTCCCCGTCTACCCGTTCATCCTCAGGACAAATTGCAACCTGTACGGAACAGGAGGTTAAAGGTGCTGATGCTCCAAGTAGGGAGATTGTTAGTAAAGCGGCTGGAATGGCGAACCCGGGCACAAGGAGAAGAGAAATGAGGTGCGTTTTAGAAACCTTTCCCCATCACATGGTTTACCATCTTTTTGTTTTCTCATGCATGTTTTCGATGTAGGAAGATGCCCTTGAACCTGGAGATTTGGGACCCATGCGATGGGTACCACGCAGTATTACTTTAAAGGGTCTGCGTTTGCTCACCCAACCTCACCAAACCTCTCAGCCCCAAGAGTGTCCACCCTTATGTCTCATCCAGCTGTGGGTCTAGATATGGTCAATCCAGGTTGCATCACAGCCCCTGAACGCATTGTGTAAGAATTTCTCTCTCTTTCACTGTCTTTGTTTCATGGGTTTTTCAAAGTAATTTATTTTTATAATGGGGTTTAGCTGCTTTTCACTGCTGTGTTTATGCCGCTTTACACCCACTTGACACACTAACAGAGAGATATCAATACATAGGTTTTAAGATTATTACTAGTCAGATATATTCTTGTGCGGTGAATAGGGCGTGTTGAGTCCAGTTCTCTGAGCAAGGAGTAGGTCTTGTCTATTACATATTGGGTTTATGGAACGGTATCTGAGCTAATTTGAAACCCTTGTTTTATGTATCACCCCACCTTACCTTTCCCGTTAAGCAGCCATAGTGTGTTTTCTGCATGTGTGACTCTGTTCTGTTTTGTAATTCAGTTCAAGTGTAACGGTTTTTACATTCCCTCTATAAGTGATACCTTATGAGAAGTGTCCTTTTCTGTGTGACTTATTTCACTTAGAATCATCGTACCTAAATCCACTCATCATGCTGCTATTAGCCTTATGACATTGATTTCATGGCTGAGTGATATTCCATTGTACATAAGGACCACAACTTCTTTATCCATTTTTCTCCCTCCTGGGATATTGAAGGTGGAATGAAGTGGAGGTCCTTGTCAACAGAGCAGCCCTAAACTTTGGGGTGCTTGTGTCTTGCTGATTTTTCATTTTCCCAATTTATACCCCCATGAGTGGAAGTGCCCTATGCTCTCTAAGCTGTGTTTTTTAGATGTTTCAGGACACACCGTACACTTCTCCAGAGTGGCTGTTGGCAATTTACATCCCACCCATCAGTGTAGCAAGGCTCCCATTTCTGGCTGTTGGCAATTTACATCCCACCCATCAGTGTAGCAAGGCTCCCATTTCTCCATGGCCTGTCCTGCATTTCTGGTTTTGAGACTTTTTTCAGCATGGCCCTTTTGACCGATGGGTAGCGAGTCTTCTTTGTAGCCCTGATTTGCCTTTCCAGGTTGCTTGGTTGGCCAAAAAGGGCGTATGCGTTTTTTCCTGAATATATTCAGGAAAAAACACATACGCCCTTTTTGGCCAAGGGCATCATTGTCAACGTTTTGCCGCTTTTCATGTGCTTTAAAGGCGATTCGAATCTACCTCCTGAAATCTGTTTCCTGCATTTCTGCCTTGATTTCAAATCCTCTTCTTTGCCTTCCCTCAATATATTTGTGGACGAGAGTTATCATTTATAACTCTGCAGGTTTGTGAATTGCAGTGCCCTGAAGCTCCATTTTACAACTCGCTTTTTTGGGAGCTGGCCGCAAAAGCGCAGGATGGCTTCAGGCCCTGTTCTGGTTCCGGGGGGGAGGATGAGCCTGTGGTTAATTCTTCTTCCTGATGGGAAAATAGAGTGACCTGTGCCTGTCCCAACAACAAGAGCTAGTCTCTCACTGGTTCCCCGTATTCCCGTTCATCCTCAGGACAAATTGCAACCTGTATGGAACAGGAGGTTAAAGGTGCTGATGCTCCAAGTAGGGAGATTGTTAGTAAAGCGGCTGGAATGGCGACCCCGGGCACAAGGAGAAGAGAAATGAGGTGCGTTTTAGAAACCTTTCCCCATCACATGGTGTACCATCTTTTTTGTTTTCTCATGCATGTTTTCGATGTAGGAAGATGCCCTTGAACCTGGAGATTTGGGACCCATGCGATGGGTACCACGCAGTATTACTTTAAAGGGTCTGCGTTTGCTCACCCAACCTCACCAAACCTCTCAGCCCCAAGAGTGTCCACCCTTATGTCTCATCCAGCTGTGGGTCTAGAAATGGTCAATCCAGGTTGCATCACAGCCCCTGAACGCATTGTGTAAGAATTTCTCTCTCTTTCACTGTCTTTGTTTCATGGGTTTTTCAAAGTAATTTATTTTTATAATGGGGTTTAGCTGCTTTTCACTGCTGTGTTTATGCCGCTTTACACCCACTTGACACACTAACAGAGAGATATCAATACATAGGTTTTAAGATTATTACTAGTCAGATATATTCTTGTGCGGTGAATAGGGCGTGTTGAGTCCAGTTCTCTGAGCAAGGAGTAGGTCTTGTCTATTACATATTGGGTTTATGGAACGGTATCTGAGCTAATTTGAAACCCTTGTTTTATGTATCACCCCACCTCACCTTTCCCGTTAAGCAGCCATAGTGTGTTTTCTGCATGTGTGACTCTGTTCTGTTTTGTAATTCAGTTCAAGTGTAACGGTTTTTACATTCCCTCTATAAGTGATACCTTATGAGAAGTGTCCTTTTCTGTGTGACTTATTTCACTTAGAATCATCGTACCTAAATCCACTCATCATGCTGCTATTAGCCTTATGACATTGATTTCATGGCTGAGTGATATTCCATTGTACATAAGGACCACAACTTCTTTATCCATTTTTCTCCCTCCTGGGATATTGAAGGTGGAATGAAGTGGAGGTCCTTGTCAACAGAGCAGCCCTAAACTTTGGGGTGCTTGTGTCTTGCTGATTTTTCATTTTCCCAATTTATACCCCCATGAGTGGAAGTGCCCTATGCTCTCTAAGCTGTGTTTTTTAGATGTTTCAGGACACACCGTACACTTCTTCAGAGTGGCTGTTGGCAATTTACATCCCACCCATCAGTGTAGCAAGGCTCCCATTTCTCCATGGCCTGTCCTGCATTTCTGGTTTTGAGACTTTTTTCAGCATGGCCCTTTTGACCGATGGGTAGCGAGTCTTCTTTGTAGCCCTGATTTGCCTTTCCAGGTTGCTTGGTTGGCCAAAAAGGGCGTATGCGTTTTTTCCTGAATATATTCAGGAAAAAACGCATACGCCCTTTTTGGCCAAGGGCATCATTGTCAACGTTTTGCCGCTTTTCATGTGCTTTAAAGACGATTCGAATCTACCTCCTGAAATCTGTTTCCTGCATTTCTGCCTTGATTTCAAATCCTCTTCTTTGCCTTCCCTCAATATATTTGTGGACGAGAGTTATCATTTATAACTCTGCAGGTTTGTGAATTGCAGTGCCCTGAAGCTCCATTGTACAACTCGCTTTTTTGGGAGCTGGCCGCAAAAGCGCAGGATGGCTTCAGGCCCTGTTCTGGTTCCGGGGGGGAGGATGAGCCTGTGGTTAATTCTTCTTCCTGATGGGAAAATAGAGTGACCTGTGCCTGTACCAACACCAAGAGCTAGTCTCTCACTGGTTCCCCGTCTACCCGTTCATCCTCAGGACAAATTGCAACCTGTACGGAACAGGAGGTTAAAGGTGCTGATGCTCCAAGTAGGGAGATTGTTAGTAAAGCGGCTGGAATGGCGAACCCGGGCACAAGGAGAAGAGAAATGAGGTGCGTTTTAGAAACCTTTCCCCATCACATGGTTTACCATCTTTTTGTTTTCTCATGCATGTTTTCGATGTAGGAAGATGCCCTTGAACCTGGAGATTTGGGACCCATGCGATGGGTACCACGCAGTATTACTTTAAAGGGTCTGCGTTTGCTCACCCAACCTCACCAAACCTCTCAGCCCCAAGAGTGTCCACCCTTATGTCTCATCCAGCTGTGGGTCTAGATATGGTCAATCCAGGTTGCATCACAGCCCCTGAACGCATTGTGTAAGAATTTCTCTCTCTTTCACTGTCTTTGTTTCATGGGTTTTTCAAAGTAATTTATTTTTATAATGGGGTTTAGCTGCTTTTCACTGCTGTGTTTATGCCGCTTTACACCCACTTGACACACTAACAGAGAGATATCAATACATAGGTTTTAAGATTATTACTAGTCAGATATATTCTTGTGCGGTGAATAGGGCGTGTTGAGTCCAGTTCTCTGAGCAAGGAGTAGGTCTTGTCTATTACATATTGGGTTTATGGAACGGTATCTGAGCTAATTTGAAACCCTTGTTTTATGTATCACCCCACCTTACCTTTCCCGTTAAGCAGCCATAGTGTGTTTTCTGCATGTGTGACTCTGTTCTGTTTTGTAATTCAGTTCAAGTGTAACGGTTTTTACATTCCCTCTATAAGTGATACCTTATGAGAAGTGTCCTTTTCTGTGTGACTTATTTCACTTAGAATCATCGTACCTAAATCCACTCATCATGCTGCTATTAGCCTTATGACATTGATTTCATGGCTGAGTGATATTCCATTGTACATAAGGACCACAACTTCTTTATCCATTTTTCTCCCTCCTGGGATATTGAAGGTGGAATGAAGTGGAGGTCCTTGTCAACAGAGCAGCCCTAAACTTTGGGGTGCTTGTGTCTTGCTGATTTTTCATTTTCCCAATTTATACCCCCATGAGTGGAAGTGCCCTATGCTCTCTAAGCTGTGTTTTTTAGATGTTTCAGGACACACCGTACACTTCTCCAGAGTGGCTGTTGGCAATTTACATCCCACCCATCAGTGTAGCAAGGCTCCCATTTCTCCATGGCCTGTCCTGCATTTCTGGTTTTGAGACTTTTTTCAGCATGGCCCTTTTGACCGATGGGTAGCGAGTCTTCTTTGTAGCCCTGATTTGCCTTTCCAGGTTGCTTGGTTGGCCAAAAAGGGCGTATGCGTTTTTTCCTGAATATATTCAGGAAAAAACACATACGCCCTTTTTGGCCAAGGGCATCATTGTCAACGTTTTGCCGCTTTTCATGTGCTTTAAAGGCGATTCGAATCTACCTCCTGAAATCTGTTTCCTGCATTTCTGCCTTGATTTCAAATCCTCTTCTTTGCCTTCCCTCAATATATTTGTGGACGAGAGTTATCATTTATAACTCTGCAGGTTTGTGAATTGCAGTGCCCTGAAGCTCCATTTTACAACTCGCTTTTTTGGGAGCTGGCCGCAAAAGCGCAGGATGGCTTCAGGCCCTGTTCTGGTTCCGGGGGGGAGGATGAGCCTGTGGTTAATTCTTCTTCCTGATGGGAAAATAGAGTGACCTGTGCCTGTCCCAACAACAAGAGCTAGTCTCTCACTGGTTCCCCGTATTCCCGTTCATCCTCAGGACAAATTGCAACCTGTATGGAACAGGAGGTTAAAGGTGCTGATGCTCCAAGTAGGGAGATTGTTAGTAAAGCGGCTGGAATGGCGACCCCGGGCACAAGGAGAAGAGAAATGAGGTGCGTTTTAGAAACCTTTCCCCATCACATGGTGTACCATCTTTTTTGTTTTCTCATGCATGTTTTCGATGTAGGAAGATGCCCTTGAACCTGGAGATTTGGGACCCATGCGATGGGTACCACGCAGTATTACTTTAAAGGGTCTGCGTTTGCTCACCCAACCTCACCAAACCTCTCAGCCCCAAGAGTGTCCACCCTTATGTCTCATCCAGCTGTGGGTCTAGAAATGGTCAATCCAGGTTGCATCACAGCCCCTGAACGCATTGTGTAAGAATTTCTCTCTCTTTCACTGTCTTTGTTTCATGGGTTTTTCAAAGTAATTTATTTTTATAATGGGGTTTAGCTGCTTTTCACTGCTGTGTTTATGCCGCTTTACACCCACTTGACACACTAACAGAGAGATATCAATACATAGGTTTTAAGATTATTACTAGTCAGATATATTCTTGTGCGGTGAATAGGGCGTGTTGAGTCCAGTTCTCTGAGCAAGGAGTAGGTCTTGTCTATTACATATTGGGTTTATGGAACGGTATCTGAGCTAATTTGAAACCCTTGTTTTATGTATCACCCCACCTCACCTTTCCCGTTAAGCAGCCATAGTGTGTTTTCTGCATGTGTGACTCTGTTCTGTTTTGTAATTCAGTTCAAGTGTAACGGTTTTTACATTCCCTCTATAAGTGATACCTTATGAGAAGTGTCCTTTTCTGTGTGACTTATTTCACTTAGAATCGTCGTACCTAAATCCACTCATCATGCTGCTATTAGCCTTATGACATTGATTTCATGGCTGAGTGATATTCCATTGTACATAAGGACCACAACTTCTTTATCCATTTTTCTCCCTCCTGGGATATTGAAGGTGGAATGAAGTGGAGGTCCTTGTCAACAGAGCAGCCCTAAACTTTGGGGTGCTTGTGTCTTGCTGATTTTTCATTTTCCCAATTTATACCCCCATGAGTGGAAGTGCCCTATGCTCTCTAAGCTGTGTTTTTTAGATGTTTCAGGACACACCGTACACTTCTCCAGAGTGGCTGTTGGCAATTTACATCCCGCCCATCAGTGTAGCAAGGCTCCCATTTCTCCATGGCCTGTCCTGCATTTCTGGTTTTGAGACTTTTTTCAGCATGGCCCTTTTGACCGATGGGTAGCGAGTCTTCTTTGTAGCCCTGATTTGCCTTTCCAGGTTGCTTGGTTGGCCAAAAAGGGCGTATGCGTTTTTTCCTGAATATATTCAGGAAAAAACGCATACGCCCTTTTTGGCCAAGGGCATCATTGTCAACGTTTTGCCGCTTTTCATGTGCTTTAAAGGCGATTCGAATCTACCTCCTGAAATCTGTTTCCTGCATTTCTGCCTTGATTTCAAATCCTCTTCTTTGCCTTCCCTCAATATATTTGTGGACGAGAGTTATCATTTATAACTCTGCAGGTTTGTGAATTGCAGTGCCCTGAAGCTCCATTGTACAACTCGCTTTTTTGGGAGCTGGCCGCAAAAGCGCAGGATGGCTTCAGGCCCTGTTCTGGTTCCGGGGGGGGAGGATGAGCCTGTGGTTAATTCTTCTTCCTGATGGGAAAATAGAGTGACCTGTGCCTGTCCCAACAACAAGAGCTAGTCTCTCACTGGTTCCCCGTATTCCCGTTCATCCTCAGGACAAATTGCAACCTGTACGGAACAGGAGGTTAAAGGTGCTGATGCTCCAAGTAGGGAGATTGTTAGTAAAGCGGCTGGAATGGTGACCCCGGGCACAAGGAGAAGAGAAATGAGGTGCGTTTTAGAAACCTTTCCCCATCACATGGTGTACCATCTTTTTTGTTTTCTCATGCATGTTTTCAATGTAGGAAGATGCCCTTGAACCTGGAGATTTGGGACCCATGCGATGGGTACCACGCAGTATTACTTTAAAGGGTCTGCGTTTGCTCACCCAACCTCACCAAACCTCTCAGCCCCAAGAGTGTCCACCCTTATGTCTCATCCAGCTGTGGGTCTAGAAATGGTCAATCCAGGTTGCATCACAGCCCCTGAACGCATTGTGTAAGAATTTCTCTCTCTTTCACTGTCTTTGTTTCATGGGTTTTTCAAAGTAATTTATTTTTATAATGGGGTTTAGCTGCTTTTCACTGCTGTGTTTATGCCGCTTTACACCCACTTGACACACTAACAGAGAGATATCAATACATAGGTTTTAAGATTATTACTAGTCAGATATATTCTTGTGCGGTGAATAGGGCGTGTTGAGTCCAGTTCTCTGAGCAAGGAGTAGGTCTTGTCTATTACATATTGGGTTTATGGAACGGTATCTGAGCTAATTTGAAACCCTTGTTTTATGTATCACCCCACCTCACCTTTCCCGTTAAGCAGCCATAGTGTGTTTTCTGCATGTGTGACTCTGTTCTGTTTTCAAAAGAAGTGTCCTTTTCTGTGTGACTTATTTCACTTAGAATCGTCGTACCTAAACCCACTCATCATGCTGCTATTAGCCTTATGACATTGATTTCATGGCTGAGTGATATTCCATTGTACATAAGGACCACAACTTCTTTATCCATTTTTCTCCCTCCTGGGATATTGAAGGTGGAATGAAGTGGAGGTCCTTGTCAACAGAGCAGCCCTAAACTTTGGGGTGCTTGTGTCTTGCTGATTTTTCATTTTCCCAATTTATACCCCCATGAGTGGAAGTGCCCTATGCTCTCTAAGCTGTGTTTTTTAGATGTTTCAGGACACACCGTACACTTCTCCAGAGTGGCTGTTGGCAATTTACATCCCGCCCATCAGTGTAGCAAGGCTCCCATTTCTCCATGGCCTGTCCTGCATTTCTGGTTTTGAGACTTTTTTCAGCATGGCCCTTTTGACCGATGGGTAGCGAGTCTTCTTTGTAGCCCTGATTTGCCTTTCCAGGTTGCTTGGTTGGCCAAAAAGGGCGTATGCGTTTTTTCCTGAATATATTCAGGAAAAAACGCATACGCCCTTTTTGGCCAAGGGCATCATTGTCAACGTTTTGCCGCTTTTCATGTGCTTTAAAGGTGATTCGAATCTACCTCCTGAAATCTGTTTCCTGCATTTCTGCCTTGATTTCAAAGCCTCTTCTTTGCCTTCCCTCAATATATTTGTGGACGAGAGTTATCATTTATAACTCTGCAGGTTTGTGAATTGCAGTGCCCTGAAGCTCCATTGTACAACTCGCTTTTTTGGGAGCTGGCCGCAAAAGCGCAGGATGGCTTCAGGCCCTGTTCTGGTTCCGGGGGGGAGGATGAGCCTGTGGTTAATTCTTCTTCCTGATGGGAAAATAGAGTGACCTGTGCCTGTCCCAACACCAAGAGCTAGTCTCTCACTGGTTCCCCGTCTACCCGTTCATCCTCAGGACAAATTGCAACCTGTACGGAACAGGAGGTTAAAGGTGCTGATGCTCCAAGTAGGGAGATTGTTAGTAAAGCGGCTGGAATGGAGAACCCGGGCACAAGGAGAAGAGAAATGAGGTGCGTTTTAGAAACCTTTCCCCATCACATGGTGTACCATCTTTTTGTTTTCTCATGCATGTTTTCGATGTAGGAAGATGCCCTTGAACCTGGAGATTTGGGACCCATGCGATGGGTACCACGCAGTATTACTTTAAAGGGTCTGCGTTTGCTCACCCAACCTCACCAAACCTCTCAGCCCCAAGAGTGTCCACCCTTATGTCTCATCCAGCTGTGGGTCTAGATATGGTCAATCCAGGTTGCATCACAGCCCCTGAACGCATTGTGTAAGAATTTCTATCTCTTTCACTGTCTTTGTTTCATGGGTTTTTCAAAGTAATTTATTTTTATAATGGGGTTTAGCTGCTTTTCACTGCTGTGTTTATGCCGCTTTACACCCACTTGACACACTAACAGAGAGATATCAATACATAGGTTTTAAGATTATTACTAGTCAGATATATTCTTGTGCGGTGAATAGGGCGTGTTGAGTCCAGTTCTCTGAGCAAGGAGTAGGTCTTGTCTATTACATATTGGGTTTATGGAACGGTATCTGAGCTAATTTGAAACCCTTGTTTTATGTATCACCCCACCTTACCTTTCCCGTTAAGCAGCCATAGTGTGTTTTCTGCATGTGTGACTCTGTTCTGTTTTGTAATTCAGTTCAAGTGTAACGGTTTTTACATTCCCTCTATAAGTGATACCTTATGAGAAGTGTCCTTTTCTGTGTGACTTATTTCACTTAGAATCATCGTACCTAAATCCACTCATCATGCTGCTATTAGCCTTATGACATTGATTTCATGGCTGAGTGATATTCCATTGTACATAAGGACCACAACTTCTTTATCCATTTTTCTCCCTCCTGGGATATTGAAGGTGGAATGAAGTGGAGGTCCTTGTCAACAGAGCAGCCCTAAACTTTGGGGTGCTTGTGTCTTGCTGATTTTTCATTTTCCCAATTTATACCCCCATGAGTGGAAGTGCCCTATGCTCTCTAAGCTGTGTTTTTTAGATGTTTCAGGACACACCGTACACTTCTCCAGAGTGGCTGTTGGCAATTTACATCCCACCCATCAGTGTAGCAAGGCTCCCATTTCTCCATGGCCTGTCCTGCATTTCTGGTTTTGAGACTTTTTTCAGCATGGCCCTTTTGACCGATGGGTAGCGAGTCTTCTTTGTAGCCCTGATTTGCCTTTCCAGGTTGCTTGGTTGGCCAAAAAGGGCGTATGCGTTTTTTCCTGAATATATTCAGGAAAAAACGCATACGCCCTTTTTGGACAAGAGCATCATTGTCAACGTTTTGCCGCTTTTCATGTGCTTTAAAGGCGATTCGAATCTACCTCCTGAAATCTGTTTCCTGCATTTCTGCCTTGATTTCAAATCCTCTTCTTTGCCTTCCCTAAATATATTTGTGGACGAGAGTTATCATTTATAACTCTGCAGGTTTGTGAATTGCAGTGCCCTGAAACTCCATTTTACAACTCGCTTTTTTGGGAGCTGGCCGCAAAAGCGCAGGATGGCTTCAGGCCCTGTTCTGGTTCCGGGGGGGGAGGATGAGCCTGTGGTTAATTCTTCTTCCTGATGGGAAAATAGAGTGACCTGTGCCTGTCCCAACAACAAGAGCTAGTCTCTCACTGGTTCCCCGTCTACCCGTTCATCCTCAGGACAAATTGCAACCTGTACGGAACAGGAGGTTAAAGGTGCTGATGCTCCAAGTAGGGAGATTGTTAGTAAAGCGGCTGGAATGGAGAACCCGGGCACAAGGAGAAGAGAAATGAGGTGCGTTTTAGAAACCTTTCCCCATCACATGGTGTACCATCTTTTTGTTTTCTCATGCATGTTTTCGATGTAGGAAGATGCCCTTGAACCTGGAGATTTGGGACCCATGCGATGGGTACCACGCAGTATTACTTTAAAGGGTCTGCGTTTGCTCACCCAACCTCACCAAACCTCTCAGCCCCAAGAGTGTCCACCCTTATGTCTCATCCAGCTGTGGGTCTAGATATGGTCAATCCAGGTTGCATCACAGCCCCTGAACGCATTGTGTAAGAATTTCTATCTCTTTCACTGTCTTTGTTTCATGGGTTTTTCAAAGTAATTTATTTTTATAATGGGGTTTAGCTGCTTTTCACTGCTGTGTTTATGCCGCTTTACACCCACTTGACACACTAACAGAGAGATATCAATACATAGGTTTTAAGATTATTACTAGTCAGATATATTCTTGTGCGGTGAATAGGGCGTGTTGAGTCCAGTTCTCTGAGCAAGGAGTAGGTCTTGTCTATTACATATTGGGTTTATGGAACGGTATCTGAGCTAATTTGAAACCCTTGTTTTATGTATCACCCCACCTTACCTTTCCCGTTAAGCAGCCATAGTGTGTTTTCTGCATGTGTGACTCTGTTCTGTTTTGTAATTCAGTTCAAGTGTAACGGTTTTTACATTCCCTCTATAAGTGATACCTTATGAGAAGTGTCCTTTTCTGTGTGACTTATTTCACTTAGAATCATCGTACCTAAATCCACTCATCATGCTGCTATTAGCCTTATGACATTGATTTCATGGCTGAGTGATATTCCATTGTACATAAGGACCACAACTTCTTTATCCATTTTTCTCCCTCCTGGGATATTGAAGGTGGAATGAAGTGGAGGTCCTTGTCAACAGAGCAGCCCTAAACTTTGGGGTGCTTGTGTCTTGCTGATTTTTCATTTTCCCAATTTATACCCCCATGAGTGGAAGTGCCCTATGCTCTCTAAGCTGTGTTTTTTAGATGTTTCAGGACACACCGTACACTTCTCCAGAGTGGCTGTTGGCAATTTACATCCCACCCATCAGTGTAGCAAGGCTCCCATTTCTCCATGGCCTGTCCTGCATTTCTGGTTTTGAGACTTTTTTCAGCATGGCCCTTTTGACCGATGGGTAGCGAGTCTTCTTTGTAGCCCTGATTTGCCTTTCCAGGTTGCTTGGTTGGCCAAAAAGGGCGTATGCGTTTTTTCCTGAATATATTCAGGAAAAAACGCATACGCCCTTTTTGGACAAGAGCATCATTGTCAACGTTTTGCCGCTTTTCATGTGCTTTAAAGGCGATTCGAATCTACCTCCTGAAATCTGTTTCCTGCATTTCTGCCTTGATTTCAAATCCTCTTCTTTGCCTTCCCTAAATATATTTGTGGACGAGAGTTATCATTTATAACTCTGCAGGTTTGTGAATTGCAGTGCCCTGAAACTCCATTTTACAACTCGCTTTTTTGGGAGCTGGCCGCAAAAGCGCAGGATGGCTTCAGGCCCTGTTCTGGTTCCGGGGGGGGAGGATGAGCCTGTGGTTAATTCTTCTTCCTGATGGGAAAATAGAGTGACCTGTGCCTGTCCCAACACCAAGAGCTAGTCTCTCACTGGTTCCCCGTATTCCCGTTCATCCTCAGGACAAATTGCAACCTGTACGGAACAGGAGGTTAAAGGTGCTGATGCTCCAAGTAGGGAGATTGTTAGTAAAGCGGCTGGAATGGCGACCCCGGGCACAAGGAGAAGAGAAATGAGGTGCGTTTTAGAAACCTTTCCCCATCACATGGTGTACCATCTTTTTTGTTTTCTCATGCATGTTTTCGATGTAGGAAGATGCCCTTGAACCTGGAGATTTGGGACCCATGCGATGGGTACCACGCAGTATTACTTTAAAGGGTCTGCGTTTGCTCACCCAACCTCACCAAACCTCTCAGCCCCAAGAGTGTCCACCCTTATGTCTCATCCAGCTGTGGGTCTAGATATGGTCAATCCAGGTTGCATCACAGCCCCTGAACGCATTGTGTAAGAATTTCTCTCTCTTTCACTGTCTTTGTTTCATGGGTTTTTCAAAGTAATTTATTTTTGTAATGGGGTTTAGCTGCTTTTCACTGCTGTGTTTATGCCGCTTTACACCCACTTGACACACTAACAGAGAGATATCAATACATAGGTTTTAAGATTATTACTAGTCAGATATATTCTTGTGCGGTGAATAGGGCGTGTTGAGTCCAGTTCTCTGAGCAAGGAGTAGGTCTTGTCTATTACATATTGGGTTTATGGAACGGTATCTGAGCTAATTTGAAACCCTTGTTTTATGTATCACCCCACCTCACCTTTCCCGTTAAGCAGCCATAGTGTGATTTCTGCATGTGTGACTCTGTTCTGTTTTGTAATTCAGTTCAAGTGTAACGGTTTTTACATTCCCTCTATAAGTGATACCTTATGAGAAGTGTCCTTTTCTGTGTGACTTATTTCACTTAGAATCGTCATACCTAAATCCACTCATCATGCTGCTATTAGCCTTATGACATTGACTTCATGGCTGAGTGATATTCCATTGTACATAAGGACCACAACTTCTTTATCCATTTTTCTCCCTCCTGGGATATTGAAGGTGGAATGAAGTGGAGGTCCTTGTCAACAGAGCAGCCCTAAACTTTGGGGTGCTTGTGTCTTGCTGATTTTTCATTTTCCCAATTTATACCCCCATGAGTGGAAGTGCCCTATGCTCTCTAAGCTGTGTTTTTTAGATGTTTCAGGACACACCGTACACTTCTCCAGAGTGGCTGTTGGCAATTTACATCCCACACATCAGTGTAGCAAGGCTCCCATTTCTCCATGGCCTGTCCTGCATTTCTGGTTTTGAGACTTTTTTCAGCATGGCCCTTTTGACCGATGGGTAGCGAGTCTTCTTTGTAGCCCTGATTTGCCTTTCCAGGTTGCTTGGTTGGCCAAAAAGGGCGTATGCGTTTTTTCCTGAATATATTCAGGAAAAAACGCATACACCCTTTTTGGCCAAGGGCATCATTGTCAACGTTTTGCCGCTTTTCATGTGCTTTAAAGGCGATTCGAATCTACCTCCTGAAATCTGTTTCCTGCATTTCTGCCTTGATTTCAAATCCTCTTCTTTGCCTTCCCTCAATATATTTGTGGACGAGAGTTATCATTTATAACTCTGCAGGTTTGTGAATTGCAGTGCCCTGAAGCTCCATTGTACAACTCGCTTTTTTGGGAGCTGGCCGCAAAAGCGCAGGATGGCTTCAGGCCCTGTTCTGGTTCCGGGGGGGAGGATGAGCCTGTGGTTAATTCTTCTTCCTGATGGGAAAATAGAGTGACCTGTGCCTGTCCCAACACCAAGAGCTAGTCTCTCACTGGTTCCCCGTCTACCCGTTCATCCTCAGGACAAATTGCAACCTGTACGGAACAGGAGGTTAAAGGTGCTGATGCTCCAAGTAGGGAGATTGTTAGTAAAGCGGCTGGAATGGAGAACCCGGGCACAAGGAGAAGAGAAATGAGGTGCGTTTTAGAAACCTTTCCCCATCACATGGTGTACAATCTTTTTGTTTTCTCATGCATGTTTTCGATGTAGGAAGATGCCCTTGAACCTGGAGATTTGGGACCCATGCGATGGGTACCACGCAGTATTACTTTAAAGGGTCTGCGTTTGCTCACCCAACCTCACCAAACCTCTCAGCCCCAAGAGTGTCCACCCTTATGTCTCATCCAGCTGTGGGTCTAGAAATGGTCAATCCAGGTTGCATCACAGCCCCTGAACGCATTGTGTAAGAATTTCTCTCTCTTTCACTGTCTTTGTTTCATGGGTTTTTCAAAGTAATTTATTTTTATAATGGGGTTTAGCTGCTTTTCACTGCTGTGTTTATGCCGCTTTACACCCACTTGACACACTAACAGAGAGATATCAATACATAGGTTTTAAGATTATTACTAGTCAGATATATTCTTGTGCGGTGAATAGGGCGTGTTGAGTCCAGTTCTCTGAGCAAGGAGTAGGTCTTGTCTATTACATATTGGGTTTATGGAACGGTATCTGAGCTAATTTGAAACCCTTGTTTTATGTATCACCCCACCTCACCTTTCCCGTTAAGCAGCCATAGTGTGTTTTCTGCATGTGTGACTCTGTTCTGTTTTGTAATTCAGTTCAAGTGTAACGGTTTTTACAGTCCCTCTATAAGTGATACCTTATGAGAAGTGTCCTTTTCTGTGTGACTTATTTCACTTAGAATCGTCGTACCTAAATCCACTCATCATGCTGCTATTAGCCTTATGACATTGATTTCATGGCTGAGTGATATTCCATTGTACATAAGGACCACAACTTCTTTATCCATTTTTCTCCCTCCTGGGATATTGAAGGTGGAATGAAGTGGAGGTCCTTGTCAACAGAGCAGCCCTAAACTTTGGGGTGCTTGTGTCTTGCTGATTTTTCATTTTCCCAATTTATACCGCCATGAGTGGAAGTGCCCTATGCTCTCTAAGCTGTGTTTTTTAGATGTTTCAGGACACACCGTACACTTCTCCAGAGTGGCTGTTGGCAATTTACATCCCGCCCATCAGTGTAGCAAGGCTCCCATTTCTCCATGGCCTGTCCTGCATTTCTGGTTTTGAGACTTTTTTCAGCATGGCCCTTTTGACCGATGGGTAGCGAGTCTTCTTTGTAGCCCTGATTTGCCTTTCCAGGTTGCTTGGTTGGCCAAAAAGGGCGTATGCGTTTTTTCCTGAATATATTCAGGAAAAAACGCATACGCCCTTTTTGGCCAAGGGCATCATTGTCAACGTTTTGCCGCTTTTCATGTGCTTTAAAGGCGATTCGAATCTACCTCCTGAAATCTGTTTCCTGCATTTCTGCCTTGATTTCAAATCCTCTTCTTTGCCTTCCCTCAATATATTTGTGGACGAGAGTTATCATTTATAACTCTGCAGGTTTGTGAATTGCAGTGCCCTGAAGCTCCATTGTACAACTCGCTTTTTTGGGAGCTGGCCGCAAAAGCACAGGATGGCTTCAGGCCCTGTTCTGGTTCCGGGGGGGAGGATGAGCCTGTGGTTAATTCTTCTTCCTGATGGGAAAATAGAGTGACCTGTGCCTGTCCCAACACCAAGAGCTAGTCTCTCACTGGTTCCCCGTCTACCCGTTCATCCTCAGGACAAATTGCAACCTGTACGGAACAGGAGGTTAAAGGTGCTGATGCTCCAAGTAGGGAGATTGTTAGTAAAGCGGCTGGAATGGTGACCCCGGGCACAAGGAGAAGAGAAATGAGGTGCGTTTTAGAAACCTTTCCCCATCACATGGTGTACCATCTTTTTTGTTTTCTCATGCATGTTTTCAATGTAGGAAGATGCCCTTGAACCTGGAGATTTGGGACCCATGCGATGGGTACCACGCAGTATTACTTTAAAGGGTCTGCGTTTGCTCACCCAACCTCACCAAACCTCTCAGCCCCAAGAGTGTCCACCCTTATGTCTCATCCAGCTGTGGGTCTAGAAATGGTCAATCCAGGTTGCATCACAGCCCCTGAACGCATTGTGTAAGAATTTCTCTCTCTTTCACTGTCTTTGTTTCATGGGTTTTTCAAAGTAATTTATTTTTATAATGGGGTTTAGCTGCTTTTCACTGCTGTGTTTATGCCGCTTTACACCCACTTGACACACTAACAGAGAGATATCAATACATAGGTTTTAAGATTATTACTAGTCAGATATATTCTTGTGCGGTGAATAGGGCGTGTTGAGTCCAGTTCTCTGAGCAAGGAGTAGGTCTTGTCTATTACATATTGGGTTTATGGAATGGTATCTGAGCTAATTTGAAACCCTTGTTTTATGTATCACCCCACCTCACCTTTCCCGTTAAGCAGCCATAGTGTGTTTTCTGCATGTGTGACTCTGTTCTGTTTTGTAATTCAGTTCAAGTGTAACGGTTTTTACATTCCCTCTATAAGTGATACCTTATGAGAAGTGTCCTTTTCTGTGTGACTTATTTCACTTAGAATCGTCGTACCTAAACCCACTCATCATGCTGCTATTAGCCTTATGACATTGATTTCATGGCTGAGTGATATTCCATTGTACATAAGGACCACAACTTCTTTATCCATTTTTCTCCCTCCTGGGATATTGAAGGTGGAATGAAGTGGAGGTCCTTGTCAACAGAGCAGCCCTAAACTTTGGGGTGCTTGTGTCTTACTGATTTTTCATTTTCCCAATTTATACCCCCATGAGTGGAAGTGCCCTATGCTCTCTAAGCTGTGTTTTTTAGATGTTTCAGGACACACCGTACACTTCTCCAGAGTGGCTGTTGGCAATTTACATCCCGCCCATCAGTGTAGCAAGGCTCCCATTTCTCCATGGCCTGTCCTGCATTTCTGGTTTTGACACTTTTTTCAGCATGGCCCTTTTGACCGATGGGAAGCGAGACTTCTCTGTAGCGCTGATTTGCCTTTCCAGGTTGCTTGGTTGGCCAAAAAGGGCGTATGCGTTTTTTCCTGAATATATTCAGGAAAAAACGCATACGCCCTTTTTGGCCAAGGGCATCATTGTCAACGTTTTGCCGCTTTTCATGTGCTTTAAAGGTGATTCGAATCTACCTCCTGAAATCTGTTTCCTGCATTTCTGCCTTGATTTCAAAGCCTCTTCTTTGCCTTCCCTCAATATATTTGTGGACGAGAGTTATCATTTATAACTCTGCAGGTTTGTGAATTGCAGTGCCCTGAAGCTCCATTGTACAACTCGCTTTTTTGGGAGCTGGCCGCAAAAGCGCAGGATGGCTTCAGGCCCTGTTCTGGTTCCGGGGGGGAGGATGAGCCTGTGGTTAATTCTTCTTCCTGATGGGAAAATAGAGTGACCTGTGCCTGTCCCAACACCAAGAGCTAGTCTCTCACTGG
Source organism: Balaenoptera borealis (assembly GCF_965194805.1). NCBI lineage: Eukaryota > Metazoa > Chordata > Mammalia > Artiodactyla > Balaenopteridae > Balaenoptera > Balaenoptera borealis. The sequence goes on along the minus strand of NW_028123386.1, from coordinate 247,099 downwards.
TTCCCCGTCTACCCGTTCATCCTCAGGACAAATTGCAACCTGTACGGAACAGGAGGTTAAAGGTGCTGATGCTCCAAGTAGGGAGATTGTTAGTAAAGCGGCTGGAATGGAGAACCCGGGCACAAGGAGAAGAGAAATGAGGTGCGTTTTAGAAACCTTTCCCCATCACATGGTGTACCATCTTTTTGTTTTCTCATGCATGTTTTCGATGTAGGAAGATGCCCTTGAACCTGGAGATTTGGGACCCATGCGATGGGTACCACGCAGTATTACTTTAAAGGGTCTGCGTTTGCTCACCCAACCTCACCAAACCTCTCAGCCCCAAGAGTGTCCACCCTTATGTCTCATCCAGCTGTGGGTCTAGATATGGTCAATCCAGGTTGCATCACAGCCCCTGAACGCATTGTGTAAGAATTTCTCTCTCTTTCACTGTCTTTGTTTCATGGGTTTTTCAAAGTAATTTATTTTTATAATGGGGTTTAGCTGCTTTTCACTGCTGTGTTTATGCCGCTTTACACCCACTTGACACACTAACAGAGAGATATCAATACATAGGTTTTAAGATTATTACTAGTCAGATATATTCTTGTGCGGTGAATAGGGCGTGTTGAGTCCAGTTCTCTGAGCAAGGAGTAGGTCTTGTCTATTACATATTGGGTTTATGGAACGGTATCTGAGCTAATTTGAAACCCTTGTTTTATGTATCACCCCACCTTACCTTTCCCGTTAAGCAGCCATAGTGTGTTTTCTGCATGTGTGACTCTGTTCTGTTTTGTAATTCAGTTCAAGTGTAACGGTTTTTACATTCCCTCTATAAGTGATACCTTATGAGAAGTGTCCTTTTCTGTGTGACTTATTTCACTTAGAATCATCGTACCTAAATCCACTCATCATGCTGCTATTAGCCTTATGACATTGATTTCATGGCTGAGTGATATTCCATTGTACATAAGGACCACAACTTCTTTATCCATTTTTCTCCCTCCTGGGATATTGAAGGTGGAATGAAGTGGAGGTCCTTGTCAACAGAGCAGCCCTAAACTTTGGGGTGCTTGTGTCTTGCTGATTTTTCATTTTCCCAATTTATACCCCCATGAGTGGAAGTGCCCTATGCTCTCTAAGCTGTGTTTTTTAGATGTTTCAGGACACACCGTACACTTCTCCAGAGTGGCTGTTGGCAATTTACATCCCACCCATCAGTGTAGCAAGGCTCCCATTTCTCCATGGCCTGTCCTGCATTTCTGGTTTTGAGACTTTTTTCAGCATGGCCCTTTTGACCGATGGGTAGCGAGTCTTCTTTGTAGCCCTGATTTGCCTTTCCAGGTTGCTTGGTTGGCCAAAAAGGGAGTATGCGTTTTTTCCTGAATATATTCAGGAAAAAACGCATACGCCCTTTTTGGACAAGAGCATCATTGTCAACGTTTTGCCGCTTTTCATGTGCTTTAAAGGCGATTCGAATCTACCTCCTGAAATCTGTTTCCTGCATTTCTGCCTTGATTTCAAATCCTCTTCTTTGCCTTCCCTAAATATATTTGTGGACGAGAGTTATCATTTATAACTCTGCAGGTTTGTGAATTGCAGTGCCCTGAAACTCCATTTTACAACTCGCTTTTTTGGGAGCTGGCCGCAAAAGCGCAGGATGGCTTCAGGCCCTGTTCTGGTTCCGGGGGGGGAGGATGAGCCTGTGGTTAATTCTTCTTCCTGATGGGAAAATAGAGTGACCTGTGCCTGTCCCAACAACAAGAGCTAGTCTCTCACTGGTTCCCCGTATTCCCGTTCATCCTCAGGACAAATTGCAACCTGTACGGAACAGGAGGTTAAAGGTGCTGATGCTCCAAGTAGGGAGATTGTTAGTAAAGCGGCTGGAATGGCGACCCCGGGCACAAGGAGAAGAGAAATGAGGTGCGTTTTAGAAACCTTTCCCCATCACATGGTGTACCATCTTTTTTGTTTTCTCATGCATGTTTTCGATGTAGGAAGATGCCCTTGAACCTGGAGATTTGGGACCCATGCGATGGGTACCACGCAGTATTACTTTAAAGGGTCTGCGTTTGCTCACCCAACCTCACCAAACCTCTCAGCCCCAAGAGTGTCCACCCTTATGTCTCATCCAGCTGTGGGTCTAGATATGGTCAATCCAGGTTGCATCACAGCCCCTGAACGCATTGTGTAAGAATTTCTCTCTCTTTCACTGTCTTTGTTTCATGGGTTTTTCAAAGTAATTTATTTTTGTAATGGGGTTTAGCTGCTTTTCACTGCTGTGTTTATGCCGCTTTACACCCACTTGACACACTAACAGAGAGATATCAATACATAGGTTTTAAGATTATTACTAGTCAGATATATTCTTGTGCGGTGAATAGGGCGTGTTGAGTCCAGTTCTCTGAGCAAGGAGTAGGTCTTGTCTATTACATATTGGGTTTATGGAACGGTATCTGAGCTAATTTGAAACCCTTGTTTTATGTATCACCCCACCTCACCTTTCCCGTTAAGCAGCCATAGTGTGATTTCTGCATGTGTGACTCTGTTCTGTTTTGTAATTCAGTTCAAGTGTAACGGTTTTTACATTCCCTCTATAAGTGATACCTTATGAGAAGTGTCCTTTTCTGTGTGACTTATTTCACTTAGAATCGTCATACCTAAATCCACTCATCATGCTGCTATTAGCCTTATGACATTGACTTCATGGCTGAGTGATATTCCATTGTACATAAGGACCACAACTTCTTTATCCATTTTTCTCCCTCCTGGGATATTGAAGGTGGAATGGAGTGGAGGTCCTTGTCATCAGAGCAGCCCTAAACTTTGGGGTGCTTGTGTCTTGCTGATTTTTCATTTTCCCAATTTATACCCCCATGAGTGGAAGTGCCCTATGCTCTCTAAGCTGTGTTTTTTAGATGTTTCAGGACACACCGTACACTTCTCCAGAGTGGCTGTTGGCAATTTACATCCCACACATCAGTGTAGCAAGGCTCCCATTTCTCCATGGCCTGTCCTGCATTTCTGGTTTTGAGACTTTTTTCAGCATGGCCCTTTTGACCGATGGGTAGCGAGTCTTCTTTGTAGCCCTGATTTGCCTTTCCAGGTTGCTTGGTTGGCCAAAAAGGGCGTATGCGTTTTTTCCTGAATATATTCAGGAAAAAACGCATACGCCCTTTTTGGCCAAGGGCATCATTGTCAACGTTTTGCCGCTTTTCATGTGCTTTAAAGGCGATTCGAATCTACCTCCTGAAATCTGTTTCCTGCATTTCTGCCTTGATTTCAAATCCTCTTCTTTGCCTTCCCTCAATATATTTGTGGACGAGAGTTATCATTTATAACTCTGCAGGTTTGTGAATTGCAGTGCCCTGAAGCTCCATTGTACAACTCGCTTTTTTGGGAGCTGGCCGCAAAAGCGCAGGATGGCTTCAGGCCCTGTTCTGGTTCCGGGGGGGAGGATGAGCCTGTGGTTAATTCTTCTTCCTGATGGGAAAATAGAGTGACCTGTGCCTGTCCCAACACCAAGAGCTAGTCTCTCACTGGTTCCCCGTCTACCCGTTCATCCTCAGGACAAATTGCAACCTGTACGGAACAGGAGGTTAAAGGTGCTGATGCTCCAAGTAGGGAGATTGTTAGTAAAGCGGCTGGAATGGCGAACCCGGGCACAAGGAGAAGAGAAATGAGGTGCGTTTTAGAAACCTTTCCCCATCACATGGTGTACCATCTTTTTGTTTTCTCATGCATGTTTTCGATGTAGGAAGATGCCCTTGAACCTGGAGATTTGGGACCCATGCGATGGGTACCACGCAGTATTACTTTAAAGGGTCTGCGTTTGCTCACCCAACCTCACCAAACCTCTCAGCCCCAAGAGTGTCCACCCTTATGTCTCATCCAGCTGTGGGTCTAGATATGGTCAATCCAGGTTGCATCACAGCCCCTGAACGCATTGTGTAAGAATTTCTCTCTCTTTCACTGTCTTTGTTTCATGGGTTTTTCAAAGTAATTTATTTTTATAATGGGGTTTAGCTGCTTTTCACTGCTGTGTTTATGCCGCTTTACACCCACTTGACACACTAACAGAGAGATATCAATACATAGGTTTTAAGATTATTACTAGTCAGATATATTCTTGTGCGGTGAATAGGGCGTGTTGAGTCCAGTTCTCTGAGCAAGGAGTAGGTCTTGTCTATTACATATTGGGTTTATGGAACGGTATCTGAGCTAATTTGAAACCCTTGTTTTATGTATCACCCCACCTTACCTTTCCCGTTAAGCAGCCATAGTGTGTTTTCTGCATGTGTGACTCTGTTCTGTTTTGTAATTCAGTTCAAGTGTAACGGTTTTTACATTCCCTCTATAAGTGATACCTTATGAGAAGTGTCCTTTTCTGTGTGACTTATTTCACTTAGAATCATCGTACCTAAATCCACTCATCATGCTGCTATTAGCCTTATGACATTGATTTCATGGCTGAGTGATATTCCATTGTACATAAGGACCACAACTTCTTTATCCATTTTTCTCCCTCCTGGGATATTGAAGGTGGAATGAAGTGGAGGTCCTTGTCAACAGAGCAGCCCTAAACTTTGGGGTGCTTGTGTCTTGCTGATTTTTCATTTTCCCAATTTATACCCCCATGAGTGGAAGTGCCCTATGCTCTCTAAGCTGTGTTTTTTAGATGTTTCAGGACACACCGTACACTTCTCCAGAGTGGCTGTTGGCAATTTACATCCCACCCATCAGTGTAGCAAGGCTCCCATTTCTCCATGGCCTGTCCTGCATTTCTGGTTTTGAGACTTTTTTCAGCATGGCCCTTTTGACCGATGGGTAGCGAGTCTTCTTTGTAGCCCTGATTTGCCTTTCCAGGTTGCTTGGTTGGCCAAAAAGGGCGTATGCGTTTTTTCCTGAATATATTCAGGAAAAAACGCATACGCCCTTTTTGGACAAGAGCATCATTGTCAACGTTTTGCCGCTTTTCATGTGCTTTAAAGGCGATTCGAATCTACCTCCTGAAATCTGTTTCCTGCATTTCTGCCTTGATTTCAAATCCTCTTCTTTGCCTTCCCTAAATATATTTGTGGACGAGAGTTATCATTTATAACTCTGCAGGTTTGTGAATTGCAGTGCCCTGAAACTCCATTTTACAACTCGCTTTTTTGGGAGCTGGCCGCAAAAGCGCAGGATGGCTTCAGGCCCTGTTCTGGTTCCGGGGGGGGAGGATGAGCCTGTGGTTAATTCTTCTTCCTGATGGGAAAATAGAGTGACCTGTGCCTGTCCCAACAACAAGAGCTAGTCTCTCACTGGTTCCCCGTATTCCCGTTCATCCTCAGGACAAATTGCAACCTGTACGGAACAGGAGGTTAAAGGTGCTGATGCTCCAAGTAGGGAGATTGTTAGTAAAGCGGCTGGAATGGCGAACCCGGGCACAAGGAGAAGAGAAATGAGGTGCGTTTTAGAAACCTTTCCCCATCACATGGTGTACCATCTTTTTGTTTTCTCATGCATGTTTTCGATGTAGGAAGATGCCCTTGAACCTGGAGATTTGGGACCCATGCGATGGGTACCACGCAGTATTACTTTAAAGGGTCTGCGTTTGCTCACCCAACCTCACCAAACCTCTCAGCCCCAAGAGTGTCCACCCTTATGTCTCATCCAGCTGTGGGTCTAGAAATGGTCAATCCAGGTTGCATCACAGCCCCTGAACGCATTGTGTAAGAATTTCTCTCTCTTTCACTGTCTTTGTTTCATGGGTTTTTCAAAGTAATTTATTTTTATAATGGGGTTTAGCTGCTTTTCACTGCTGTGTTTATGCCGCTTTACACCCACTTGACACACTAACAGAGAGATATCAATACATAGGTTTTAAGATTATTACTAGTCAGATATATTCTTGTGCGGTGAATAGGGCGTGTTGAGTCCAGTTCTCTGAGCAAGGAGTAGGTCTTGTCTATTACATATTGGGTTTATGGAACGGTATCTGAGCTAATTTGAAACCCTTGTTTTATGTATCACCCCACCTCACCTTTCCCGTTAAGCAGCCATAGTGTGTTTTCTGCATGTGTGACTCTGTTCTGTTTTGTAATTCAGTTCAAGTGTAACGGTTTTTACAGTCCCTCTATAAGTGATACCTTATGAGAAGTGTCCTTTTCTGTGTGACTTATTTCACTTAGAATCGTCGTACCTAAATCCACTCATCATGCTGCTATTAGCCTTATGACATTGATTTCATGGCTGAGTGATATTCCATTGTACATAAGGACCACAACTTCTTTATCCATTTTTCTCCCTCCTGGGATATTGAAGGTGGAATGAAGTGGAGGTCCTTGTCAACAGAGCAGCCCTAAACTTTGGGGTGCTTGTGTCTTGCTGATTTTTCATTTTCCCAATTTATACCGCCATGAGTGGAAGTGCCCTATGCTCTCTAAGCTGTGTTTTTTAGATGTTTCAGGACACACCGTACACTTCTCCAGAGTGGCTGTTGGCAATTTACATCCCGCCCATCAGTGTAGCAAGGCTCCCATTTCTCCATGGCCTGTCCTGCATTTCTGGTTTTGAGACTTTTTTCAGCATGGCCCTTTTGACCGATGGGTAGCGAGTCTTCTTTGTAGCCCTGATTTGCCTTTCCAGGTTGCTTGGTTGGCCAAAAAGGGCGTATGCGTTTTTTCCTGAATATATTCAGGAAAAAACGCATACGCCCTTTTTGGCCAAGGGCATCATTGTCAACGTTTTGCCGCTTTTCATGTGCTTTAAAGGCGATTCGAATCTACCTCCTGAAATCTGTTTCCTGCATTTCTGCCTTGATTTCAAATCCTCTTCTTTGCCTTCCCTCAATATATTTGTGGACGAGAGTTATCATTTATAACTCTGCAGGTTTGTGAATTGCAGTGCCCTGAAGCTCCATTGTACAACTCGCTTTTTTGGGAGCTGGCCGCAAAAGCACAGGATGGCTTCAGGCCCTGTTCTGGTTCCGGGGGGGAGGATGAGCCTGTGGTTAATTCTTCTTCCTGATGGGAAAATAGAGTGACCTGTGCCTGTCCCAACACCAAGAGCTAGTCTCTCACTGGTTCCCCGTCTACCCGTTCATCCTCAGGACAAATTGCAACCTGTACGGAACAGGAGGTTAAAGGTGCTGATGCTCCAAGTAGGGAGATTGTTAGTAAAGCGGCTGGAATGGCGAACCCGGGCACAAGGAGAAGAGAAATGAGGTGCGTTTTAGAAACCTTTCCCCATCACATGGTGTACCATCTTTTTGTTTTCTCATGCATGTTTTCGATGTAGGAAGATGCCCTTGAACCTGGAGATTTGGGACCCATGCGATGGGTACCACGCAGTATTACTTTAAAGGGTCTGCGTTTGCTCACCCAACCTCACCAAACCTCTCAGCCCCAAGAGTGTCCACCCTTATGTCTCATCCAGCTGTGGGTCTAGAAATGGTCAATCCAGGTTGCATCACAGCCCCTGAACGCATTGTGTAAGAATTTCTCTCTCTTTCACTGTCTTTGTTTCATGGGTTTTTCAAAGTAATTTATTTTTATAATGGGGTTTAGCTGCTTTTCACTGCTGTGTTTATGCCGCTTTACACCCACTTGACACACTAACAGAGAGATATCAATACATAGGTTTTAAGATTATTACTAGTCAGATATATTCTTGTGCGGTGAATAGGGCGTGTTGAGTCCAGTTCTCTGAGCAAGGAGTAGGTCTTGTCTATTACATATTGGGTTTATGGAACGGTATCTGAGCTAATTTGAAACCCTTGTTTTATGTATCACCCCACCTCACCTTTCCCGTTAAGCAGCCATAGTGTGTTTTCTGCATGTGTGACTCTGTTCTGTTTTGTAATTCAGTTCAAGTGTAACGGTTTTTACAGTCCCTCTATAAGTGATACCTTATGAGAAGTGTCCTTTTCTGTGTGACTTATTTCACTTAGAATCGTCGTACCTAAATCCACTCATCATGCTGCTATTAGCCTTATGACATTGATTTCATGGCTGAGTGATATTCCATTGTACATAAGGACCACAACTTCTTTATCCATTTTTCTCCCTCCTGGGATATTGAAGGTGGAATGAAGTGGAGGTCCTTGTCAACAGAGCAGCCCTAAACTTTGGGGTGCTTGTGTCTTGCTGATTTTTCATTTTCCCAATTTATACCGCCATGAGTGGAAGTGCCCTATGCTCTCTAAGCTGTGTTTTTTAGATGTTTCAGGACACACCGTACACTTCTCCAGAGTGGCTGTTGGCAATTTACATCCCGCCCATCAGTGTAGCAAGGCTCCCATTTCTCCATGGCCTGTCCTGCATTTCTGGTTTTGAGACTTTTTTCAGCATGGCCCTTTTGACCGATGGGTAGCGAGTCTTCTTTGTAGCCCTGATTTGCCTTTCCAGGTTGCTTGGTTGGCCAAAAAGGGCGTATGCGTTTTTTCCTGAATATATTCAGGAAAAAACGCATACGCCCTTTTTGGCCAAGGGCATCATTGTCAACGTTTTGCCGCTTTTCATGTGCTTTAAAGGCGATTCGAATCTACCTCCTGAAATCTGTTTCCTGCATTTCTGCCTTGATTTCAAATCCTCTTCTTTGCCTTCCCTCAATATATTTGTGGACGAGAGTTATCATTTATAACTCTGCAGGTTTGTGAATTGCAGTGCCCTGAAGCTCCATTGTACAACTCGCTTTTTTGGGAGCTGGCCGCAAAAGCGCAGGATGGCTTCAGGCCCTGTTCTGGTTCCGGGGGGGAGGATGAGCCTGTGGTTAATTCTTCTTCCTGATGGGAAAATAGAGTGACCTGTGCCTGTCCCAACACCAAGAGCTAGTCTCTCACTGGTTCCCCGTCTACCCGTTCATCCTCAGGACAAATTGCAACCTGTACGGAACAGGAGGTTAAAGGTGCTGATGCTCCAAGTAGGGAGATTGTTAGTAAAGCGGCTGGAATGGCGAACCCGGGCACAAGGAGAAGAGAAATGAGGTGCGTTTTAGAAACCTTTCCCCATCACATGGTGTACCATCTTTTTGTTTTCTCATGCATGTTTTCGATGTAGGAAGATGCCCTTGAACCTGGAGATTTGGGACCCATGCGATGGGTACCACGCAGTATTACTTTAAAGGGTCTGCGTTTGCTCACCCAACCTCACCAAACCTCTCAGCCCCAAGAGTGTCCACCCTTATGTCTCATCCAGCTGTGGGTCTAGATATGGTCAATCCAGGTTGCATCACAGCCCCTGAACGCATTGTGTAAGAATTTCTCTCTCTTTCACTGTCTTTGTTTCATGGGTTTGTAAAAGTAATTTATTTTTATAATGGGGTTTAGCTGCTTTTCACTGCTGTGTTTATGCCGCTTTACACCCACTTGACACACTAACAGAGAGATATCAATACATAGGTTTTAAGATTATTACTAGTCAGATATATTCTTGTGCGGTGAATAGGGCGTGTTGAGTCCAGTTCTCTGAGCAAGGAGTAGGTCTTGTCTATTACATATTGGGTTTATGGAACGGTATCTGAGCTAATTTGAAACCCTTGTTTGATGTATCACCCCACCTTACCTTTCCCGTTAAGCAGCCATAGTGTGTGTTCTGCATGTGTGACTCTGTTCTGTTTTGTAATTCAGTTCAAGTGTAACGGTTTTTACAGTCCCTCTATAAGTGATACCTTATGAGAAGTGTCCTTTTCTGTGTGACTTATTTCACTTAGAATCGTCGTACCTAAATCCACTCATCATGCTGCTATTAGCCTTATGACATTGATTTCATGGCTGAGTGATATTCCATTGTACATAAGGACCACAACTTCTTTATCCATTTTTCTCCCTCCTGGGATATTGAAGGTGGAATGAAGTGGAGGTCCTTGTCAACAGAGCAGCCCTAAACTTTGGGGTGCTTGTGTCTTGCTGATTTTTCATTTTCCCAATTTATACCCCCATGAGTGGAAGTGCCCTATGCTCTCTAAGCTGTGTTTTTTAGATGTTTCAGGACACACCGTACACTTCTCCAGAGTGGCTGTTGGCAATTTACATCCCACCCATCAGTGTAGCAAGGCTCCCATTTCTCCATGGCCTGTCCTGCATTTCTGGTTTTGAGACTTTTTTCAGCATGGCCCTTTTGACCGATGGGTAGCGAGTCTTCTTTGTAGCCCTGATTTGCCTTTCCAGGTTGCTTGGTTGGCCAAAAAGGGCGTATGCGTTTTTTCCTGAATATATTCAGGAAAAAACGCATACGCCCTTTTTGGCCAAGAGCATCATTGTCAACGTTTTGCCGCTTTTCATGTGCTTTAAAGGCGATTCGAATCTACCTCCTGAAATCTGTTTCCTGCATTTCTGCCTTGATTTCAAATCCTCTTCTTTGCCTTCCCTCAATATATTTGTGGACGAGAGTTATCATTTATAACTCTGCAGGTTTGTGAATTGCAGTGCCCTGAAGCTCCATTGTACAACTCGCTTTTTTGGGAGCTGGCCGCAAAAGCGCAGGATGGCTTCAGGCCCTGTTCTGGTTCCGGGGGGGAGGATGAGCCTGTGGTTAATTCTTCTTCCTGATGGGAAAATAGAGTGACCTGTGCCTGTCCCAACAACAAGAGCTAGTCTCTCACTGGTTCCCCGTATTACGTTCATCCTCAGGACAAATTGCAACCTGTACGGAACAGGAGGTTAAAGGTGCTGATGCTCCAAGTAGGGAGATTGTTAGTAAAGCGGCTGGAATGGCGAACCCGGGCACAAGGAGAAGAGAAATGAGGTGCGTTTTAGAAACCTTTCCCCATCACATGGTGTACCATCTTTTTGTTTTCTCATGCATGTTTTCGATGTAGGAAGATGCCCTTGAACCTGGAGATTTGGGACCCATGCGATGGGTACCACGCAGTATTACTTTAAAGGGTCTGCGTTTGCTCACCCAACCTCACCAAACCTCTCAGCCCCAAGAGTGTCCACCCTTATGTCTCATCCAGCTGTGGGTCTAGATATGGTCAATCCAGGTTGCATCACAGCCCCTGAACGCATTGTGTAAGAATTTCTCTCTCTTTCACTGTCTTTGTTTCATGGGTTTTTCAAAGTAATTTATTTTTATAATGGGGTTTAGCTGCTTTTCACTGCTGTGTTTATGCCGCTTTACACCCACTTGACACACTAACAGAGAGATATCAATACATAGGTTTTAAGATTATTACTAGTCAGATATATTCTTGTGCGGTGAATAGGGCGTGTTGAGTCCAGTTCTCTGAGCAAGGAGTAGGTCTTGTCTATTACATATTGGGTTTATGGAACGGTATCTGAGCTAATTTGAAACCCTTGTTTGATGTATCACCCCACCTCACCTTTCCCGTTAAGCAGCCATAGTGTGTGTTCTGCATGAGTGACTCTGTTCTGTTTTGTAATTCAGTTCAAGTGTAACGGTTTTTACAGTCCCTCTATAAGTGATACCTTATGAGAAGTGTCCTTTTCTGTGTGACTTATTTCACTTAGAATCGTCGTACCTAAATCCACTCATCATGCTGCTACTAGCCTTATGACATTGATTTCATGGCTGAGTGATATTCCATTGTACATAAGGACCACAACTTCTTTATCCATTTTTCTCCCTCCTGGGATATTGAAGGTGGAATGAAGTGGAGGTCCTTGTCAACAGAGCAGCCCTAAACTTTGGGGTGCTTGTGTCTTGCTGATTTTTCATTTTCCCAATTTATACCCCCATGAGTGGAAGTGCCCTATGCTCTCTAAGCTGTGTTTTTTAGATGTTTCAGGACACACCGTACACTTCTCCAGAGTGGCTGTTGGCAATTTACATCCCACCCATCAGTGTAGCAAGGCTCCCATTTCTCCATGGCCTGTCCTGCATTTCTGGTTTTGAGACTTTTTTCAGCATGGCCCTTTTGACCGATGGGTAGCGAGTCTTCTTTGTAGCCCTGATTTGCCTTTCCAGGTTGCTTGGTTGGCCAAAAAGGGCGTATGCGTTTTTTCCTGAATATATTCAGGAAAAAACGCATACGCCCTTTTTGGCCAAGAGCATCATTGTCAACGTTTTGCCGCTTTTCATGTGCTTTAAAGGCGATTCGAATCTACCTCCTGAAATCTGTTTCCTGCATTTCTGCCTTGATTTCAAATCCTCTTCTTTGCCTTCCCTCAATATATTTGTGGACGAGAGTTATCATTTATAACTCTGCAGGTTTGTGAATTGCAGTGCCCTGAAGCTCCATTGTACAACTCGCTTTTTTGGGAGCTGGCCGCAAAAGCGCAGGATGGCTTCAGGCCCTGTTCTGGTTCCGGGGGGGAGGATGAGCCTGTGGTTAATTCTTCTTCCTGATGGGAAAATAGAGTGACCTGTGCCTGTCCCAACACCAAGAGCTAGTCTCTCACTGGTTCCCCATCTACCCGTTCATCCTCAGGACAAATTGCAACCTGTACGGAACAGGAGGTTAAAGGTGCTGATGCTCCAAGTAGGGAGATTGTTAGTAAAGCGGCTGGAATGGCGAACCCGGGCACAAGGAGAAGAGAAATGAGGTGCGTTTTAGAAACCTTTCCCCATCACATGGTGTACCATCTTTTTGTTTTCTCATGCATGTTTTCGATGTAGGAAGATGCCCTTGAACCTGGAGATTTGGGACCCATGCGATGGGTACCACGCAGTATTACTTTAAAGGGTCTGCGTTTGCTCACCCAACCTCACCAAACCTCTCAGCCCCAAGAGTGTCCACCCTTATGTCTCATCCAGCTGTGGGTCTAGATATGGTCAATCCAGGTTGCATCACAGCCCCTGAACGCATTGTGTAAGAATTTCTCTCTCTTTCACTGTCTTTGTTTCATGGGTTTTTCAAAGTAATTTATTTTTATAATGGGGTTTAGCTGCTTTTCACTGCTGTGTTTATGCCGCTTTACACCCACTTGACACACTAACAGAGAGATATCAATACATAGGTTTTAAGATTATTACTAGTCAGATATATTCTTGTGCGGTGAATAGGGCGTGTTGAGTCCAGTTCTCTGAGCAAGGAGTAGGTCTTGTCTATTACATATTGGGTTTATGGAACGGTATCTGAGCTAATTTGAAACCCTTGTTTTATGTATCACCCCACCTTACCTTTCCCGTTAAGCAGCCATAGTGTGTTTTCTGCATGTGTGACTCTGTTCTGTTTTGTAATTCAGTTCAAGTGTAACGGTTTTTACATTCCCTCTATAAGTGATACCTTATGAGAAGTGTCCTTTTCTGTGTGACTTATTTCACTTAGAATCGTCGTACCTAAATCCACTCATCATGCTGCTATTAGCCTTATGACATTGATTTCATGGCTGAGTGATATTCCATTGTACATAAGGACCACAACTTCTTTATCCATTTTTCTCCCTCCTGGGATATTGAAGGTGGAATGAAGTGGAGGTCCTTGTCAACAGAGCAGCCCTAAACTTTGGGGTGCTTGTGTCTTGCTGATTTTTCATTTTCCCAATTTATACCCCCATGAGTGGAAGTGCCCTATGCTCTCTAAGCTGTGTTTTTTAGATGTTTCAAGACACACCGTACACTTCTCCAGAGTGGCTGTTGGCAATTTACATCCCGCCCATCAGTGTAGCAAGGCTCCCATTTCTCCATGGCCTGTCCTGCATTTCTGGTTTTGAGACTTTTTTCAGCATGGCCCTTTTGACCGATGGGTAGCGAGTCTTCTTTGTAGCCCTGATTTGCCTTTCCAGGTTGCTTGGTTGGCCAAAAAGGGCGTATGCGTTTTTTCCTGAATATATTCAGGAAAAAACGCATACGCCCTTTTTGGCCAAGGGCATCATTGTCAACGTTTTGCCGCTTTTCATGTGCTTTAAAGGCGATTCGAATCTACCTCCTGAAATCTGTTTCCTGCATTTCTGCCTTGATTTCAAATCCTCTTCTTTGCCTTCCCTCAATATATTTGTGGACGAGAGTTATCATTTATAACTCTGCAGGTTTGTGAATTGCAGTGCCCTGAAGCTCCATTGTACAACTCGGTTTTTTGGGAGCTGGCCGCAAAAGCGCAGGATGGCTTCAGGCCCTGTTCTGGTTCCGGGGGGGAGGATGAGCCTGTGGTTAATTCTTCTTCCTGATGGGAAAATAGAGTGACCTGTGCCTGTCCCAACACCAAGAGCTAGTCTCTCACTGGTTCCCCGTCTACCCGTTCATCCTCAGGACAAATTGCAACCTGTACGGAACAGGAGGTTAAAGGTGCTGATGCTCCAAGTAGGGAGATTGTTAGTAAAGCGGCTGGAATGGCGAACCCGGGCACAAGGAGAAGAGAAATGAGGTGCGTTTTAGAAACCTTTCCCCATCACATGGTGTACCATCTTTTTGTTTTCTCATGCATGTTTTCGATGTAGGAAGATGCCCTTGAACCTGGAGATTTGGGACCCATGCGATGGGTACCACGCAGTATTACTTTAAAGGGTCTGCGTTTGCTCACCCAACCTCACCAAACCTCTCAGCCCCAAGAGTGTCCACCCTTATGTCTCATCCAGCTGTGGGTCTAGAAATGGTCAATCCAGGTTGCATCACAGCCCCTGAACGCATTGTGTAAGAATTTCTCTCTCTTTCACTGTCTTTGTTTCATGGGTTTTTCAAAGTAATTTATTTTTATAATGGGGTTTAGCTGCTTTTCACTGCTGTGTTTATGCCGCTTTACACCCACTTGACACACTAACAGAGAGATATCAATACATAGGTTTTAAGATTATTACTAGTCAGATATATTCTTGTGCGGTGAATAGGGCGTGTTGAGTCCAGTTCTCTGAGCAAGGAGTAGGTCTTGTCTATTACATATTGGGTTTATGGAACGGTATCTGAGCTAATTTGAAACCCTTGTTTGATGTATCACCCCACCTCACCTTTCCCGTTAAGCAGCCATAGTGTGTGTTCTGCATGAGTGACTTTGTTCTGTTTTGTAATTCAGTTCAAGTGTAACGGTTTTTACAGTCCCTCTATAAGTGATACCTTATGAGAAGTGTCCTTTTCTGTGTGACTTATTTCACTTAGAATCGTCGTACCTAAATCCACTCATCATGCTGCTACTAGCCTTATGACATTGATTTCATGGCTGAGTGATATTCCATTGTACATAAGGACCACAACTTCTTTATCCATTTTTCTCCCTCCTGGGATATTGAAGGTGGAATGAAGTGGAGGTCCTTGTCAACAGAGCAGCCCTAAACTTTGGGGTGCTTGTGTCTTGCTGATTTTTCATTTTCCCAATTTATACCCCCATGAGTGGAAGTGCCCTATGCTCTCTAAGCTGTGTTTTTTAGATGTTTCAGGACACACCGTACACTTCTCCAGAGTGGCTGTTGGCAATTTACATCCCGCCCATCAGTGTAGCAAGGCTCCCATTTCTCCATGGCCTGTCCTGCATTTCTGGTTTTGAGACTTTTTTCAGCATGGCCCTTTTGACCGATGGGTAGCGAGTCTTCTTTGTAGCCCTGATTTGCCTTTCCAGGTTGCTTGGTTGGCCAAAAAGGGCGTATGCGTTTTTTCCTGAATATATTCAGGAAAAAACGCATACGCCCTTTTTGGCCAAGGGCATCATTGTCAACGTTTTGCCGCTTTTCATGTGCTTTAAAGGCGATTCGAATCTACCTCCTGAAATCTGTTTCCTGCATTTCTGCCTTGATTTCAAATCCTCTTCTTTGCCTTCCCTCAATATATTTGTGGACGAGAGTTATCATTTATAACTCTGCAGGTTTGTGAATTGCAGTGCCCTGAAGCTCCATTGTACAACTCGCTTTTTTGGGAGCTGGCCGCAAAAGCGCAGGATGGCTTCAGGCCCTGTTCTGGTTCCGGGGGGGAGGATGAGCCTGTGGTTAATTCTTCTTCCTGATGGGAAAATAGAGTGACCTGTGCCTGTCCCAACACCAAGAGCTAGTCTCTCACTGGTTCCCCGTCTACCCGTTCATCCTCAGGACAAATTGCAACCTGTACGGAACAGGAGGTTAAAGGTGCTGATGCTCCAAGTAGGGAGATTGTTAGTAAAGCGGCTGGAATGGCGAACCCGGGCACAAGGAGAAGAGAAATGAGGTGCGTTTTAGAAACCTTTCCCCATCACATGGTGTACCATCTTTTTGTTTTCTCATGCATGTTTTCGATGTAGGAAGATGCCCTTGAACCTGGAGATTTGGGACCCATGCGATGGGTACCACGCAGTATTACTTTAAAGGGTCTGCGTTTGCTCACCCAACCTCACCAAACCTCTCAGCCCCAAGAGTGTCCACCCTTATGTCTCATCCAGCTGTGGGTCTAGAAATGGTCAATCCAGGTTGCATCACAGCCCCTGAACGCATTGTGTAAGAATTTCTCTCTCTTTCACTGTCTTTGTTTCATGGGTTTTTCAAAGTAATTTATTTTTATAATGGGGTTTAGCTGCTTTTCACTGCTGTGTTTATGCCGCTTTACACCCACTTGACACACTAACAGAGAGATATCAATACATAGGTTTTAAGATTATTACTAGTCAGATATATTCTTGTGCGGTGAATAGGGCGTGTTGAGTCCAGTTCTCTGAGCAAGGAGTAGGTCTTGTCTATTACATATTGGGTTTATGGAACGGTATCTGAGCTAATTTGAAACCCTTGTTTGATGTATCACCCCACCTCACCTTTCCCGTTAAGCAGCCATAGTGTGTGTTCTGCATGAGTGACTTTGTTCTGTTTTGTAATTCAGTTCAAGTGTAACGGTTTTTACAGTCCCTCTATAAGTGATACCTTATGAGAAGTGTCCTTTTCTGTGTGACTTATTTCACTTAGAATCGTCGTACCTAAATCCACTCATCATGCTGCTACTAGCCTTATGACATTGATTTCATGGCTGAGTGATATTCCATTGTACATAAGGACCACAACTTCTTTATCCATTTTTCTCTTTCCTGGGATATTGAAGGTGGAATGAAGTGGAGGTCCTTGTCAACAGAGCAGCCCTAAACTTTGGGGTGCTTGTGTCTTGCTGAATTTTCATTTTCCCAATTTATACCCCCATGAGTGGAAGTGCCCTATGCTCTCTAAGCTGTGTTTTTTAGATGTTTCAGGACACACCGTACACTTCTCCAGAGTGGCTGTTGGCAATTTACATCCCGCCCATCAGTGTAGCAAGGCTCCCATTTCTCCATGGCCTGTCCTGCATTTCTGGTTTTGAGACTTTTTTCAGCATGTACCCTTTTGACCGATGGGTAGCGAGTCTGCTTTGTCGCGCTGATTTGCCTTTCCAGGTTGCTTGGTTGGCCAAAAAGGGCGTATGCGTTTTTTCCTGAATATATTCAGGAAAAAAGGCATACGCCCTTTTTGGCCAAGGGCATCATTGTCAACGTTTTGCCGCTTTTCATGTGCTTTAAAGGCGATTCGAATCTACCTCCTGAAATCTGTTTCCTACAATTCTGCCTTGATTTCAAATCCTCTTCTTTGCCTTCCCTCAATATATTTGTGGACGAGAGTTATCATTTATAACTCTGCAGGTTTGTGAATTGCAGTGCCCTGAAGCTCCATTTTACAACTCGCTTTTTTGGGAGCTGGCCGCAAAAGCACAGGATGGCTTCAGGCCCTGTTCTGGTTCCGGGGGGGAGGATGAGCCTGTGGTTAATTCTTCTTCCTGATGGGAAAATAGAGTGACCTTTGCCTGTCCCAACACCAAGAGCTAGTCTCTCACTGGTTCCCCGTCTACCCGTTCATCCTCAGGACAAATTGCAACCTGTACGGAACAGGAGGTTAAAGGTGCTGATGCTCCAAGTAGGGAGATTGTTAGTAAAGCGGCTGGAATGGCGAACCCGGGCACAAGGAGAAGAGAAATGAGGTGCGTTTTAGAAACCTTTCCACGTCACACGGTGTACCATCTTCTGGGTTTCTCATGCATGTTTTCGATGTAGGAAGATGCCCTTGAACCTGGAGATTTGGGACCCATGCGATGGGTACCACGCAGTATTACTTTAAAGGGTCTGCGTTTGCTCACCCAACCTCACCAAACCTCTCAGCCCCAAGAGTGTCCACCCTTATGTCTCATCCAGCTGTGGGTCTAGATATGGTCAATCCAGGTTGCATCACAGCCCCTGAACGCATTGTGTAAGAATTTCTCTCTCTTTCACTGTCTTTGTTTCATGGGTTTGTAAAAGTAATTTATTTTTATAATGGGGTTTAGCTGCTTTTCACTGCTGTGTTTATGCCGCTTTTCACCCACTTGACACACTAACAGAGAGATATCAATACATAGGTTTTAAGATTATTACTAGTGAGATATATTCTTGTGCGGTGAATAGGGCGTGTTGGGTCCAGTTCTCTGAGCAAGGAGTAGGTCTTGTCTATTACATATTGGGTTTATGGAACGGTATCTGAGCTAATTTGAAACCCTTGTTTTATGTATCACCCCACCTCACCTTTCCCGTTAAGCAGCCATAGTGTGTTTTCTGCCTGTGTGACTCTGTTCTGTTTTGTAATTCAGTTCAAGTGTAACGGTTTTTACATTCCCTCTATCAGTGATACCTTATGAGAAGTGTCCTTTTCTGTGTGACTTATTTCACTTAGAATCGTCGTACCTAAATCCACTCATCATGCTGCTATTAGCCTTATGACATTGATTTCATGGCTGAGTGATATTCCATTGTACATAAGGACCACAACTTCTTTATCCATTTTTCTCCCTCCTGGGATATTGAAGGTGGAATGAAGTGGAGGTCCTTGTCAACAGAGCAGCCCTAAACTTTGGGGTGCTTGTGTCTTGCTGATTTTTAATTTTCCCAATTTATACCCCCATGAGTGGAAGTGCCCTATGCTCTCTAAGCTGTGTTTTTTAGATGTTTCAAGACACACCGTACACTTCTCCAGAGTGGCTGTTGGCAATTTACATCCCGCCCATCAGTGTAGCAAGGCTCCCATTTCTCCATGGCCTGTCCTGCATTTCTGGTTTTGAGACTTTTTTCAGCATGGCCCTTTTGACCGATGGGTAGCGAGTCTTCTTTGTAGCCCTGATTTGCCTTTCCAGGTTGCTTGGTTGGCCAAAAAGGGCGTATGCGTTTTTTCCTGAATATATTCAGGAAAAAACGCATACGCCCTTTTTGGCCAAGGGCATCATTGTCAACGTTTTGCCGCTTTTCATGTGCTTTAAAGGCGATTCGAATCTACCTCCTGAAATCTGTTTCCTGCATTTCTGCCTTGATTTCAAATCCTCTTCTTTGCCTTCCCTCAATATATTTGTGGACGAGAGTTATCATTTATAACTCTGCAGGTTTGTGAATTGCAGTGCCCTGAAGCTCCATTGTACAACTCGGTTTTTTGGGAGCTGGCCGCAAAAGCGCAGGATGGCTTCAGGCCCTGTTCTGGTTCCGGGGGGGAGGATGAGCCTGTGGTTAATTCTTCTTCCTGATGGGAAAATAGAGTGACCTGTGCCTGTCCCAACACCAAGAGCTAGTCTCTCACTGGTTCCCCGTCTACCCGTTCATCCTCAGGACAAATTGCAACCTGTACGGAACAGGAGGTTAAAGGTGCTGATGCTCCAAGTAGGGAGATTGTTAGTAAAGCGGCTGGAATGGCGAACCCGGGCACAAGGAGAAGAGAAATGAGGTGCGTTTTAGAAACCTTTCCCCATCACATGGTGTACCATCTTTTTGTTTTCTCATGCATGTTTTCGATGTAGGAAGATGCCCTTGAACCTGGAGATTTGGGACCCATGCGATGGGTACCACGCAGTATTACTTTAAAGGGTCTGCGTTTGCTCACCCAACCTCACCAAACCTCTCAGCCCCAAGAGTGTCCACCCTTATGTCTCATCCAGCTGTGGGTCTAGATATGGTCAATCCAGGTTGCATCACAGCCCCTGAACGCATTGTGTAAGAATTTCTCTCTCTTTCACTGTCTTTGTTTCATGGGTTTTTCAAAGTAATTTATTTTTATAATGGGGTTTAGCTGCTTTTCACTGCTGTGTTTATGCCGCTTTACACCCACTTGACACACTAACAGAGAGATATCAATACATAGGTTTTAAGATTATTACTAGTCAGATATATTCTTGTGCGGTGAATAGGGCGTGTTGAGTCCAGTTCTCTGAGCAAGGAGTAGGTCTTGTCTATTACATATTGGGTTTATGGAACGGTATCTGAGCTAATTTGAAACCCTTGTTTGATGTATCACCCCACCTCACCTTTCCCGTTAAGCAGCCATAGTGTGTGTTCTGCATGAGTGACTCTGTTCTGTTTTGTAATTCAGTTCAAGTGTAACGGTTTTTACAGTCCCTCTATAAGTGATACCTTATGAGAAGTGTCCTTTTCTGTGTGACTTATTTCACTTAGAATCGTCGTACCTAAATCCACTCATCATGCTGCTACTAGCCTTATGACATTGATTTCATGGCTGAGTGATATTCCATTGTACATAAGGACCACAACTTCTTTATCCATTTTTCTCCCTCCTGGGATATTGAAGGTGGAATGAAGTGGAGGTCCTTGTCAACAGAGCAGCCCTAAACTTTGGGGTGCTTGTGTCTTGCTGATTTTTCATTTTCCCAATTTATACCCCCATGAGTGGAAGTGCCCTATGCTCTCTAAGCTGTGTTTTTTAGATGTTTCAGGACACACCGTACACTTCTCCAGAGTGGCTGTTGGCAATTTACATCCCACCCATCAGTGTAGCAAGGCTCCCATTTCTCCATGGCCTGTCCTGCATTTCTGGTTTTGAGACTTTTTTCAGCATGGCCCTTTTGACCGATGGGTAGCGAGTCTTCTTTGTAGCCCTGATTTGCCTTTCCAGGTTGCTTGGTTGGCCAAAAAGGGCGTATGCGTTTTTTCCTGAATATATTCAGGAAAAAACGCATACGCCCTTTTTGGCCAAGAGCATCATTGTCAACGTTTTGCCGCTTTTCATGTGCTTTAAAGGCGATTCGAATCTACCTCCTGAAATCTGTTTCCTGCATTTCTGCCTTGATTTCAAATCCTCTTCTTTGCCTTCCCTCAATATATTTGTGGACGAGAGTTATCATTTATAACTCTGCAGGTTTGTGAATTGCAGTGCCCTGAAGCTCCATTGTACAACTCGCTTTTTTGGGAGCTGGCCGCAAAAGCGCAGGATGGCTTCAGGCCCTGTTCTGGTTCCGGGGGGGAGGATGAGCCTGTGGTTAATTCTTCTTCCTGATGGGAAAATAGAGTGACCTGTGCCTGTCCCAACACCAAGAGCTAGTCTCTCACTGGTTCCCCATCTACCCGTTCATCCTCAGGACAAATTGCAACCTGTACGGAACAGGAGGTTAAAGGTGCTGATGCTCCAAGTAGGGAGATTGTTAGTAAAGCGGCTGGAATGGCGAACCCGGGCACAAGGAGAAGAGAAATGAGGTGCGTTTTAGAAACCTTTCCCCATCACATGGTGTACCATCTTTTTGTTTTCTCATGCATGTTTTCGATGTAGGAAGATGCCCTTGAACCTGGAGATTTGGGACCCATGCGATGGGTACCACGCAGTATTACTTTAAAGGGTCTGCGTTTGCTCACCCAACCTCACCAAACCTCTCAGCCCCAAGAGTGTCCACCCTTATGTCTCATCCAGCTGTGGGTCTAGATATGGTCAATCCAGGTTGCATCACAGCCCCTGAACGCATTGTGTAAGAATTTCTCTCTCTTTCACTGTCTTTGTTTCATGGGTTTTTCAAAGTAATTTATTTTTATAATGGGGTTTAGCTGCTTTTCACTGCTGTGTTTATGCCGCTTTACACCCACTTGACACACTAACAGAGAGATATCAATACATAGGTTTTAAGATTATTACTAGTCAGATATATTCTTGTGCGGTGAATAGGGCGTGTTGAGTCCAGTTCTCTGAGCAAGGAGTAGGTCTTGTCTATTACATATTGGGTTTATGGAACGGTATCTGAGCTAATTTGAAACCCTTGTTTTATGTATCACCCCACCTTACCTTTCCCGTTAAGCAGCCATAGTGTGTTTTCTGCATGTGTGACTCTGTTCTGTTTTGTAATTCAGTTCAAGTGTAACGGTTTTTACATTCCCTCTATAAGTGATACCTTATGAGAAGTGTCCTTTTCTGTGTGACTTATTTCACTTAGAATCGTCGTACCTAAATCCACTCATCATGCTGCTATTAGCCTTATGACATTGATTTCATGGCTGAGTGATATTCCATTGTACATAAGGACCACAACTTCTTTATCCATTTTTCTCCCTCCTGGGATATTGAAGGTGGAATGAAGTGGAGGTCCTTGTCAACAGAGCAGCCCTAAACTTTGGGGTGCTTGTGTCTTGCTGATTTTTCATTTTCCCAATTTATACCCCCATGAGTGGAAGTGCCCTATGCTCTCTAAGCTGTGTTTTTTAGATGTTTCAAGACACACCGTACACTTCTCCAGAGTGGCTGTTGGCAATTTACATCCCGCCCATCAGTGTAGCAAGGCTCCCATTTCTCCATGGCCTGTCCTGCATTTCTGGTTTTGAGACTTTTTTCAGCATGGCCCTTTTGACCGATGGGTAGCGAGTCTTCTTTGTAGCCCTGATTTGCCTTTCCAGGTTGCTTGGTTGGCCAAAAAGGGCGTATGCGTTTTTTCCTGAATATATTCAGGAAAAAACGCATACGCCCTTTTTGGCCAAGGGCATCATTGTCAACGTTTTGCCGCTTTTCATGTGCTTTAAAGGCGATTCGAATCTACCTCCTGAAATCTGTTTCCTGCATTTCTGCCTTGATTTCAAATCCTCTTCTTTGCCTTCCCTCAATATATTTGTGGACGAGAGTTATCATTTATAACTCTGCAGGTTTGTGAATTGCAGTGCCCTGAAGCTCCATTGTACAACTCGGTTTTTTGGGAGCTGGCCGCAAAAGCGCAGGATGGCTTCAGGCCCTGTTCTGGTTCCGGGGGGGAGGATGAGCCTGTGGTTAATTCTTCTTCCTGATGGGAAAATAGAGTGACCTGTGCCTGTCCCAACACCAAGAGCTAGTCTCTCACTGGTTCCCCGTCTACCCGTTCATCCTCAGGACAAATTGCAACCTGTACGGAACAGGAGGTTAAAGGTGCTGATGCTCCAAGTAGGGAGATTGTTAGTAAAGCGGCTGGAATGGCGAACCCGGGCACAAGGAGAAGAGAAATGAGGTGCGTTTTAGAAACCTTTCCCCATCACATGGTGTACCATCTTTTTGTTTTCTCATGCATGTTTTCGATGTAGGAAGATGCCCTTGAACCTGGAGATTTGGGACCCATGCGATGGGTACCACGCAGTATTACTTTAAAGGGTCTGCGTTTGCTCACCCAACCTCACCAAACCTCTCAGCCCCAAGAGTGTCCACCCTTATGTCTCATCCAGCTGTGGGTCTAGAAATGGTCAATCCAGGTTGCATCACAGCCCCTGAACGCATTGTGTAAGAATTTCTCTCTCTTTCACTGTCTTTGTTTCATGGGTTTTTCAAAGTAATTTATTTTTATAATGGGGTTTAGCTGCTTTTCACTGCTGTGTTTATGCCGCTTTACACCCACTTGACACACTAACAGAGAGATATCAATACATAGGTTTTAAGATTATTACTAGTCAGATATATTCTTGTGCGGTGAATAGGGCGTGTTGAGTCCAGTTCTCTGAGCAAGGAGTAGGTCTTGTCTATTACATATTGGGTTTATGGAACGGTATCTGAGCTAATTTGAAACCCTTGTTTGATGTATCACCCCACCTCACCTTTCCCGTTAAGCAGCCATAGTGTGTGTTCTGCATGAGTGACTTTGTTCTGTTTTGTAATTCAGTTCAAGTGTAACGGTTTTTACAGTCCCTCTATAAGTGATACCTTATGAGAAGTGTCCTTTTCTGTGTGACTTATTTCACTTAGAATCGTCGTACCTAAATCCACTCATCATGCTGCTACTAGCCTTATGACATTGATTTCATGGCTGAGTGATATTCCATTGTACATAAGGACCACAACTTCTTTATCCATTTTTCTCCCTCCTGGGATATTGAAGGTGGAATGAAGTGGAGGTCCTTGTCAACAGAGCAGCCCTAAACTTTGGGGTGCTTGTGTCTTGCTGATTTTTCATTTTCCCAATTTATACCCCCATGAGTGGAAGTGCCCTATGCTCTCTAAGCTGTGTTTTTTAGATGTTTCAGGACACACCGTACACTTCTCCAGAGTGGCTGTTGGCAATTTACATCCCGCCCATCAGTGTAGCAAGGCTCCCATTTCTCCATGGCCTGTCCTGCATTTCTGGTTTTGAGACTTTTTTCAGCATGGCCCTTTTGACCGATGGGTAGCGAGTCTTCTTTGTAGCCCTGATTTGCCTTTCCAGGTTGCTTGGTTGGCCAAAAAGGGCGTATGCGTTTTTTCCTGAATATATTCAGGAAAAAACGCATACGCCCTTTTTGGCCAAGGGCATCATTGTCAACGTTTTGCCGCTTTTCATGTGCTTTAAAGGCGATTCGAATCTACCTCCTGAAATCTGTTTCCTGCATTTCTGCCTTGATTTCAAATCCTCTTCTTTGCCTTCCCTCAATATATTTGTGGACGAGAGTTATCATTTATAACTCTGCAGGTTTGTGAATTGCAGTGCCCTGAAGCTCCATTGTACAACTCGCTTTTTTGGGAGCTGGCCGCAAAAGCGCAGGATGGCTTCAGGCCCTGTTCTGGTTCCGGGGGGGAGGATGAGCCTGTGGTTAATTCTTCTTCCTGATGGGAAAATAGAGTGACCTGTGCCTGTCCCAACACCAAGAGCTAGTCTCTCACTGGTTCCCCGTCTACCCGTTCATCCTCAGGACAAATTGCAACCTGTACGGAACAGGAGGTTAAAGGTGCTGATGCTCCAAGTAGGGAGATTGTTAGTAAAGCGGCTGGAATGGCGAACCCGGGCACAAGGAGAAGAGAAATGAGGTGCGTTTTAGAAACCTTTCCCCATCACATGGTGTACCATCTTTTTGTTTTCTCATGCATGTTTTCGATGTAGGAAGATGCCCTTGAACCTGGAGATTTGGGACCCATGCGATGGGTACCACGCAGTATTACTTTAAAGGGTCTGCGTTTGCTCACCCAACCTCACCAAACCTCTCAGCCCCAAGAGTGTCCACCCTTATGTCTCATCCAGCTGTGGGTCTAGAAATGGTCAATCCAGGTTGCATCACAGCCCCTGAACGCATTGTGTAAGAATTTCTCTCTCTTTCACTGTCTTTGTTTCATGGGTTTTTCAAAGTAATTTATTTTTATAATGGGGTTTAGCTGCTTTTCACTGCTGTGTTTATGCCGCTTTACACCCACTTGACACACTAACAGAGAGATATCAATACATAGGTTTTAAGATTATTACTAGTCAGATATATTCTTGTGCGGTGAATAGGGCGTGTTGAGTCCAGTTCTCTGAGCAAGGAGTAGGTCTTGTCTATTACATATTGGGTTTATGGAACGGTATCTGAGCTAATTTGAAACCCTTGTTTGATGTATCACCCCACCTCACCTTTCCCGTTAAGCAGCCATAGTGTGTGTTCTGCATGAGTGACTTTGTTCTGTTTTGTAATTCAGTTCAAGTGTAACGGTTTTTACAGTCCCTCTATAAGTGATACCTTATGAGAAGTGTCCTTTTCTGTGTGACTTATTTCACTTAGAATCGTCGTACCTAAATCCACTCATCATGCTGCTACTAGCCTTATGACATTGATTTCATGGCTGAGTGATATTCCATTGTACATAAGGACCACAACTTCTTTATCCATTTTTCTCTTTCCTGGGATATTGAAGGTGGAATGAAGTGGAGGTCCTTGTCAACAGAGCAGCCCTAAACTTTGGGGTGCTTGTGTCTTGCTGAATTTTCATTTTCCCAATTTATACCCCCATGAGTGGAAGTGCCCTATGCTCTCTAAGCTGTGTTTTTTAGATGTTTCAGGACACACCGTACACTTCTCCAGAGTGGCTGTTGGCAATTTACATCCCGCCCATCAGTGTAGCAAGGCTCCCATTTCTCCATGGCCTGTCCTGCATTTCTGGTTTTGAGACTTTTTTCAGCATGTACCCTTTTGACCGATGGGTAGCGAGTCTGCTTTGTCGCGCTGATTTGCCTTTCCAGGTTGCTTGGTTGGCCAAAAAGGGCGTATGCGTTTTTTCCTGAATATATTCAGGAAAAAAGGCATACGCCCTTTTTGGCCAAGGGCATCATTGTCAACGTTTTGCCGCTTTTCATGTGCTTTAAAGGCGATTCGAATCTACCTCCTGAAATCTGTTTCCTACAATTCTGCCTTGATTTCAAATCCTCTTCTTTGCCTTCCCTCAATATATTTGTGGACGAGAGTTATCATTTATAACTCTGCAGGTTTGTGAATTGCAGTGCCCTGAAGCTCCATTTTACAACTCGCTTTTTTGGGAGCTGGCCGCAAAAGCACAGGATGGCTTCAGGCCCTGTTCTGGTTCCGGGGGGGAGGATGAGCCTGTGGTTAATTCTTCTTCCTGATGGGAAAATAGAGTGACCTTTGCCTGTCCCAACACCAAGAGCTAGTCTCTCACTGGTTCCCCGTCTACCCGTTCATCCTCAGGACAAATTGCAACCTGTACGGAACAGGAGGTTAAAGGTGCTGATGCTCCAAGTAGGGAGATTGTTAGTAAAGCGGCTGGAATGGCGAACCCGGGCACAAGGAGAAGAGAAATGAGGTGCGTTTTAGAAACCTTTCCACGTCACACGGTGTACCATCTTCTGGGTTTCTCATGCATGTTTTCGATGTAGGAAGATGCCCTTGAACCTGGAGATTTGGGACCCATGCGATGGGTACCACGCAGTATTACTTTAAAGGGTCTGCGTTTGCTCACCCAACCTCACCAAACCTCTCAGCCCCAAGAGTGTCCACCCTTATGTCTCATCCAGCTGTGGGTCTAGATATGGTCAATCCAGGTTGCATCACAGCCCCTGAACGCATTGTGTAAGAATTTCTCTCTCTTTCACTGTCTTTGTTTCATGGGTTTGTAAAAGTAATTTATTTTTATAATGGGGTTTAGCTGCTTTTCACTGCTGTGTTTATGCCGCTTTTCACCCACTTGACACACTAACAGAGAGATATCAATACATAGGTTTTAAGATTATTACTAGTGAGATATATTCTTGTGCGGTGAATAGGGCGTGTTGGGTCCAGTTCTCTGAGCAAGGAGTAGGTCTTGTCTATTACATATTGGGTTTATGGAACGGTATCTGAGCTAATTTGAAACCCTTGTTTTATGTATCACCCCACCTCACCTTTCCCGTTAAGCAGCCATAGTGTGTTTTCTGCCTGTGTGACTCTGTTCTGTTTTGTAATTCAGTTCAAGTGTAACGGTTTTTACATTCCCTCTATAAGTGATACCTTATGAGAAGTGTCCTTTTCTGTGTGACTTATTTCACTTAGAATCGTCGTACCTAAATCCACTCATCATGCTGCTATTAGCCTTATGACATTGATTTCATGGCTGAGTGATATTCCATTGTACATAAGGACCACAACTTCTTTATCCATTTTTCTCCCTCCTGGGATATTGAAGGTGGAATGAAGTGGAGGTCCTTGTCAACAGAGCAGCCCTAAACTTTGGGGTGCTTGTGTCTTGCTGATTTTTAATTTTCCCAATTTATACCCCCATGAGTGGAAGTGCCCTATGCTCTCTAAGCTGTGTTTTTTAGATGTTTCAAGACACACCGTACACTTCTCCAGAGTGGCTGTTGGCAATTTACATCCCGCCCATCAGTGTAGCAAGGCTCCCATTTCTCCATGGCCTGTCCTGCATTTCTGGTTTTGAGACTTTTTTCAGCATGGCCCTTTTGACCGATGGGTAGCGAGTCTTCTTTGTAGCCCTGATTTGCCTTTCCAGGTTGCTTGGTTGGCCAAAAAGGGCGTATGCGTTTTTTCCTGAATATATTCAGGAAAAAACGCATACGCCCTTTTTGGCCAAGGGCATCATTGTCAACGTTTTGCCGCTTTTCATGTGCTTTAAAGGCGATTCGAATCTACCTCCTGAAATCTGTTTCCTGCATTTCTGCCTTGATTTCAAATCCTCTTCTTTGCCTTCCCTCAATATATTTGTGGACGAGAGTTATCATTTATAACTCTGCAGGTTTGTGAATTGCAGTGCCCTGAAGCTCCATTGTACAACTCGGTTTTTTGGGAGCTGGCCGCAAAAGCGCAGGATGGCTTCAGGCCCTGTTCTGGTTCCGGGGGGGAGGATGAGCCTGTGGTTAATTCTTCTTCCTGATGGGAAAATAGAGTGACCTGTGCCTGTCCCAACACCAAGAGCTAGTCTCTCACTGGTTCCCCGTCTACCCGTTCATCCTCAGGACAAATTGCAACCTGTACGGAACAGGAGGTTAAAGGTGCTGATGCTCCAAGTAGGGAGATTGTTAGTAAAGCGGCTGGAATGGCGAACCCGGGCACAAGGAGAAGAGAAATGAGGTGCGTTTTAGAAACCTTTCCCCATCACATGGTGTACCATCTTTTTGTTTTCTCATGCATGTTTTCGATGTAGGAAGATGCCCTTGAACCTGGAGATTTGGGACCCATGCGATGGGTACCACGCAGTATTACTTTAAAGGGTCTGCGTTTGCTCACCCAACCTCACCAAACCTCTCAGCCCCAAGAGTGTCCACCCTTATGTCTCATCCAGCTGTGGGTCTAGAAATGGTCAATCCAGGTTGCATCACAGCCCCTGAACGCATTGTGTAAGAATTTCTCTCTCTTTCACTGTCTTTGTTTCATGGGTTTTTCAAAGTAATTTATTTTTATAATGGGGTTTAGCTGCTTTTCACTGCTGTGTTTATGCCGCTTTACACCCACTTGACACACTAACAGAGAGATATCAATACATAGGTTTTAAGATTATTACTAGTCAGATATATTCTTGTGCGGTGAATAGGGCGTGTTGAGTCCAGTTCTCTGAGCAAGGAGTAGGTCTTGTCTATTACATATTGGGTTTATGGAACGGTATCTGAGCTAATTTGAAACCCTTGTTTGATGTATCACCCCACCTCACCTTTCCCGTTAAGCAGCCATAGTGTGTGTTCTGCATGAGTGACTTTGTTCTGTTTTGTAATTCAGTTCAAGTGTAACGGTTTTTACAGTCCCTCTATAAGTGATACCTTATGAGAAGTGTCCTTTTCTGTGTGACTTATTTCACTTAGAATCGTCGTACCTAAATCCACTCATCATGCTGCTACTAGCCTTATGACATTGATTTCATGGCTGAGTGATATTCCATTGTACATAAGGACCACAACTTCTTTATCCATTTTTCTCTTTCCTGGGATATTGAAGGTGGAATGAAGTGGAGGTCCTTGTCAACAGAGCAGCCCTAAACTTTGGGGTGCTTGTGTCTTGCTGAATTTTCATTTTCCCAATTTATACCCCCATGAGTGGAAGTGCCCTATGCTCTCTAAGCTGTGTTTTTTAGATGTTTCAGGACACACCGTACACTTCTCCAGAGTGGCTGTTGGCAATTTACATCCCGCCCATCAGTGTAGCAAGGCTCCCATTTCTCCATGGCCTGTCCTGCATTTCTGGTTTTGAGACTTTTTTCAGCATGTACCCTTTTGACCGATGGGTAGCGAGTCTGCTTTGTCGCGCTGATTTGCCTTTCCAGGTTGCTTGGTTGGCCAAAAAGGGCGTATGCGTTTTTTCCTGAATATATTCAGGAAAAAAGGCATACGCCCTTTTTGGCCAAGGGCATCATTGTCAACGTTTTGCCGCTTTTCATGTGCTTTAAAGGCGATTCGAATCTACCTCCTGAAATCTGTTTCCTACAATTCTGCCTTGATTTCAAATCCTCTTCTTTGCCTTCCCTCAATATATTTGTGGACGAGAGTTATCATTTATAACTCTGCAGGTTTGTGAATTGCAGTGCCCTGAAGCTCCATTTTACAACTCGCTTTTTTGGGAGCTGGCCGCAAAAGCACAGGATGGCTTCAGGCCCTGTTCTGGTTCCGGGGGGGAGGATGAGCCTGTGGTTAATTCTTCTTCCTGATGGGAAAATAGAGTGACCTTTGCCTGTCCCAACACCAAGAGCTAGTCTCTCACTGGTTCCCCGTCTACCCGTTCATCCTCAGGACAAATTGCAACCTGTACGGAACAGGAGGTTAAAGGTGCTGATGCTGCAAGTAGGGAGATTGTTAGTAAAGCGGCTGGAATGGCGAACCCGGGCACAAGGAGAAGAGAAATGAGGTGCGTTTTAGAAACCTTTCCACGTCACACGGTGTACCATCTTCTGGGTTTCTCATGCATGTTTTCGATGTAGGAAGATGCCCTTGAACCTGGAGATTTGGGACCCATGCGATGGGTACCACGCAGTATTACTTTAAAGGGTCTGCGTTTGCTCACCCAACCTCACCAAACCTCTCAGCCCCAAGAGTGTCCACCCTTATGTCTCATCCAGCTGTGGGTCTAGATATGGTCAATCCAGGTTGCATCACAGCCCCTGAACGCATTGTGTAAGAATTTCTCTCTCTTTCACTGTCTTTGTTTCATGGGTTTGTAAAAGTAATTTATTTTTATAATGGGGTTTAGCTGCTTTTCACTGCTGTGTTTATGCCGCTTTTCACCCACTTGACACACTAACAGAGAGATATCAATACATAGGTTTTAAGATTATTACTAGTGAGATATATTCTTGTGCGGTGAATAGGGCGTGTTGGGTCCAGTTCTCTGAGCAAGGAGTAGGTCTTGTCTATTACATATTGGGTTTATGGAACGGTATCTGAGCTAATTTGAAACCCTTGTTTTATGTATCACCCCACCTCACCTTTCCCGTTAAGCAGCCATAGTGTGTTTTCTGCCTGTGTGACTCTGTTCTGTTTTGTAATTCAGTTCAAGTGTAACGGTTTTTACATTCCCTCTATAAGTGATACCTTATGAGAAGTGTCCTTTTCTGTGTGACTTATTTCACTTAGAATCGTCGTACCTAAATCCACTCATCATGCTGCTATTAGCCTTATGACATTGATTTCATGGCTGAGTGATATTCCATTGTACATAAGGACCACAACTTCTTTATCCATTTTTCTCCCTCCTGGGATATTGAAGGTGGAATGAAGTGGAGGTCCTTGTCAACAGAGCAGCCCTAAACTTTGGGGTGCTTGTGTCTTGCTGATTTTTCATTTTCCCAATTTATACCCCCATGAGTGGAAGTGCCCTATGCTCTCTAAGCTGTGTTTTTTAGATGTTTCAAGACACACCGTACACTTCTCCAGAGTGGCTGTTGGCAATTTACATCCCGCCCATCAGTGTAGCAAGGCTCCCATTTCTCCATGGCCTGTCCTGCATTTCTGGTTTTGAGACTTTTTTCAGCATGGCCCTTTTGACCGATGGGTAGCGAGTCTTCTTTGTAGCCCTGATTTGCCTTTCCAGGTTGCTTGGTTGGCCAAAAAGGGCGTATGCGTTTTTTCCTGAATATATTCAGGAAAAAACGCATACGCCCTTTTTGGCCAAGGGCATCATTGTCAACGTTTTGCCGCTTTTCATGTGCTTTAAAGGCGATTCGAATCTACCTCCTGAAATCTGTTTCCTGCATTTCTGCCTTGATTTCAAATCCTCTTCTTTGCCTTCCCTCAATATATTTGTGGACGAGAGTTATCATTTATAACTCTGCAGGTTTGTGAATTGCAGTGCCCTGAAGCTCCATTGTACAACTCGGTTTTTTGGGAGCTGGCCGCAAAAGCGCAGGATGGCTTCAGGCCCTGTTCTGGTTCCGGGGGGGAGGATGAGCCTGTGGTTAATTCTTCTTCCTGATGGGAAAATAGAGTGACCTGTGCCTGTCCCAACACCAAGAGCTAGTCTCTCACTGGTTCCCCGTCTACCCGTTCATCCTCAGGACAAATTGCAACCTGTACGGAACAGGAGGTTAAAGGTGCTGATGCTCCAAGTAGGGAGATTGTTAGTAAAGCGGCTGGAATGGCGAACCCGGGCACAAGGAGAAGAGAAATGAGGTGCGTTTTAGAAACCTTTCCCCATCACATGGTGTACCATCTTTTTGTTTTCTCATGCATGTTTTCGATGTAGGAAGATGCCCTTGAACCTGGAGATTTGGGACCCATGCGATGGGTACCACGCAGTATTACTTTAAAGGGTCTGCGTTTGCTCACCCAACCTCACCAAACCTCTCAGCCCCAAGAGTGTCCACCCTTATGTCTCATCCAGCTGTGGGTCTAGAAATGGTCAATCCAGGTTGCATCACAGCCCCTGAACGCATTGTGTAAGAATTTCTCTCTCTTTCACTGTCTTTGTTTCATGGGTTTTTCAAAGTAATTTATTTTTATAATGGGGTTTAGCTGCTTTTCACTGCTGTGTTTATGCCGCTTTACACCCACTTGACACACTAACAGAGAGATATCAATACATAGGTTTTAAGATTATTACTAGTCAGATATATTCTTGTGCGGTGAATAGGGCGTGTTGAGTCCAGTTCTCTGAGCAAGGAGTAGGTCTTGTCTATTACATATTGGGTTTATGGAACGGTATCTGAGCTAATTTGAAACCCTTGTTTGATGTATCACCCCACCTCACCTTTCCCGTTAAGCAGCCATAGTGTGTGTTCTGCATGAGTGACTTTGTTCTGTTTTGTAATTCAGTTCAAGTGTAACGGTTTTTACAGTCCCTCTATAAGTGATACCTTATGAGAAGTGTCCTTTTCTGTGTGACTTATTTCACTTAGAATCGTCGTACCTAAATCCACTCATCATGCTGCTACTAGCCTTATGACATTGATTTCATGGCTGAGTGATATTCCATTGTACATAAGGACCACAACTTCTTTATCCATTTTTCTCTTTCCTGGGATATTGAAGGTGGAATGAAGTGGAGGTCCTTGTCAACAGAGCAGCCCTAAACTTTGGGGTGCTTGTGTCTTGCTGATTTTTCATTTTCCCAATTTATACCCCCATGAGTGGAAGTGCCCTATGCTCTCTAAGCTGTGTTTTTTAGATGTTTCAGGACACACCGTACACTTCTCCAGAGTGGCTGTTGGCAATTTACATCCCGCCCATCAGTGTAGCAAGGCTCCCATTTCTCCATGGCCTGTCCTGCATTTCTGGTTTTGAGACTTTTTTCAGCATGGCCCTTTTGACCGATGGGTAGCGAGTCTTCTTTGTAGCCCTGATTTGCCTTTCCAGGTTGCTTGGTTGGCCAAAAAGGGCGTATGCGTTTTTTCCTGAATATATTCAGGAAAAAACGCATACGCCCTTTTTGGCCAAGGGCATCATTGTCAACGTTTTGCCGCTTTTCATGTGCTTTAAAGGCGATTCGAATCTACCTCCTGAAATCTGTTTCCTGCATTTCTGCCTTGATTTCAAATCCTCTTCTTTGCCTTCCCTCAATATATTTGTGGACGAGAGTTATCATTTATAACTCTGCAGGTTTGTGAATTGCAGTGCCCTGAAGCTCCATTGTACAACTCGCTTTTTTGGGAGCTGGCCGCAAAAGCGCAGGATGGCTTCAGGCCCTGTTCTGGTTCCGGGGGGGAGGATGAGCCTGTGGTTAATTCTTCTTCCTGATGGGAAAATAGAGTGACCTGTGCCTGTCCCAACACCAAGAGCTAGTCTCTCACTGGTTCCCCGTCTACCCGTTCATCCTCAGGACAAATTGCAACCTGTACGGAACAGGAGGTTAAAGGTGCTGATGCTCCAAGTAGGGAGATTGTTAGTAAAGCGGCTGGAATGGCGAACCCGGGCACAAGGAGAAGAGAAATGAGGTGCGTTTTAGAAACCTTTCCCCATCACATGGTGTACCATCTTTTTGTTTTCTCATGCATGTTTTCGATGTAGGAAGATGCCCTTGAACCTGGAGATTTGGGACCCATGCGATGGGTACCACGCAGTATTACTTTAAAGGGTCTGCGTTTGCTCACCCAACCTCACCAAACCTCTCAGCCCCAAGAGTGTCCACCCTTATGTCTCATCCAGCTGTGGGTCTAGAAATGGTCAATCCAGGTTGCATCACAGCCCCTGAACGCATTGTGTAAGAATTTCTCTCTCTTTCACTGTCTTTGTTTCATGGGTTTTTCAAAGTAATTTATTTTTATAATGGGGTTTAGCTGCTTTTCACTGCTGTGTTTATGCCGCTTTACACCCACTTGACACACTAACAGAGAGATATCAATACATAGGTTTTAAGATTATTACTAGTCAGATATATTCTTGTGCGGTGAATAGGGCGTGTTGAGTCCAGTTCTCTGAGCAAGGAGTAGGTCTTGTCTATTACATATTGGGTTTATGGAACGGTATCTGAGCTAATTTGAAACCCTTGTTTGATGTATCACCCCACCTCACCTTTCCCGTTAAGCAGCCATAGTGTGTGTTCTGCATGAGTGACTTTGTTCTGTTTTGTAATTCAGTTCAAGTGTAACGGTTTTTACAGTCCCTCTATAAGTGATACCTTATGAGAAGTGTCCTTTTCTGTGTGACTTATTTCACTTAGAATCGTCGTACCTAAATCCACTCATCATGCTGCTACTAGCCTTATGACATTGATTTCATGGCTGAGTGATATTCCATTGTACATAAGGACCACAACTTCTTTATCCATTTTTCTCTTTCCTGGGATATTGAAGGTGGAATGAAGTGGAGGTCCTTGTCAACAGAGCAGCCCTAAACTTTGGGGTGCTTGTGTCTTGCTGAATTTTCATTTTCCCAATTTATACCCCCATGAGTGGAAGTGCCCTATGCTCTCTAAGCTGTGTTTTTTAGATGTTTCAGGACACACCGTACACTTCTCCAGAGTGGCTGTTGGCAATTTACATCCCGCCCATCAGTGTAGCAAGGCTCCCATTTCTCCATGGCCTGTCCTGCATTTCTGGTTTTGAGACTTTTTTCAGCATGTACCCTTTTGACCGATGGGTAGCGAGTCTGCTTTGTCGCGCTGATTTGCCTTTCCAGGTTGCTTGGTTGGCCAAAAAGGGCGTATGCGTTTTTTCCTGAATATATTCAGGAAAAAAGGCATACGCCCTTTTTGGCCAAGGGCATCATTGTCAACGTTTTGCCGCTTTTCATGTGCTTTAAAGGCGATTCGAATCTACCTCCTGAAATCTGTTTCCTACAATTCTGCCTTGATTTCAAATCCTCTTCTTTGCCTTCCCTCAATATATTTGTGGACGAGAGTTATCATTTATAACTCTGCAGGTTTGTGAATTGCAGTGCCCTGAAGCTCCATTTTACAACTCGCTTTTTTGGGAGCTGGCCGCAAAAGCACAGGATGGCTTCAGGCCCTGTTCTGGTTCCGGGGGGGAGGATGAGCCTGTGGTTAATTCTTCTTCCTGATGGGAAAATAGAGTGACCTTTGCCTGTCCCAACACCAAGAGCTAGTCTCTCACTGGTTCCCCGTCTACCCGTTCATCCTCAGGACAAATTGCAACCTGTACGGAACAGGAGGTTAAAGGTGCTGATGCTCCAAGTAGGGAGATTGTTAGTAAAGCGGCTGGAATGGCGAATCCGGGCACAAGGAGAAGAGAAATGAGGTGCGTTTTAGAAACCTTTCCACGTCACACGGTGTACCATCTTCTGGGTTTCTCATGCATGTTTTCGATGTAGGAAGATGCCCTTGAACCTGGAGATTTGGGACCCATGCGATGGGTACCACGCAGTATTACTTTAAAGGGTCTGCGTTTGCTCACCCAACCTCACCAAACCTCTCAGCCCCAAGAGTGTCCACCCTTATGTCTCATCCAGCTGTGGGTCTAGATATGGTCAATCCAGGTTGCATCACAGCCCCTGAACGCATTGTGTAAGAATTTCTCTCTCTTTCACTGTCTTTGTTTCATGGGTTTGTAAAAGTAATTTATTTTTATAATGGGGTTTAGCTGCTTTTCACTGCTGTGTTTATGCCGCTTTTCACCCACTTGACACACTAACAGAGAGATATCAATACATAGGTTTTAAGATTATTACTAGTGAGATATATTCTTGTGCGGTGAATAGGGCGTGTTGGGTCCAGTTCTCTGAGCAAGGAGTAGGTCTTGTCTATTACATATTGGGTTTATGGAACGGTATCTGAGCTAATTTGAAACCCTTGTTTTATGTATCACCCCACCTCACCTTTCCCGTTAAGCAGCCATAGTGTGTTTTCTGCCTGTGTGACTCTGTTCTGTTTTGTAATTCAGTTCAAGTGTAACGGTTTTTACATTCCCTCTATAAGTGATACCTTATGAGAAGTGTCCTTTTCTGTGTGACTTATTTCACTTAGAATCGTCGTACCTAAATCCACTCATCATGCTGCTACTAGCCTTATGACATTGATTTCATGGCTGAGTGATATTCCATTGTACATAAGGACCACAACTTCTTTATCCATTTTTCTCTTTCCTGGGATATTGAAGGTGGAATGAAGTGGAGGTCCTTGTCAACAGAGCAGCCCTAAACTTTGGGGTGCTTGTGTCTTGCTGAATTTTCATTTTCCCAATTTATACCCCCATGAGTGGAAGTGCCCTATGCTCTCTAAGCTGTGTTTTTTAGATGTTTCAGGACACACCGTACACTTCTCCAGAGTGGCTGTTGGCAATTTACATCCCGCCCATCAGTGTAGCAAGGCTCCCATTTCTCCATGGCCTGTCCTGCATTTCTGGTTTTGAGACTTTTTTCAGCATGGCCCTTTTGACCGATGGGTAGCGAGTCTGCTTTGTAGCGCTGATTTGCCTTTTCAGGTTGCTTGGTTGGCCAAAAAGGGCGTATGCGTTTTTTTCCTGAATATATTCAGGAAAAAACGCATACGCCCTTTTTGGCCAAGGGCATCATTGTCAACGTTTTGCCGCTTTTCATGTGCTTTAAAGGCGATTCGAATCTACCTCCTGAAATCTGTTTCCTACAATTCTGCCTTGATTTCAAATCCTCTTCTTTGCCTTCCCTCAATATATTTGTGGACGAGAGTTATCATTTATAACTCTGCAGGTTTGTGAATTGCAGTGCCCTGAAGCTCCATTGTACAACTCGCTTTTTTGGGAGCTGGCCGCAAAAGCACAGGATGGCTTCAGGCCCTGTTCTGGTTCCGGGGGGGAGGATGAGCCTGTGGTTAATTCTTCTTCCTGATGGGAAAATAGAGTGACCTGTGCCTGTCCCAACACCAAGAGCTAGTCTCTCACTGGTTCCCCGTCTACCCGTTCATCCTCAGGACAAATTGCAACCTGTACGGAACAGGAGGTTAAAGGTGCTGATGCTCCAAGTAGGGAGATTGTTAGTAAAGCGGCTGGAATGGCGAACCCGGGCACAAGGAGAAGAGAAATGAGGTGCGTTTTAGAAACCTTTCCCCATCACATGGTGTACCATCTTTTTGTTTTCTCATGCATGTTTTCGATGTAGGAAGATGCCCTTGAACCTGGAGATTTGGGACCCATGCGATGGGTACCACGCAGTATTACTTTAAAGGGTCTGCGTTTGCTCACCCAACCTCACCAAACCTCTCAGCCCCAAGAGTGTCCACCCTTATGTCTCATCCAGCTGTGGGTCTAGATATGGTCAATCCAGGTTGCATCACAGCCCCTGAACGCATTGTGTAAGAATTTCTCTCTCTTTCACTGTCTTTGTTTCATGGGTTTGTAAAAGTAATTTATTTTTATAATGGGGTTTAGCTGCTTTTCACTGCTGTGTTTATGCCGCTTTTCACCCACTTGACACACTAACAGAGAGATATCAATACATAGGTTTTAAGATTATTACTAGTGAGATATATTCTTGTGCGGTGAATAGGGCGTGTTGGGTCCAGTTCTCTGAGCAAGGAGTAGGTCTTGTCTATTACATATTGGGTTTATGGAACGGTATCTGAGCTAATTTGAAACCCTTGTTTTATGTATCACCCCACCTCACCTTTCCCGTTAAGCAGCCATAGTGTGTTTTCTGCCTGTGTGACTCTGTTCTGTTTTGTAATTCAGTTCAAGTGTAACGGTTTTTACATTCCCTCTATAAGTGATACCTTATGAGAAGTGTCCTTTTCTGTGTGACTTATTTCACTTAGAATCGTCGTACCTAAATCCACTCATCATGCTGCTACTAGCCTTATGACATTGATTTCATGGCTGAGTGATATTCCATTGTACATAAGGACCACAACTTCTTTATCCATTTTTCTCTTTCCTGGGATATTGAAGGTGGAATGAAGTGGAGGTCCTTGTCAACAGAGCAGCCCTAAACTTTGGGGTGCTTGTGTCTTGCTGAATTTTCATTTTCCCAATTTATACCCCCATGAGTGGAAGTGCCCTATGCTCTCTAAGCTGTGTTTTTTAGATGTTTCAGGACACACCGTACACTTCTCCAGAGTGGCTGTTGGCAATTTACATCCCGCCCATCAGTGTAGCAAGGCTCCCATTTCTCCATGGCCTGTCCTGCATTTCTGGTTTTGAGACTTTTTTCAGCATGGCCCTTTTGACCGATGGGTAGCGAGGCTGCTTTGTAGCGCTGATTTGCCTTTTCAGGTTGCTTGGTTGGCCAAAAAGGGCGTATGCGTTTTTTTCCTGAATATATTCAGGAAAAAACGCATACGCCCTTTTTGGCCAAGGGCATCATTGTCAACGTTTTGCCGCTTTTCATGTGCTTTAAAGGCGATTCGAATCTACCTCCTGAAATCTGTTTCCTACAATTCTGCCTTGATTTCAAATCCTCTTCTTTGCCTTCCCTCAATATATTTGTGGACGAGAGTTATCATTTATAACTCTGTAGGTTTGTGAATTGCAGTGCCCTGAAGCTCCATTGTACAACTCGCTTTTTTGGGAGCTGGCCGCAAAAGCACAGGATGGCTTCAGGCCCTGTTCTGGTTCCGGGGGGGAGGATGAGCCTGTGGTTAATTCTTCTTCCTGATGGGAAAATAGAGTGACCTGTGCCTGTCCCAACACCAAGAGCTAGTCTCTCACTGGTTCCCCGTCTACCCGTTCATCCTCAGGACAAATTGCAACCTGTACGGAACAGGAGGTTAAAGGTGCTGATGCTCCAAGTAGGGAGATTGTTAGTAAAGCGGCTGGAATGGCGAACCCGGGCACAAGGAGAAGAGAAATGAGGTGCGTTTTAGAAACCTTTCCCCATCACATGGTGTACCATCTTTTTGTTTTCTCATGCATGTTTTCGACGTAGGAAGATGCCCTTGAACCTGGAGATTTGGGACCCATGCGATGGGTACCACGCAGTATTACTTTAAAGGGTCTGCGTTTGCTCACCCAACCTCACCAAACCTCTCAGCCCCAAGAGTGTCCACCCTTATGTCTCATCCAGCTGTGGGTCTAGAAATGGTCAATCCAGGTTGCATCACAGCCCCTGAACGCATTGTGTAAGAATTTCTCTCTCTTTCACTGTCTTTGTTTCATGGGTTTTTCAAAGTAATTTATTTTTATAATGGGGTTTAGCTGCTTTTCACTGCTGTGTTTATGCCGCTTTACACCCACTTGACACACTAACAGAGAGATATCAATACATAGGTTTTAAGATTATTACTAGTCAGATATATTCTTGTGCGGTGAATAGGGCGTGTTGAGTCCAGTTCTCTGAGCAAGGAGTAGGTCTTGTCTATTACATATTGGGTTTATGGAACGGTATCTGAGCTAATTTGAAACCCTTGTTTGATGTATCACCCCACCTCACCTTTCCCGTTAAGCAGCCATAGTGTGTTTTCTGCATGTGTGACTCTGTTCTGTTTTGTAATTCAGTTCAAGTGTAACGGTTTTTACATTCCCTCTATAAGTGATACCTTATGAGAAGTGTCCTTTTCTGTGTGACTTATTTCACTTAGAATCGTCGTACCTAAATCCACTCATCATGCTGCTATTAGCCTTATGACATTGATTTCATGGCTGAGTGATATTCCATTGTACATAAGGACCACAACTTCTTTATCCATTTTTCTCCCTCCTGGGATATTGAAGGTGGAATGAAGTGGAGGTCCTTGTCAACAGAGCAGCCCTAAACTTTGGGGTGCTTGTGTCTTGCTGATTTTTCATTTTCCCAATTTATACCCCCATGAGTGGAAGTGCCCTATGCTCTCTAAGCTGTGTTTTTTAGATGTTTCAGGACACACCGTACACTTCTCCAGAGTGGCTGTTGGCAATTTACATCCCGCCCATCAGTGTAGCAAGGCTCCCATTTCTCCATGGCCTGTCCTGCATTTCTGGTTTTGAGACTTTTTTCAGCATGGCCCTTTTGACCGATGGGTAGCGAGTCTTCTTTGTAGCCCTGATTTGCCTTTCCAGGTTGCTTGGTTGGCCAAAAAGGGCGTATGCGTTTTTTCCTGAATATATTCAGGAAAAAACGCATACGCCCTTTTTGGCCAAGGGCATCATTGTCAACGTTTTGCCGCTTTTCATGTGCTTTAAAGGCGATTCGAATCTACCTCCTGAAATCTGTTTCCTGCATTTCTGCCTTGATTTCAAATCCTCTTCTTTGCCTTCCCTCAATATATTTGTGGACGAGAGTTATCATTTATAACTCTGCAGGTTTGTGAATTGCAGTGCCCTGAAGCTCCATTGTACAACTCGGTTTTTTGGGAGCTGGCCGCAAAAGCGCAGGATGGCTTCAGGCCCTGTTCTGGTTCCGGGGGGGAGGATGAGCCTGTGGTTAATTCTTCTTCCTGATGGGAAAATAGAGTGACCTGTGCCTGTCCCAACACCAAGAGCTAGTCTCTCACTGGTTCCCCGTCTACCCGTTCATCCTCAGGACAAATTGCAACCTGTACGGAACAGGAGGTTAAAGGTGCTGATGCTCCAAGTAGGGAGATTGTTAGTAAAGCGGCTGGAATGGCGAACCCGGGCACAAGGAGAAGAGAAATGAGGTGCGTTTTAGAAACCTTTCCCCATCACATGGTGTACCATCTTTTTGTTTTCTCATGCATGTTTTCGATGTAGGAAGATGCCCTTGAACCTGGAGATTTGGGACCCATGCGATGGGTACCACGCAGTATTACTTTAAAGGGTCTGCGTTTGCTCACCCAACCTCACCAAACCTCTCAGCCCCAAGAGTGTCCACCCTTATGTCTCATCCAGCTGTGGGTCTAGAAATGGTCAATCCAGGTTGCATCACAGCCCCTGAACGCATTGTGTAAGAATTTCTCTCTCTTTCACTGTCTTTGTTTCATGGGTTTTTCAAAGTAATTTATTTTTATAATGGGGTTTAGCTGCTTTTCACTGCTGTGTTTATGCCGCTTTACACCCACTTGACACACTAACAGAGAGATATCAATACATAGGTTTTAAGATTATTACTAGTCAGATATATTCTTGTGCGGTGAATAGGGCGTGTTGAGTCCAGTTCTCTGAGCAAGGAGTAGGTCTTGTCTATTACATATTGGGTTTATGGAACGGTATCTGAGCTAATTTGAAACCCTTGTTTGATGTATCACCCCACCTCACCTTTCCCGTTAAGCAGCCATAGTGTGTGTTCTGCATGAGTGACTTTGTTCTGTTTTGTAATTCAGTTCAAGTGTAACGGTTTTTACAGTCCCTCTATAAGTGATACCTTATGAGAAGTGTCCTTTTCTGTGTGACTTATTTCACTTAGAATCGTCGTACCTAAATCCACTCATCATGCTGCTACTAGCCTTATGACATTGATTTCATGGCTGAGTGATATTCCATTGTACATAAGGACCACAACTTCTTTATCCATTTTTCTCTTTCCTGGGATATTGAAGGTGGAATGAAGTGGAGGTCCTTGTCAACAGAGCAGCCCTAAACTTTGGGGTGCTTGTGTCTTGCTGATTTTTCATTTTCCCAATTTATACCCCCATGAGTGGAAGTGCCCTATGCTCTCTAAGCTGTGTTTTTTAGATGTTTCAGGACACACCGTACACTTCTCCAGAGTGGCTGTTGGCAATTTACATCCCGCCCATCAGTGTAGCAAGGCTCCCATTTCTCCATGGCCTGTCCTGCATTTCTGGTTTTGACACGTTTTTCAGCATGGCCCTTTTGACCGATGGGTAGCGAGTCTTCTTTGTAGCGCTGATTTGCCTTTCCAGGTTGCTTGGTTGGCCAAAAAGGGCGTATGCGTTTTTTCCTGAATATATTCAGGAAAAAACGCATACGCCCTTTTTGGCCAAGGGCATCATTGTCAACGTTTTGCCGCTTTTCATGTGCTTTAAAGGCGATTCGAATCTACCTCCTGAAATCTGTTTCCTGCATTTCTGCCTTGATTTCAAATCCTCTTCTTTGCCTTCCCTCAATATATTTGTGGACGAGAGTT
The DNA here is from genome assembly GCF_965194805.1 of Balaenoptera borealis. Taxonomy (NCBI): domain Eukaryota; kingdom Metazoa; phylum Chordata; class Mammalia; order Artiodactyla; family Balaenopteridae; genus Balaenoptera; species Balaenoptera borealis. Next base: position 205,064 of record NW_028123386.1, on the reverse strand, counting down.
ATCATTTATAACTGCAGGTTTGTGAATTGCAGTGCCCTGAAGCTCCATTGTACAACTCGCTTTTTTGGGAGCTGGCCGCAAAAGCGCAGGATGGCTTCAGGCCCTGTTCTGGTTCCGGGGGGGAGGATGAGCCTGTGGTTAATTCTTCTTCCTGATGGGAAAATAGAGTGACCTGTGCCTGTCCCAACACCAAGAGCTAGTCTCTCACTGGTTCCCCGTCTACCCGTTCATCCTCAGGACAAATTGCAACCTGTACGGAACAGGAGGTTAAAGGTGCTGATGCTCCAAGTAGGGAGATTGTTAGTAAAGCGGCTGGAATGGCGAACCCGGGCACAAGGAGAAGAGAAATGAGGTGCGTTTTAGAAACCTTTCCCCATCACATGGTGTACCATCTTTTTGTTTTCTCATGCATGTTTTCGATGTAGGAAGATGCCCTTGAACCTGGAGATTTGGGACCCATGCGATGGGTACCACGCAGTATTACTTTAAAGGGTCTGCGTTTGCTCACCCAACCTCACCAAACCTCTCAGCCCCAAGAGTGTCCACCCTTATGTCTCATCCAGCTGTGGGTCTAGATATGGTCAATCCAGGTTGCATCACAGCCCCTGAACGCATTGTGTAAGAATTTCTCTCTCTTTCACTGTCTTTGTTTCATGGGTTTTTCAAAGTAATTTATTTTTATAATGGGGTTTAGCTGCTTTTCACTGCTGTGTTTATGCCGCTTTACACCCACTTGACACACTAACAGAGAGATATCAATACATAGGTTTTAAGATTATTACTAGTCAGATATATTCTTGTGCGGTGAATAGGGCGTGTTGAGTCCAGTTCTCTGAGCAAGGAGTAGGTCTTGTCTATTACATATTGGGTTTATGGAACGGTATCTGAGCTAATTTGAAACCCTTGTTTTATGTATCACCCCACCTTACCTTTCCCGTTAAGCAGCCATAGTGTGTTTTCTGCATGTGTGACTCTGTTCTGTTTTGTAATTCAGTTCAAGTGTAACGGTTTTTACATTCCCTCTATAAGTGATACCTTATGAGAAGTGTCCTTTTCTGTGTGACTTATTTCACTTAGAATCGTCGTACCTAAATCCACTCATCATGCTGCTATTAGCCTTATGACATTGATTTCATGGCTGAGTGATATTCCATTGTACATAAGGACCACAACTTCTTTATCCATTTTTCTCCCTCCTGGGATATTGAAGGTGGAATGAAGTGGAGGTCCTTGTCAACAGAGCAGCCCTAAACTTTGGGGTGCTTGTGTCTTGCTGATTTTTCATTTTCCCAATTTATACCCCCATGAGTGGAAGTGCCCTATGCTCTCTAAGCTGTGTTTTTTAGATGTTTCAGGACACACCGTACACTTCTCCAGAGTGGCTGTTGGCAATTTACATCCCGCCTATCAGTGTAGCAAGGCTCCCATTTCTCCATGGCCTGTCCTGCATTTCTGGTTTTGAGACTTTTTTCAGCATGGCCCTTTTGACCGATGGGTAGCGAGTCTTCTTTGTAGCCCTGATTTGCCTTTCCAGGTTGCTTGGTTGGCCAAAAAGGGCGTATGCGTTTTTTCCTGAATATATTCAGGAAAAAACGCATACGCCCTTTTTGGCCAAGGGCATCATTGTCAACGTTTTGCCGCTTTTCATGTGCTTTAAAGGCGATTCGAATCTACCTCCTGAAATCTGTTTCCTGCATTTCTGCCTTGATTTCAAATCCTCTTCTTTGCCTTCCCTCAATATATTTGTGGACGAGAGTTATCATTTATAACTGCAGGTTTGTGAATTGCAGTGCCCTGAAGCTCCATTGTACAACTCGCTTTTTTGGGAGCTGGCCGCAAAAGCGCAGGATGGCTTCAGGCCCTGTTCTGGTTCCGGGGGGGAGGATGAGCCTGTGGTTAATTCTTCTTCCTGATGGGAAAATAGAGTGACCTGTGCCTGTCCCAACACCAAGAGCTAGTCTCTCACTGGTTCCCCGTCTACCCGTTCATCCTCAGGACAAATTGCAACCTGTACGGAACAGGAGGTTAAAGGTGCTGATGCTCCAAGTAGGGAGATTGTTAGTAAAGCGGCTGGAATGGCGAACCCGGGCACAAGGAGAAGAGAAATGAGGTGCGTTTTAGAAACCTTTCCCCATCACATGGTGTACCATCTTTTTGTTTTCTCATGCATGTTTTCGATGTAGGAAGATGCCCTTGAACCTGGAGATTTGGGACCCATGCGATGGGTACCACGGAGTATTACTTTAAAGGGTCTGCGTTTGCTCACCCAACCTCACCAAACCTCTCAGCCCCAAGAGTGTCCACCCTTATGTCTCATCCAGCTGTGGGTCTAGATATGGTCAATCCAGGTTGCATCACAGCCCCTGAACGCATTGTGTAAGAATTTCTCTCTCTTTCACTGTCTTTGTTTCATGGGTTTTTCAAAGTAATTTATTTTTATAATGGGGTTTAGCTGCTTTTCACTGCTGTGTTTATGCCGCTTTACACCCACTTGACACACTAACAGAGAGATATCAATACATAGGTTTTACGATTATTACTAGTCAGATATATTCTTGTGCGGTGAATAGGGCGTGTTGAGTCCAGTTCTCTGAGCAAGGAGTAGGTCTTGTCTATTACATATTGGGTTTATGGAACGGTATCTGAGCTAATTTGAAACCCTTGTTTTATGTATCACCCCACCTTACCTTTCCCGTTAAGCAGCCATAGTGTGTTTTCTGCATGTGTGACTCTGTTCTGTTTTGTAATTCAGTTCAAGTGTAACGGTTTTTACATTCCCTCTATAAGTGATACCTTATGAGAAGTGTCCTTTTCTGTGTGACTTATTTCACTTAGAATCGTCGTACCTAAATCCACTCATCATGCTGCTATTAGCCTTATGACATTGATTTCATGGCTGAGTGATATTCCATTGTACATAAGGACCACAACTTCTTTATCCATTTTTCTCCCTCCTGGGATATTGAAGGTGGAATGAAGTGGAGGTCCTTGTCAACAGAGCAGCCCTAAACTTTGGGGTGCTTGTGTCTTGCTGATTTTTCATTTTCCCAATTTATACCCCCATGAGTGGAAGTGCCCTATGCTCTCTAAGCTGTGTTTTTCAGATGTTTCAGGACTCACCGGACACTTCTCCAGAGTGGCTCTTGGCAATTTACATCCCGCCCATCAGTGTAGCAAGGCTCCCATTTCTCCATGGCCTGTCCTGCATTTCTGGTTTTGACACTTTTTTCAGCATGGCCCTTTTGACCGATGGGAAGCGAGACTTCTTTGTAGCGCTGATTTGCCTTTCCAGGTTGCTTGGTTGGCCAAAAAGGGCGTATGCGTTTTTTCCTGAATATATTCAGGAAAAAACGCATACGCCCTTTTTGGCCAAGGGCATCATTGTCAACGTTTTGCCGCTTTTCATGTGCTTTAAAGGCGATTCGTATCTACCTCCTGAAATCTGTTTCCTGCAATTCTGCCTTGATTTCAAATCCTCTTCTTTGCCTTCCCTCAATATGTTTGTGGACGAGAGTTATCATTTATAACTCTGCAGGTTTGTGAATTGCAGTGCCCTGAACCTCCATTTTACAACTCGTTTTTATGGGAGCTGGCCGCAAAATCGCAGAATGGCTTCAGGCCCTGTTCTGGTTCCGGGGGTCAGGCTGAGCCTGTGGTTAATTCTTCTTTCTGATGGGAAAATAGAGTGACCTGTGCCTGTCCCAACACCAAGAGCTAGTCTCTCGTTGGTTCCACGTCTTCCCGTTTATCCTCAGGACAAATTGCAACCTGTACGGAACAGGAGGTTAAAGGTGCTGATGCTCCAAGTAGGGAGCTTGCTAGTAAAGCCGCTGGAATGGCGAACCCGGGCACAAGGAGATGAGAAATGAGGTGCGTTTTAGAAACCTTTCCCCATCACACGGTGTACCATCTTCTGGGTTTCTCATGCATGTTTTTGATGTAGGAAGATGCCCTTGAACCTGGAGATTTGGGACCCATGCGATGGGTACCACGCAGTATTCCTTTAAAGGGTCTGCGTTTGCTCACCCAACCTCACCAAACCTCTCAGCCCCAAGAGTGTCCACCCTTATGTCTCATCCAGCTGTGCGTCTAGATATGGTCAATCCAGGTTGCATCACAGCCCCTGAACGCATTGTGTAAGAATTTCTCTCTCTTTCACTGTCTTTGTTTCATGGTGGTTTCAAAGTAATTTATTTTTATAATGGGGTTTAGCTGCTTTTCACTGCTGTGTTTATGCCGCTTTACACCCACTTGACACACTAACAGAGAGATATCAATACATAGGTTTTACGATTATTATTAGTCAGATATATTCTTGTGCGGTGAATAGGGCGTGTTGAGTCCAGTTCTCTGAGCAAGGAGTAGGTCTTGTCTATTACATATTGGGTTTATGGAACGGTATCTGAGCTAATTTGATACCCTTGTTTTATGTATCACCCCACCTCACCTTTCCCGTTAAGCAGCCATAGTGTGTTTTCTGCATGTGTGACTCTGTTCTGTTTTGTAATTCAGTTCAAGTGTAATGGTTTTTACATTCCCTCTATCAGTGATACCTTATGAGAAGTGTCCTTTTCTGTGTGACTTATTTCACTTAGAATCGTCATACCTAAATCCACTCATCATGCTGCTACTAACCTTACGACATTGATTTCCTGGCTGAGTGATATTCCATTGTACATAAGGACCACAACTTCTGTATCCATTTTTCTCCCTCCTGGGATATTGAAGGTGGAATGAAGTGGAGGTCCTGGTCAACAGAGCAGCCCTAAACTTTGGGGTGCTTGTGTCTTGCTGATTTTTAATTTTCCCAATTTATACCCCCATGAGTGGAAGTGCCCTATGCTCTCTAAGCTGTGTTTTTCAGATGTTTCAGGACTCACCGGACACTTCTCCAGAGTGGCTCTTGGCAATTTACATCCCGCCCATCAGTGTAGCAAGGCTCCCATTTCTCCATGGCCTGTCCTGCATTTCTGGTTTTGACACTTTTTTCAGCATGGCCCTTTTGACCGATGGGAAGCGAGACTTCTTTGTAGCGCTGATTTGCCTTTCCAGGTTGCTTGGTTGGCCAAAAAGGGCGTATGCGTTTTTTCCTGAATATATTCAGGAAAAAACGCATACGCCCTTTTTGGCCAAGGGCATCATTGTCAACGTTTTGCCGCTTTTCATGTGCTTTAAAGGCGATTCGTATCTACCTCCTGAAATCTGTTTCCTGCAATTCTGCCTTGATTTCAAATCCTCTTCTTTGCCTTCCCTCAATATGTTTGTGGACGAGAGTTATCATTTATAACTCTGCAGGTTTGTGAATTGCAGTGCCCTGAACCTCCATTTTACAACTCGTTTTTATGGGAGCTGGCCGCAAAATCGCAGAATGGCTTCAGGCCCTGTTCTGGTTCCGGGGGTCAGGCTGAGCCTGTGGTTAATTCTTCTTTCTGATGGGAAAATAGAGTGACCTGTGCCTGTCCCAACACCAAGAGCTAGTCTCTCGTTGGTTCCACGTCTTCCCGTTTATCCTCAGGACAAATTGCAACCTGTACGGAACAGGAGGTTAAAGGTGCTGATGCTCCAAGTAGGGAGCTTGCTAGTAAAGCCGCTGGAATGGCGAACCCGGGCACAAGGAGATGAGAAATGAGGTGCGTTTTAGAAACCTTTCCCCATCACACGGTGTACCATCTTCTGGGTTTCTCATGCATGTTTTTGATGTAGGAAGATGCCCTTGAACCTGGAGATTTGGGACCCATGCGATGGGTACCACGCAGTATTCCTTTAAAGGGTCTGCGTTTGCTCACCCAACCTCACCAAACCTCTCAGCCCCAAGAGTGTCCACCCTTATGTCTCATCCAGCTGTGCGTCTAGATATGGTCAATCCAGGTTGCATCACAGCCCCTGAACGCATTGTGTAAGAATTTCTCTCTCTTTCACTGTCTTTGTTTCATGGTGGTTTCAAAGTAATTTATTTTTATAATGGGGTTTAGCTGCTTTTCACTGCTGTGTTTATGCCGCTTTACACCCACTTGACACACTAACAGAGAGATATCAATACATAGGTTTTACGATTATTATTAGTCAGATATATTCTTGTGCGGTGAATAGGGCGTGTTGAGTCCAGTTCTCTGAGCAAGGAGTAGGTCTTGTCTATTACATATTGGGTTTATGGAACGGTATCTGAGCTAATTTGATACCCTTGTTTTATGTATCACCCCACCTCACCTTTCCCGTTAAGCAGCCATAGTGTGTTTTCTGCAAGTGTGACTCTGTTCTGTTTTGTAATTCAGTTCAAGTGTAATGGTTTTTACATTCCCTCTATCAGTGATACCTTATGAGAAGTGTCCTTTTCTGTGTGACTTATTTCACTTAGAATCGTCATACCTAAATCCACTCATCATGCTGCTACTAACCTTACGACATTGATTTCCTGGCTGAGTGATATTCCATTGTACATAAGGACCACAACTTCTGTATCCATTTTTCTCCCTCCTGGGATATTGAAGGTGGAATGAAGTGGAGGTCCTGGTCAACAGAGCAGCCCTAAACTTTGGGGTGCTTGTGTCTTGCTGATTTTTAATTTTCCCAATTTATACCCCCATGAGTGGAAGTGCCCTATGCTCTCTAAGCTGTGTTTTTCAGATGTTTCAGGACTCACCGGACACTTCTCCAGAGTGGCTCTTGGCAATTTACATCCCGCCCATCAGTGTAGCAAGGCTCCCATTTCTCCATGGCCTGTCCTGCATTTCTGGTTTTGACACTTTTTTCAGCATGGCCCTTTTGACCGATGGGAAGCGAGACTTCTTTGTAGCGCTGATTTGCCTTTCCAGGTTGCTTGGTTGGCCAAAAAGGGCGTATGCGTTTTTTCCTGAATATATTCAGGAAAAAACGCATACGCCCTTTTTGGCCAAGGGCATCATTGTCAACGTTTTGCCGCTTTTCATGTGCTTTAAAGGCGATTCGTATCTACCTCCTGAAATCTGTTTCCTGCAATTCTGCCTTGATTTCAAATCCTCTTCTTTGCCTTCCCTCAATATATTTGTGGACGAGAGTTATCATTTACAACTCTGCAGGTTTGTGAATTGCAGTGCCCTGAACCTCCATTTTACAACTCGTTTTTATGGGAGCTGGCCGCAAAATCGCAGAATGGCTTCAGGCCCTGTTCTGGTTCCGGGGGTCAGGCTGAGCCTGTGGTTAATTCTTCTTTCTGATGGGAAAATAGAGTGACCTGTGCCTGTCCCAACACCAAGAGCTAGTCTCTCGTTGGTTCCACGTCTTCCCGTTTATCCTCAGGACAAATTGCAACCTGTACGGAACAGGAGGTTAAAGGTGCTGATGCTCCAAGTAGGGAGCTTGCTAGTAAAGCAGCTGGAATGGCGAACCCGGGCACAAGGAGATGAGAAATGAGGTGCGTTTTAGAAACCTTTCCCCATCACACGGTGTACCATCTTCTGGGTTTCTCATGCATGTTTTTGATGTAGGAAGATGCCCTTGAACCTGGAGATTTGGGACCCATGCGATGGGTACCACGCAGTATTCCTTTAAAGGGTCTGCGTTTGCTCACCCAACCTCACCAAACCTCTCAGCCCCAAGAGTGTCCACCCTTATGTCTCATCCAGCTGTGCGTCTAGATATGGTCAATCCAGGTTGCATCACAGCCCCTGAACGCATTGTGTAAGAATTTCTCTCTCTTTCACTGTCTTTGTTTCATGGTGGTTTCAAAGTAATTTATTTTTATAATGGGGTTTAGCTGCTTTTCACTGCTGTGTTTATGCTGCTTTACACCCACTTGACACACTAACAGGGAGATATCAATACATAGGTTTTACGATTATTATTAGTCAGATATATTCTTGTGCGGTGAATAGGGCGTGTTGAGTCCAGTTCTCTGAGCAAGGAGTAGGTCTTGTCTATTACATATTGGGTTTATGGAACGGTATCTGAGCTAATTTGATACCCTTGTTTTATGTATCACCCCACCTCACCTTTCCCGTTAAGCAGCCATAGTGTGTTTTCTGCATCTGTGACTCTGTTCTGTTTTGTAATTCAGTTCAAGTGTAACGGTTTTTACATTCCCTCTATCAGTGATACCTTATGAGAAGTGTCCTTTTCTGTGTGACTTATTTCACTTAGAATCGTCGTACCTAAATCCACTCATCATGCTGCTACTAGCCTTATGACATTGATTTCATGGCTGAGTGATATTCCATTGTACATAAGGACCACAACTTCTTTATCCATTTTTCTCTTTCCTGGGATATTTAAGGTGGAATGAAGTGGAGGTCCTTGTCAACAGAGCAGCCCTAAACTTTGGGGTGCTTGTGTCTTGCTGATTTTTAATTTTCCCAATTTATACCCCCATGAGTGGAAGTGCCCTATGCTCTCTAAGCTGTGTTTTTCAGATGTTTCAGGACTCACCGGACACTTCTCCAGAGTGGCTCATGGCAATTTACATCCCGCCCATCAGTGTAGCAAGGCTCCCATTTCTCCATGGCCGGTCCTGCATTTCTGGTTTTGACACTTTTTTCAGCATGGCCCTTTTGACCGATGGGAAGCGAGACTTCTTTGTAGCGCTGATTTGCCTTTCCAGGTTGCTTGGTTGGCCAAAAAGGGCGTATGCGATTTTTCCTGAATATATTCAGGAAAAAACGCATACGCCCTTTTTGGCCAAGGGCATCATTGTCAACGTTTTGCCGCTTTTCATGTGCTTTAAAGGCGATTCGTATCTACCTCCTGAAATCTGTTTCCTGCAATTCTGCCTTGATTTCAAATCCTGTTCTTTGCCTTCCCTCAATATGTTTGTGGACGAGAGTTATCATTTATAACTCTGCAGGTTTGTGAATTGCAGTGCCCTGAACCTCCATTTTACAACTCGTTTTTATGGGAGCTGGCCGCAAAATCGCAGAATGGCTTCAGGCCCTGTTCTGGTTCTGGGGCGCAGGCTGAGCCTGTGGTTAATTCTTCTTTCTGATGGGAAAATAGAGTGACCTGTGCCTGTCCCAACACCAAGAGCTAGTCTCTCGTTGGTTCCACGTCTTCCCGTTTATCCTCAGGACAAATTGCAACCTGTATGGAACAGGAGGTTAAAGGTGCTGATGCTCCAAGTAGGGAGCTTGCTAGTAAAGAGGCTGGAATGGCGAACCCGGGCACAAGAAGATGAGAAATGAGGTGCGTTTTAGAAACCTTTCCCCATCACACGGTGTACCATCTTCTGGGTTTCTCATGCATGTTTTTGATGTAGGAAGATGCCCTTGAACCTGGAGATTTGGGACCCATGCGATGGGTACCACGCAGTATTCCTTTAAAGGGTCTGCGTTTGCTCACCCAACCTCACCAAACCTCTCAGCCCCAAGAGTGTCCACCCTTATGTCTCATCCAGCTGTGCGTCTAGATATGGTCAATCCAGGTTGCATCACAGCCCCTGAACGCATTGTGTAAGAATTTCTCTCTCTTTCACTGTCTTTGTTTCATGGGTGTTTCAAAGTAATTTATTTTTATAATGGGGTTTAGCTGCTTTTCACTGCTGTGTTTATGCCGCTTTACACCCACTTGACACACTAACAGAGAGATATCAATACATAGGTTTTACGATTATTATTAGTCAGATATATTCTTGTGCGGTGAATAGGGCGTGTTGAGTCCAGTTCTCTGAGCAAGGAGTAGGTCTTGTCTATTACATATTGGGTTTATGGAACGGTATCTGAGCTAATTTGATACCCTTGTTTTATGTATCACCCCACCTCACCTTTCCCGTTAAGCAGCCATAGTGTGTTTTCTGCATGTGTGACTCTGTTCTGTTTTGTAATTCAGTTCAAGTGTAACGGTTTTTACATTCCCTCTATCAGTGATACCTTATGAGAAGTGTCCTTTTCTGTGTGACTTATTTCACTTAGAATCGTCATACCTAAATCCACTCATCATGCTGCTACTAACCTTACGACATTGATTTCCTGGCTGAGTGATATTCCAATGTACATAAGGACCACAACTTCTTTATCCATTTTTCTCTTTCCTGGGATATTTAAGGTGGAATGAAGTGGAGGTCCTGGTCAACAGAGCAGCCCTAAACTTTGGGGTGCTTGTGTCTTGCTGATTTTTAATTTTCCCAATTTATACCCCCATGAGTGGAAGTGCCCTATGCTCTCTAAGCTGTGTTTTTCAGATGTTTCAGGACTCACCGGACACTTCTCCAGAGTGGCTCTTGGCAATTTACATCCCGCCCATCAGTGTAGCAAGGCTCCCATTTCTCCATGGCCTGTCCTGCATTTCTGGTTTTGACACTTTTTTCAGCATGGCCCTTTTGACCGATGGGAAGCGAGACTTCTTTGTAGCGCTGATTTGCCTTTCCAGGTTGCTTGGTTGGCCAAAAAGGGCGTATGCGTTTTTTCCTGAATATATTCAGGAAAAAACGCATACGCCCTTTTTGGCCAAGGGCATCATTGTCAACGTTTTGCCGCTTTTCATGTGCTTTAAAGGCGATTCGTATCTACCTCCTGAAATCTGTTTCCTGCAATTCTGCCTTGATTTCAAATCCTCTTCTTTGCCTTCCCTCAATATATTTGTGGACGAGAGTTCTCATTTATAACTCTGCAGGTTTGTGATTTGCAGTGCCCTGAACCTCCATTTTACAACTCGTTTTTATGGGAGCTGGCCGCAAACTCGCAGAATGGCTTCAGGCCCTGTTCTGGTTCCGGGGGTCAGGCTGAGCCTGTGGTTAATTCTTCTTTCTGATGGGTAAATAGAGTGACCTGTGCCTGTCCCAACACCAAGAGCTAGTCTCTCGTTGGTTCCACGTCTTCCCGTTTATCCTCAGGACAAATTGCAACCTGTACGGAACAGGAGGTTAAAGGTGCTGATGCTCCAAGTAGGGAGCTTACTAGTAAAGCGGCTGGAATGGCGAACCCGGGCACAAGGAGATGAGAAATGAGGTGCGTTTTAGAAACCTTTCCCCATCACACAGTGTACCATCTTCTGGGTTTCTCATGCATGTTTTTGATGTAGGAAGATGCCCTTGAACCTGGAGATTTGGGACCCATGCGATGGGTACCACGCAGTATTCCTTTAAAGGGTCTGCGTTTGCTCACCCAACCTCACCAAACCTCTCAGCCCCAAGAGTGTCCACCCTTATGTCTCATCCAGCTGTGCGTCTAGATATGGTCAATCCAGGTTGCATCACAGCCCCTGAACGCATTGTGTAAGAATTTCTCTCTCTTTCACTGTCTTTGTTTCATGGGTGTTTCAAAGTAATTTATTTTTATAATGGGGTTTAGCTGCTTTTCACTGCTGTGTTTATGCCGCTTTACACCCACTTGACACACTAACAGAGAGATATCAATACATAGGTTTTACGATTATTATTAGTCAGATATATTCTTGTGCGGTGAATAGGGCGTGTTGAGTCCAGTTCTCTGAGCAAGGAGTAGGTCTTGTCTATTACATATTGGGTTTATGGAACGGTATCTGAGCTAATTTGATACCCTTGTTTTATGTATCACCCCACCTCACCTTTCCCGTTAAGCAGCCATAGTGTGTTTTCTGCATGTGTGACTCTGTTCTGTTTTGTAATTCAGTTCAAGTGTAACGGTTTTTACATTCCCTCTATCAGTGATACCTTATGAGAAGTGTCCTTTTCTGTGTGACTTATTTCACTTAGAATCGTCATACCTAAATCCACTCATCATGCTGCTACTAACCTTACGACATTGATTTCCTGGCTGAGTGATATTCCAATGTACATAAGGACCACAACTTCTTTATCCATTTTTCTCTTTCCTGGGATATTTAAGGTGGAATGAAGTGGAGGTCCTGGTCAACAGAGCAGCCCTAAACTTTGGGGTGCTTGTGTCTTGCTGATTTTTAATTTTCCCAATTTATACCCCCATGAGTGGAAGTGCCCTATGCTCTCTAAGCTGTGTTTTTCAGATGTTTCAGGACTCACCGGACACTTCTCCAGAGTGGCTCTTGGCAATTTACATCCCGCCCATCAGTGTAGCAAGGCTCCCATTTCTCCATGGCCTGTCCTGCATTTCTGGTTTTGACACTTTTTTCAGCATGGCCCTTTTGACCGATGGGAAGCGAGACTTCTTTGTAGCGCTGATTTGCCTTTCCAGGTTGCTTGGTTGGCCAAAAAGGGCGTATGCGTTTTTTCCTGAATATATTCAGGAAAAAACGCATACGCCCTTTTTGGCCAAGGGCATCATTGTCAACGTTTTGCCGCTTTTCATGTGCTTTAAAGGCGATTCGTATCTACCTCCTGAAATCTGTTTCCTGCAATTCTGCCTTGATTTCAAATCCTCTTCTTTGCCTTCCCTCAATATATTTGTGGACGAGAGTTCTCATTTATAACTCTGCAGGTTTGTGAATTGCAGTGCCCTGAACCTCCATTTTACAACTCGTTTTTATGGGAGCTGGCCGCAAAATCGCAGAATGGCTTCAGGCCATGTTCTGGTTCCGGGGGGCAGGCTGAGCCTGTGGTTAATTCTTCTTTCTGATGGGAAAATAGAGTGACCTGTGCCTGTCCCAACACCAAGAGCTAGTCTCTCGTTGGTTCCACGTCTTCCCGTTTATCCTCAGGACAAATTGCAACCTGTACGGAACAGGAGGTTAAAGGTGCTGATGCTCCAAGTAGGGAGCTTGCTAGTAAAGCGGCTGGAATGGCGAACCCGGGCACAAGGAGATGAGAAATGAGGTGCGTTTTAGAAACCTTTCCCCATCATACGGTGTACCATCTTCTGGGTTTCTCATGCATGTTTTTGATGTAGGAAGATGCCCTTGAAGCTGGAGATTTGGGACCCATGCGATGGGTACCACGCAGTATTCCTTTAAAGGGTCTGCGTTTGCTCACCCAACCTCACCAAACCTCTCAGCCCCAAGAGTGTCCACCCTTATGTCTCATCCAGCTGTGCGTCTAGATATGGTCAATCCAGGTTGCATCACAGCCCCTGAACGCATTGTGTAAGAATTTCTCTCTCTTTCACTGTCTTTGTTTCATGGTGGTTTCAAAGTAATTTATTTTTATAATGGGGTTTAGCTGCTTTTCACTGCTGTGTTTATGCCGCTTTACACCCACTTGACACACTAACAGAGAGATATCAATACATAGGTTTTACGATTATTATTAGTCAGATATATTCTTGTGCGGTGAATAGGGCGTGTTGAGTCCAGTTCTCTGAGCAAGGAGTAGGTCTTGTCTATTACATATTGGGTTTATGGAACGGTATCTGAGCTAATTTGATACCCTTGTTTTATGTATCACCCCACCTCACCTTTCCCGTTAAGCAGCCATAGTGTGTTTTCTGCATGTGTGACTCTGTTCTGTTTTGTAATTCAGTTCAAGTGTAACGGTTTTTACATTCCCTCTATCAGTGATACCTTATGAGAAGTGTCCTTTTCTCTGTGACTTATTTCACTTAGAATCGTCATACCTAAATCCACTCATCATGCTGCTACTAACCTTACGACATTGATTTCCTGGCTGAGTGATATTCCATTGTACATAAGGACCACAACTTCTTTATCCATTTTTCTCTTTCCTGGGATATTTAAGGTGGAATGAAGTGGAGGTCCTGGTCAACAGAGCAGCCCTAAACTTTGGGGTGCTTGTGTCTTGCTGATTTTTAATTTTCCCAATTTATACCCCCATGAGTGGAAGTGCCCTATGCTCTCTAAGCTGTGTTTTTCAGATGTTTCAGGACTCACCGGACACTTCTCCAGAGTGGCTCTTGGCAATTTACATCCCGCCCATCAGTGTAGCAAGGCTCCCATTTCTCCATGGCCTGTCCTGCATTTCTGGTTTTGACACTTTTTTCAGCATGGCCCTTTTGACCGATGGGAAGCGAGACTTCTTTGTAGTGCTGATTTGCCTTTCCAGGTTGCTTGGTTGGCCAAAAAGGGCGTATGCGTTTTTTCCTGAATATATTCAGGAAAAAACGCATACGCCCTTTTTGGCCAAGGGCATCATTGTCAACGTTTTGCCGCTTTTCATGTGCTTTAAAGGCGATTCGTATCTACCTCCTGAAATCTGTTTCGTGCAATTCTGCCTTGATTTCAAATCCTCTTCTTTGCCTTCCCTCAATATATTTGTGGACGAGAGTTATCATTTATAACTCTGCAGGTTTGTGAATTGCAGTGCCCTGAACCTCCATTTTACAACTCGTTTTTATGGGAGCTGGCCGCAAAATCGCAGAATGGCTTCAGGCCCTGTTCTGGTTCCGGGGGGCAGGCTGAGCCTGTGGTTAATTCTTCTTTCTGATGGGAAAATAGAGTGACCTGTGCCTGTCCCAACACCAAGAGCTAGTCTCTCGTTGGTTCCACGTCTTCCCGTTTATCCTCAGGACAAATTGCAACCTGTACGGAACAGGAGGTTAAAGGTGCTGATGCCCCAAGTAGGGAGCTTGCTAGTAAAGCGGCTGGAATGGCGAACCCGGGCACAAGGAGATGAGAAATGAGGTGCGTTTTAGAAACCTTTCCCCATCACACGGTGTACCATCTTCTGGGTTTCTCATGCATGTTTTTGATGTAGGAAGATGCCCTTGAACCTGGAGATTTGGGACCCATGTGATTCGTACCACGCAGTATTACTTTAAAGGGTCTGCGTTTGCTCACCCAACCTCACCAAACCTCTCAGCCCCAAGAGTGTCCACCCTTATGTCTCATCCAGCTGTGCGTCTAGATATGGTCAATCCAGGTTGCATCACAGCTCCTGAACGCATTGTGTAAGAATTTCTCTCTCTTTCACTGTCTTTGTTTCATGGTTGTTTCAAAGTAATTTATTTTTATAATGGGGTTTAGCTGCTTTTCACTGCTGTGTTTATGCCGCTTTACACCCACTTGACACACTAACAGAGAGATATCAATACATAGGTTTTACGATTATTATTAGTCAGATATATTCTTGTGCGGTGAATAGGGCGTGTTGAGTCCAGTTCTCTGAGCAAGGAGTAGGTCTTGTCTATTACATATTGGGTTTATGGAACGGTATCTGAGCTAATTTGATACCCTTGTTTTATGTATCACCCCACCTCACCTTTCCCGTTAAGCAGCCATAGTGTGTTTTCTGCATGTGTGACTCTGTTCTGTTTTGTAATTCAGTTCAAGTGTAACGGTTTTTACATTCCCTCTATCAGTGATACCTTATGAGAAGTGTCCTTTTCTGTGTGAGTTATTTCACTTAGAATCGTCGTACCTAAATCCACTCATCATGCTGCTACTAACCTTACGACATTGATTTCCTGGCTGAGTGATATTCCATTGTACATAAGGACCACAACTTCTTTATCCATTTTTCTCTTTCCTGGGATATTTAAGGTGGAATGAAGTGGAGGTCCTGGTCAACAGAACAGCCCTAAACGTTGGGGTGCTTGTGTCTTGCTGATTTTTAATTTTCCCAATTTATACCCCCATGAGTGGAAGTGCCCTATGCTCTCTAAGCTGTGTTTTTCAGATGTTTCAGGACTCACCGGACACTTCTCCAGAGTGGCTCTTGGCAATTTACATCCCGCCCATCAGTGTAGCAAGGCTCCCATTTCTCCATGGCCTGTCCTGCATTTCTGGTTTTGACACTTTTTTCAGCATGGCCCTTTTGACCGATGGGAAGCGAGACTTCTTTGTAGCGCTGATTTGCCTTTCCAGGTTGCTTGGTTGGCCAAAAAGGGCGTATGCGTTTCTTCCTGAATATATTCAGGAAAAAACGCATACCCCCTTTATGGCCAAGGGCATCATTGTCAACGTTTTGCCGCTTTTCATGTGCTTTAAAGGCGATTCGTATCTACCTCCTGAAATCTGTTTCGTGCAATTCTGCCTTGATTTCAAATCCTCTTCTTTGCCTTCCCTCAATATATTTGTGGACGAGAGTTATCATTTATAACTCTGCAGGTTTGTGAATTGCAGTGCCCTGAACCTCCATTTTACAACTCGTTTTTATGGGAGCTGGCCGCAAAATTGCAGAATGGCTTCAGGCCCTGTTCTGGTTCCGGGGGTCAGGCTGAGCCTGTGGTTAATTCTTCTTTCTGATGGGAAAATAGAGTGACCTGTGCCTGTCCCAACACCAAGAGCTAGTCTCTCGTTGGTTCCACGTCTTCCCGTTTATCCTCAGGACAAATTGCAACCTGTACGGAACAGGAGGTTAAAGGTGCTGATGCTCCAAGTAGGGAGCTTGCTAGTAAAGCGGCTGGAATGGCGAACCCGGGCACAAGGAGATGAGAAATGAGGTGCGTTTTAGAAACCTTTCCCCATCACACGGTGTACCATCTTCTGGGTTTCTCATGCATGTTTTTGATGTAGGAAGATGCCCTTGAACCTGGAGATTTGGGACCCATGCGATGGGTACCACGCAGTATTCCTTTAAAGGGTCTGCGTTTGCTCACCCAACCTCACCAAACCTCTCAGCCCCAAGAGTGTCCACCCTTATGTCTCATCCAGCTTTGCGTCTAGATATGGTCAATCCAGGTTGCATCACAGCCCCTGAATGCATTGTGTAAGAATTTCTCTCTCTTTCACTGTCTTTGTTTCATGGTTGTTTCAAAGTAATTTATTTTTATAATGGGGTTTAGCTGCTTTTCACTGCTGTGTTTATGCCGCTTTACACCCACTTGACACACTAACAGAGAGATATCAATACATAGGTTTTACGATTATTATTAGTCAGATATATTCTTGTGCGGTGAATAGGGCGTGTTGAGTCCAGTTCTCTGAGCAAGGAGTAGGTCTTGTCTATTACATATTGGGTTTATGGAACGGTATCTGAGCTAATTTGATACCCTTGTTTTATGTATCACCCCACCTCACCTTTCCCGTTAAGCAGCCATAGTGTGTTTTCTGCATGTGTGACTCTGTTCTGTTTTGTAATTCAGTTCAAGTGTAACGGTTTTTACATTCCCTCTATCAGTGATACCTTATGAGTAGTGTCCTTTTCTGTGTGACTTATTTCACTTAGAATCGTCATACCTAAATCCACTCATCATGCTGCTACTAACCTTACGACATTGATTTCCTGGCTGAGTGATATTCCATTGTACATAAGGACCACAACTTCTTTATCCATTTTTCTCTTTCCTGGGATATTTAAGGTGGAATGAAGTGGAGGTCCTGGTCAACAGAGCAGCCCTAAACTTTGGGGTGCTTGTGTCTTGCTGATTTTTAATTTTCCCAATTTATACCCCCATGAGTGGAAGAGCCCTATGCTCTCTAAGCTGTGTTTTTCAGATGTTTCAGGACTCACCGGACACTTCTCCAGAGTGGCTCTTGGCAATTTACATCCCGCCCATCAGTGTAGCAAGGCTCCCATTTCTCCATGGCCTGTCCTGCATTTCTGGTTTTGACACTTTTTTCAGCATGGCCCTTTTGACCGATGGGAAGCGAGACTTCTTTGTAGCGCTGATTTGCCTTTCCAGGTTGCTTGGTTGGCCAAAAAGGGCGTATGCGTTTTTTCCTGAATATATTCAGGAAAAAACGCATACCCCCTTTATGGCCAAGGGCATCATTGTCAACGTTTTGCCGCTTTTCATGTGCTTTAAAGGCGATTCGTATCTACCTCCTGAAATCTGTTTCGTGCAATTCTGCCTTGATTTCAAATCTTCTTCTTTGCCTTCCCTCAATATATTTGTGGACGAGAGTTATCATTTATAACTCTGCAGGTTTGTGAATTGCAGTGCCCTGAACCTCCATTTTACAACTCGTTTTTATGGGAGCTGGCCGCAAAATTGCAGAATGGCTTCAGGCCCTGTTCTGGTTCCGGGGGTCAGGCTGAGCCTGTGGTTAATTCTTCTTTCTGATGGGAAAATAGAGTGACCTGTGCCTGTCCCAACACCAAGAGCTAGTCTCTCGTTGGTTCCACGTCTTCCCGTTTATCCTCAGGACAAATTGCAACCTGTACGGAACAGGAGGTTAAAGGTGCTGATGCTCCAAGTAGGGAGCTTGCTAGTAAAGCGGCTGGAATGGCGAACCCGGGCACAAGGAGATGAGAAATGAGGTGCGTTTTAGAAACCTTTCCCCATCACACGGTGTACCATCTTCTGGGTTTCTCATGCATGTTTTTGATGTAGGAAGATGCCCTTGAACCTGGAGATTTGGGACCCATGCGATGGGTACCACGCAGTATTCCTTTAAAGGGTCTGCGTTTGCTCACCCAACCTCAGCAAACCTCTCAGCCCCAAGAGTGTCCACCCTTATGTCTCATCCAGCTTTGCGTCTAGATATGGTCAATCCAGGTTGCATCACAGCCCCTGAATGCATTGTGTAAGAATTTCTCTCTCTTTCACTGTCTTTGTTTCATGGTTGTTTCAAAGTAATTTATTTTTATAATGGGGTTTAGCTGCTTTTCACTGCTGTGTTTATGCCGCTTTACACCCACTTGACACACTAACAGAGAGATATCAATACATAGGTTTTACGATTATTATTAGTCAGATATATTCTTGTGCGGTGAATAGGGCGTGTTGAGTCCAGTTCTCTGAGCAAGGAGTAGGTCTTGTCTATTACATATTGGGTTTATGGAACGGTATCTGAGCTAATTTGATACCCTTGTTTTATGTATCACCCCACCTCACCTTTCCCGTTAAGCAGCCATAGTGTGTTTTCTGCATGTGTGACTCTGTTCTGTTTTGTAATTCAGTTCAAGTGTAACGGTTTTTACATTCCCTCTATCAGTGATACCTTATGAGTAGTGTCCTTTTCTGTGTGACTTATTTCACTTAGAATCGTCATACCTAAATCCACTCATCATGCTGCTACTAACCTTACGACATTGATTTCCTGGCTGAGTGATATTCCATTGTACATAAGGACCACAACTTCTTTATCCATTTTTCTCTTTCCTGGGATATTTAAGGTGGAATGAAGTGGAGGTCCTGGTCAACAGAGCAGCCCTAAACTTTGGGGTGCTTGTGTCTTGCTGATTTTTAATTTTCCCAATTTATACCCCCATGAGTGGAAGAGCCCTATGCTCTCTAAGCTGTGTTTTTCAGATGTTTCAGGACTCACCGGACACTTCTCCAGAGTGGCTCTTGGCAATTTACATCCCGCCCATCAGTGTAGCAAGGCTCCCATTTCTCCATGGCCTGTCCTGCATTTCTGGTTTTGACACTTTTTTCAGCATGGCCCTTTTGACCGATGGGAAGCGAGACTTCTTTGTAGCGCTGATTTGCCTTTCCAGGTTGCTTGGTTGGCCAAAAAGGGCGTATGCGTTTTTTCCTGAATATATTCAGGAAAAAACGCATACGCCCTTTTTGGCCAAGGGCATCATTGTCAACGTTTTGCCGCTTTTCATGTGCTTTAAAGGCGATTCGTATCTACCTCCTGAAATCTGTTTCCTGCAATTCTGCCTTGATTTCAAATCCTCTTCTTTGCCTTCCCTCAATATATTTGTGGACGAGAGTTATCATTTACAACTCTGCAGGTTTGTGAATTGCAGTGCCCTGAACCTCCATTTTACAACTCGTTTTTATGGGAGCTGGCCGCAAACTCGCAGAATGGCTTCAGGCCCTGTTCTGGTTCCGGGGGTCAGGCTGAGCCTGTGGTTAATTCTTCTTTCTGATGGGAAAATAGAGTGACCTGTGCCTGTCCCAACACCAAGAGCTAGTCTCTCGTTGGTTCCACGTCTTCCCGTTTATCCTCAGGACAAATTGCAACCTGTACGGAACAGGAGGTTAAAGGTGCTGATGCTCCAAGTAGGGAGCTTGCTAGTAAAGCGGCTGGAATGGCGAACCCGGGCACAAGGAGATGAGAAATGAGGTGCGTTTTAGAAACCTTTCCCCATCACACGGTGTACCATCTTCTGGGTTTCTCATGCATGTTTTTGATGTAGGAAGATGCCCTTGAACCTGGAGATTTGGGACCCATGCGATGGGTACCACGCAGTATTCCTTTAAAGGGTCTGCGTTTGCTCACCCAACCTCACCAAACCTCTCAGCCCCAAGAGTGTCCACCCTTATGTCTCATCCAGCTGTGCGTCTAGATATGGTCAATCCAGGTTGCATCACAGCCCCTGAACGCATTGTGTAAGAATTTCTCTCTCTTTCACTGTCTTTGTTTCATGGTTGTTTCAAAGTAATTTATTTTTATAATGGGGTTTAGCTGCTTTTCACTGCTGTGTTTATGCCGCTTTACACCCACTTGACACACTAACAGAGAGATATCAATACATAGGTTTTACGATTATTATTAGTCAGATATATTCTTGTGCGGTGAATAGGGCGTGTTGAGTCCAGTTCTCTGAGCAAGGAGTAGGTCTTGTCTATTACATATTGGGTTTATGGAACGGTATCTGAGCTAATTTGATACCCTTGTTTTATGTATCACCCCACCTCACCTTTCCCGTTAAGCAGCCATAGTGTGTTTTCTGCATGTGTGACTCTGTTCTGTTTTGTAATTCAGTTCAAGTGTAACGGTTTTTACATTCCCTCTATCAGTGATACCTTATGAGTAGTGTCCTTTTCTGTGTGACTTATTTCACTTAGAATCGTCATACCTAAATCCACTCATCATGCTGCTACTAACCTTACGACATTGATTTCATGGCTGAGTGATATTCCATTGTACATAAGGACCACAACTTCTTTATCCATTTTTCTCTTTCCTGGGATATTTAAGGTGGAATGAAGTGGAGGTCCTGGTCAACAGAGCAGCCCTAAACTTTGGGGTGCTTGTGTCTTGCTGATTTTTCATTTTCCCAATTTATACCCCCATGAGTAGAAGTGCCCTATGCTCTCTAAGCTGTGTTTTTCAGATGTTTCAGGACACACCGTACACTTCTCCAGAGTGGCTGTTGGCAATTTACATCCCGCCCATCAGTGTAGCAAGGCTCCCATTTCTCCATGGCCTGTCCTGCATTTCTGGTTTTGACACTTTTTTCAGCATGGCCCTTTTGACCGATGGGAAGCGAGACTTCTCTGTAGCGCTGATTTGCCTTTCCAGGTTGCTTGGTTGGCCAAAAAGGGCGTATGCGTTTTTTCCTGAATATATTCAGGAAAAAACGCATACGCCCTTTTTGGCCAAGGGCATCATTGTCAACGTTTTGCCGCTTTTCATGTGCTTTAAAGGCGATTCGTATCTACCTCCTGAAATCTGTTTCGTGCAATTCTGCCTTGATTTCAAATCCTCTTCTTTGCCTTCCCTCAATATATTTGTGGGCGAGAGTTCTCATTTATAACTCTGCAGGTTTGTGAATTGCAGTGCCCTGAACCTCCATTTTACAACTCGTTTTTATGGGAGCTGGCCGCAAACTCGCAGAATGGCTTCAGGCCCTGTTCTGGTTCCGGGGGTCAGGCTGAGCCTGTGGTTAATTCTTCTTTCTGATGGGAAAATAGAGTGACCTGTGCCTGTCCCAACACCAAGAGCTAGTCTCTCGTTGGTTCCACGTCTTCCTGTTTATCCTCAGGACAAATTGCAACCTGTACGGAACAGGAGGTTAAAGGTGCTGATGCTCCAAGTAGGGAGCTTGCTAGTAAAGCGGCTGGAATGGCGAACCCGGGCACAAGGAGATGAGAAATGAGGTGCGTTTTAGAAACCTTTCCCCATCACACGGTGTACCATCTTCTGGGTTTCTCATGCATGTTTTTGATGTAGGAAGATGCCCTTGAACCTGGAGATTTGGGACCCATGCGATGGGTACCACGCAGTATTCCTTTAAAGGGTCTGCGTTTGCTCACCCAACCTCACCAAACCTCTCAGCCCCAAGAGTGTCCACCCTTATGTCTCATCCAGCTGTGCGTCTAGATATGGTCAATCCAGGTTGCATCACAGCCCCTGAACGCATTGTGTAAGAATTTCTCTCTATTTCACTGTCTTTGTTTCATGGTGGTTTCAAAGTAATTTATTTTTATAATGGGGTTTAGCTGCTTTTCACTGCTGTGTTTATGCCGCTTTACACCCACTTGACACACTAACAGAGAGATATCAATACATAGGTTTTACGATTATTATTAGTCAGATATATTCTTGTGCGGTGAATAGGGCGTGTTGAGTCCAGTTCTCTGAGCAAGGAGTAGGTCTTGTCTATTACATATTGGGTTTATGGAACGGTATCTGAGCTAATTTGATACCCTTGTTTTATGTATCACCCCACCTCACCTTTCCCGTTAAGCAGCCATAGTGTGTTTTCTGCATGTGTGACTCTGTTCTGTTTTGTAATTCAGTTCAAGTGTAACGGTTTTTACATTCCCTCTATCAGTGATACCTTATGAGTAGTGTCCTTTTCTGTGTGACTTATTTCACTTAGAATCGTCATACCTAAATCCACTCATCATGCTGCTACTAACCTTACGACATTGATTTCATGGCTGAGTGATATTCCATTGTACATAAGGACCACAACTTCTTTATCCATTTTTCTCTTTCCTGGGATATTTAAGGTGGAATGAAGTGGAGGTCCTGGTCAACAGAGCAGCCCTAAACTTTGGGGTGCTTGTGTCTTGCTGATTTTTAATTTTCCCAATTTATACCCCCATGAGTGGAAGTGCCCTATGCTCTCTAAGCTGTGTTTTTCAGATGTTTCAGGACTCACCGGACACTTCTCCAGAGTGGCTCTTGGCAATTTACATCCCGCCCATCAGTGTAGCAAGGCTCCCATTTCTCCATGGCCTGTCCTGCATTTCTGGTTTTGACACTTTTTTCAGCATGGCCCTTTTGACCGATGGGAAGCGAGACTTCTTTGTAGCGCTGATTTGCCTTTCCAGGTTGCTTGGTTGGCCAAAAAGGGCGTATGCGTTTTTTCCTGAATATATTCAGGAAAAAACGCATACGCCCTTTTTGGCCAAGGGCATCATTGTCAACGTTTTGCCGCTTTTCATGTGCTTTAAAGGCGATTCGTATCTACCTCCTGAAATCTGTTTCGTGCAATTCTGCCTTGATTTCAAATCTTCTTCTTTGCCTTCCCTCAATATATTTGTGGACGAGAGTTATCATTTATAACTCTGCAGGTTTGTGAATTGCAGTGCCCTGAACCTCCATTTTACAACTCGTTTTTATGGGAGCTGGCCGCAAAATTGCAGAATGGCTTCAGGCCCTGTTCTGGTTCCGGGGGTCAGGCTGAGCCTGTGGTTAATTCTTCTTTCTGATGGGAAAATAGAGTGACCTGTGCCTGTCCCAACACCAAGAGCTAGTCTCTCGTTGGTTCCACGTCTTCCCGTTTATCCTCAGGACAAATTGCAACCTGTACGGAACAGGAGGTTAAAGGTGCTGATGCTCCAAGTAGGGAGCTTGCTAGTAAAGCGGCTGGAATGGCGAACCCGGGCACAAGGAGATGAGAAATGAGGTGCGTTTTAGAAACCTTTCCCCATCACACGGTGTACCATCTTCTGGGTTTCTCATGCATGTTTTTGATGTAGGAAGATGCCCTTGAACCTGGAGATTTGGGACCCATGCGATGGGTACCACGCAGTATTCCTTTAAAGGGTCTGCGTTTGCTCACCCAACCTCAGCAAACCTCTCAGCCCCAAGAGTGTCCACCCTTATGTCTCATCCAGCTTTGCGTCTAGATATGGTCAATCCAGGTTGCATCACAGCCCCTGAATGCATTGTGTAAGAATTTCTCTCTCTTTCACTGTCTTTGTTTCATGGTTGTTTCAAAGTAATTTATTTTTATAATGGGGTTTAGCTGCTTTTCACTGCTGTGTTTATGCCGCTTTACACCCACTTGACACACTAACAGAGAGATATCAATACATAGGTTTTACGATTATTATTAGTCAGATATATTCTTGTGCGGTGAATAGGGCGTGTTGAGTCCAGTTCTCTGAGCAAGGAGTAGGTCTTGTCTATTACATATTGGGTTTATGGAACGGTATCTGAGCTAATTTGATACCCTTGTTTTATGTATCACCCCACCTCACCTTTCCCGTTAAGCAGCCATAGTGTGTTTTCTGCATGTGTGACTCTGTTCTGTTTTGTAATTCAGTTCAAGTGTAACGGTTTTTACATTCCCTCTATCAGTGATACCTTATGAGTAGTGTCCTTTTCTGTGTGACTTATTTCACTTAGAATCGTCATACCTAAATCCACTCATCATGCTGCTACTAACCTTACGACATTGATTTCCTGGCTGAGTGATATTCCATTGTACATAAGGACCACAACTTCTTTATCCATTTTTCTCTTTCCTGGGATATTTAAGGTGGAATGAAGTGGAGGTCCTGGTCAACAGAGCAGCCCTAAACTTTGGGGTGCTTGTGTCTTGCTGATTTTTAATTTTCCCAATTTATACCCCCATGAGTGGAAGAGCCCTATGCTCTCTAAGCTGTGTTTTTCAGATGTTTCAGGACTCACCGGACACTTCTCCAGAGTGGCTCTTGGCAATTTACATCCCGCCCATCAGTGTAGCAAGGCTCCCATTTCTCCATGGCCTGTCCTGCATTTCTGGTTTTGACACTTTTTTCAGCATGGCCCTTTTGACCGATGGGAAGCGAGACTTCTTTGTAGCGCTGATTTGCCTTTCCAGGTTGCTTGGTTGGCCAAAAAGGGCGTATGCGTTTTTTCCTGAATATATTCAGGAAAAAACGCATACGCCCTTTTTGGCCAAGGGCATCATTGTCAACGTTTTGCCGCTTTTCATGTGCTTTAAAGGCGATTCGTATCTACCTCCTGAAATCTGTTTCCTGCAATTCTGCCTTGATTTCAAATCCTCTTCTTTGCCTTCCCTCAATATATTTGTGGACGAGAGTTATCATTTACAACTCTGCAGGTTTGTGAATTGCAGTGCCCTGAACCTCCATTTTACAACTCGTTTTTATGGGAGCTGGCCGCAAACTCGCAGAATGGCTTCAGGCCCTGTTCTGGTTCCGGGGGTCAGGCTGAGCCTGTGGTTAATTCTTCTTTCTGATGGGAAAATAGAGTGACCTGTGCCTGTCCCAACACCAAGAGCTAGTCTCTCGTTGGTTCCACGTCTTCCCGTTTATCCTCAGGACAAATTGCAACCTGTACGGAACAGGAGGTTAAAGGTGCTGATGCTCCAAGTAGGGAGCTTGCTAGTAAAGCGGCTGGAATGGCGAACCCGGGCACAAGGAGATGAGAAATGAGGTGCGTTTTAGAAACCTTTCCCCATCACACGGTGTACCATCTTCTGGGTTTCTCATGCATGTTTTTGATGTAGGAAGATGCCCTTGAACCTGGAGATTTGGGACCCATGCGATGGGTACCACGCAGTATTCCTTTAAAGGGTCTGCGTTTGCTCACCCAACCTCACCAAACCTCTCAGCCCCAAGAGTGTCCACCCTTATGTCTCATCCAGCTGTGCGTCTAGATATGGTCAATCCAGGTTGCATCACAGCCCCTGAACGCATTGTGTAAGAATTTCTCTCTCTTTCACTGTCTTTGTTTCATGGTTGTTTCAAAGTAATTTATTTTTATAATGGGGTTTAGCTGCTTTTCACTGCTGTGTTTATGCCGCTTTACACCCACTTGACACACTAACAGAGAGATATCAATACATAGGTTTTACGATTATTATTAGTCAGATATATTCTTGTGCGGTGAATAGGGCGTGTTGAGTCCAGTTCTCTGAGCAAGGAGTAGGTCTTGTCTATTACATATTGGGTTTATGGAACGGTATCTGAGCTAATTTGATACCCTTGTTTTATGTATCACCCCACCTCACCTTTCCCGTTAAGCAGCCATAGTGTGTTTTCTGCATGTGTGACTCTGATCTGTTTTGTAATTCAGTTCAAGTGTAACGGTTTTTACATTCCCTCTATCAGTGATACCTTATGAGTAGTGTCCTTTTCTGTGTGACTTATTTCACTTAGAATCGTCATACCTAAATCCACTCATCATGCTGCTACTAACCTTACGACATTGATTTCATGGCTGAGTGATATTCCATTGTACATAAGGACCACAACTTCTTTATCCATTTTTCTCTTTCCTGGGATATTTAAGGTGGAATGAAGTGGAGGTCCTGGTCAACAGAGCAGCCCTAAACTTTGGGGTGCTTGTGTCTTGCTGATTTTTCATTTTCCCAATTTATACCCCCATGAGTAGAAGTGCCCTATGCTCTCTAAGCTGTGTTTTTCAGATGTTTCAGGACACACCGTACACTTCTCCAGAGTGGCTGTTGGCAATTTACATCCCGCCCATCAGTGTAGCAAGGCTCCCATTTCTCCATGGCCTGTCCTGCATTTCTGGTTTTGACACTTTTTTCAGCATGGCCCTTTTGACCGATGGGAAGCGAGACTTCTCTGTAGCGCTGATTTGCCTTTCCAGGTTGCTTGGTTGGCCAAAAAGGGCGTATGCGTTTTTTCCTGAATATATTCAGGAAAAAACGCATACGCCCTTTTTGGCCAAGGGCATCATTGTCAACGTTTTGCCGCTTTTCATGTGCTTTAAAGGCGATTCGTATCTACCTCCTGAAATCTGTTTCGTGCAATTCTGCCTTGATTTCAAATCCTCTTCTTTGCCTTCCCTCAATATATTTGTGGGCGAGAGTTCTCATTTATAACTCTGCAGGTTTGTGAATTGCAGTGCCCTGAACCTCCATTTTACAACTCGTTTTTATGGGAGCTGGCCGCAAACTCGCAGAATGGCTTCAGGCCCTGTTCTGGTTCCGGGGGTCAGGCTGAGCCTGTGGTTAATTCTTCTTTCTGATGGGAAAATAGAGTGACCTGTGCCTGTCCCAACACCAAGAGCTAGTCTCTCGTTGGTTCCACGTCTTCCTGTTTATCCTCAGGACAAATTGCAACCTGTACGGAACAGGAGGTTAAAGGTGCTGATGCTCCAAGTAGGGAGCTTGCTAGTAAAGCGGCTGGAATGGCGAACCCGGGCACAAGGAGATGAGAAATGAGGTGCGTTTTAGAAACCTTTCCCCATCACACGGTGTACCATCTTCTGGGTTTCTCATGCATGTTTTTGATGTAGGAAGATGCCCTTGAACCTGGAGATTTGGGACCCATGCGATGGGTACCACGCAGTATTCCTTTAAAGGGTCTGCGTTTGCTCACCCAACCTCACCAAACCTCTCAGCCCCAAGAGTGTCCACCCTTATGTCTCATCCAGCTGTGCGTCTAGATATGGTCAATCCAGGTTGCATCACAGCCCCTGAACGCATTGTGTAAGAATTTCTCTCTATTTCACTGTCTTTGTTTCATGGTGGTTTCAAAGTAATTTATTTTTATAATGGGGTTTAGCTGCTTTTCACTGCTGTGTTTATGCCGCTTTACACCCACTTGACACACTAACAGAGAGATATCAATACATAGGTTTTACGATTATTATTAGTCAGATATATTCTTGTGCGGTGAATAGGGCGTGTTGAGTCCAGTTCTCTGAGCAAGGAGTAGGTCTTGTCTATTACATATTGGGTTTATGGAACGGTATCTGAGCTAATTTGATACCCTTGTTTTATGTATCACCCCACCTCACCTTTCCCGTTAAGCAGCCATAGTGTGTTTTCTGCATGTGTGACTCTGTTCTGTTTTGTAATTCAGTTCAAGTGTAACGGTTTTTACATTCCCTCTATCAGTGATACCTTATGAGTAGTGTCCTTTTCTGTGTGACTTATTTCACTTAGAATCGTCATACCTAAATCCACTCATCATGCTGCTACTAACCTTACGACATTGATTTCATGGCTGAGTGATATTCCATTGTACATAAGGACCACAACTTCTTTATCCATTTTTCTCTTTCCTGGGATATTTAAGGTGGAATGAAGTGGAGGTCCTGGTCAACAGAGCAGCCCTAAACTTTGGGGTGCTTGTGTCTTGCTGATTTTTAATTTTCCCAATTTATACCCCCATGAGTGGAAGTGCCCTATGCTCTCTAAGCTGTGTTTTTCAGATGTTTCAGGACTCACCGGACACTTCTCCAGAGTGGCTCTTGGCAATTTACATCCCGCCCATCAGTGTAGCAAGGCTCCCATTTCTCCATGGCCTGTCCTGCATTTCTGGTTTTGACACTTTTTTCAGCATGGCCCTTTTGACCGATGGGAAGCGAGACTTCTTTGTAGCGCTGATTTGCCTTTCCAGGTTGCTTGGTTGGCCAAAAAGGGCGTATGCGTTTTTTCCTGAATATATTCAGGAAAAAACGCATACGCCCTTTTTGGCCAAGGGCATCATTGTCAACGTTTTGCCGCTTTTCATGTGCTTTAAAGGCGATTCGTATCTACCTCCTGAAATCTGTTTCCTGCAATTCTGCCTTGATTTCAAATCCTCTTCTTTGCCTTCCCTCAATATATTTGTGGACGGGAGTTATCATTTATAACTCTGCAGGTTTGTGAATTGCAGTGCCCTGAACCTCCATTTTACAACTCGTTTTTATGGGAGCTGGCCGCAAAATCGCAGAATGGCTTCAGGCCCTGTTCTGGTTCCGGGGGGCAGGCTAAGCCTGTGGTTAATTCTTCTTTCTGATGGGAAAATAGAGTGACCTGTGCCTGTCCCAACACCAAGAGCTAGTCTCTCGTTGGTTCCACGTCTTCCCGTTTATCCTCAGGACAAATTGCAACCTGTATGGAACAGGAGGTTAAAGGTGCTGATGCTCCAAGTAGGGAGCTTGCTAGTAAAGTGGCAGGAATGGCGAACCCGGGCACAAGGAGATGAGAAATGAGGTGCGTTTTAGAAACCTTTCCCCATCACACGGTGTACCATCTTCTGGGTTTCTCATGCATGTTTTTGATGTAGGAAGATGCCCTTGAACCTGGAGATTTGGGACCCATGCGATGGGTACCACGCAGTATTACTTTAAAGGGTCTGCGTTTGCTCACCCAACCTCACCAAACCTCTCAGCCCCAAGAGTGTCCACCCTTATGCCTCATCCAGCTGTGCGTCTAGATATGGTCAATCCAGGTTGCATCACAGCCCCTGAACGCATTGTGTAAGAATTTCTCTCTCTTTCACTGTCTTTGTTTCATGGGTGTTTCAAAGTAATTTATTTTTATAATGGGGTTTAGCTGCTTTTCACTGCTGTGTTTATGCCGCTTTACACCCACTTGACACACTAACAGAGAGATATCAATACATAGGTTTTACGATTATTATTAGTCAGATATATTCTTGTGCGGTGAATAGGGCGTGTTGAGTCCAGTTCTCTGAGCAAGGAGTAGGTCTTGTCTACTACATATTGGGTTTATGGAATGGTATCTGAGCTAATTTGATACCCTTGTTTTATGTATCACCCCACCTCACCTTTCCCGTTAAGCAGCCATAGTCTGTTTTCTGCATGTGTGACTCTGTTCTGTTTTGTAATTCAGTTCAAGTGTAACGGTTTTTACATTCCCTCTATCAGTGATACCTTATGAGAAGTGTCCTTTTCTGTGTGACTTATTTCACTTAGAATCGTCGTACCTAAATCCACTCATCATGCTGCTACTAACCTTATGACATTGATTTCATGGCTGAGTGATATTCCATTGTACATAAGGACCACAACTTCTTTATCCATTTTTCTCTTTCCTGGGATATTTAAGGTGGAATGAAGTGGAGGTCCTTGTCAACAGAGCAGCCCTCAACTTTGGGGTGCTTGTGTCTTGCTGAATTTTCATTTTCCCAATTTATACCCCCATGAGTAGAAGTGCCCTATGCTCTCTAAGCTGTGTTTTTCAGATGTTTCAGGACACACCGTACACTTCTCCAGAGTGGCTGTTGGCAATTTACATCCCGCCCATCAGTGTAGCAAGGCTCCCATTTCTCCATGGCCTGTCCTGCATTTCTGGTTTTGACACTTTTTTCAGCATGGCCCTTTTGACCGATGGGAAGCGAGACTTCTCTGTAGCGCTGATTTGCCTTTCCAGGTTGCTTGGTTGGCCAAAAAGGGCGTATGCATTTTTTCCTGAATATATTCAGGAAAAAACGCATACGCCCTTTTTGGCCAAGGGCATCATTGTCAACGTTTTGCCGCTTTTCATGTGCTTTAAAGGCGATTCGTATCTACCTCCTGAAATCTGTTTCCTGCAATTCTGCCTTGATTTCAAATCCTCTTCTTTGCCTTCCCTCAATATATTTGTGGGCGAGAGTTCTCATTTATAACTCTGCAGGTTTGTGAATTGCAGTGCCCTGAACCTCCATTTTACAACTCGTTTTTATGGGAGCTGGCCGCAAAATCGCAGAATGGCTTCAGGCCCTGTTCTGGTTCCGGGGGTCAGGCTGAGCCTGTGGTTAATTCTTCTTTCTGATGGGAAAATAGAGTGACCTGTGCCTGTCCCAACACCAAGAGCTAGTCTCTCGTTGGTTCCACGTCTTCCCGTTTATCCTCAGGACAAATTGCAACCTGTACGGAACAGGAGGTTAAAGGTGCTGATGCTCCAAGTAGGGAGCTTGCTAGTAAAGTGGCTGGAATGGCGAACCCGGGCACAAGGAGATGAGAAATGAGGTGCGTTTTAGAAACCTTTCCCCATCACACGGTGTACCATCTTCTGGGTTTCTCATGCATGTTTTTGATGTAGGAAGATGCCCTTGAACCTGGAGATTTGGGACCCATGCGATGGGTACCACGCAGTATTCCTTTAAAGGGTCTGCGTTTGCTCACCCAACCTCACCAAACCTCTCAGCCCCAAGAGTGTCCACCCTTATGTCTCATCCAGCTGTGCGTCTAGATATGGTCAATCCAGGTTGCATCACAGCCCCTGAACGCATTGTGTAAGAATTTCTCTCTATTTCACTGTCTTTGTTTCATGGTGGTTTCAAAGTAATTTATTTTTATAATGGGGTTTAGCTGCTTTTCACTGCTGTGTTTATGCCGCTTTACACCCACTTGACACACTAACAGAGAGATATCAATACATAGGTTTTACGATTATTATTAGTCAGATATATTCTTGTGCGGTGAATAGGGCGTGTTGAGTCCAGTTCTCTGAGCAAGGAGTAGGTCTTGTCTATTACATATTGGGTTTATGGAACGGTATCTGAGCTAATTTGATACCCTTGTTTTATGTATCACCCCACCTCACCTTTCCCGTTAAGCAGCCATAGTGTGTTTTCTGCATGTGTGACTCTGTTCTGTTTTGTAATTCAGTTCAAGTGTAACGGTTTTTACATTCCCTCTATCAGTGATACCTTATGAGTAGTGTCCTTTTCTGTGTGACTTATTTCACTTAGAATCGTCATACCTAAATCCACTCATCATGCTGCTACTAACCTTACGACATTGATTTCATGGCTGAGTGATATTCCATTGTACATAAGGACCACAACTTCTTTATCCATTTTTCTCTTTCCTGGGATATTTAAGGTGGAATGAAGTGGAGGTCCTGGTCAACAGAGCAGCCCTAAACTTTGGGGTGCTTGTGTCTTGCTGATTTTTAATTTTCCCAATTTATACCCCCATGAGTGGAAGTGCCCTATGCTCTCTAAGCTGTGTTTTTCAGATGTTTCAGGACTCACCGGACACTTCTCCAGAGTGGCTCTTGGCAATTTACATCCCGCCCATCAGTGTAGCAAGGCTCCCATTTCTCCATGGCCTGTCCTGCATTTCTGGTTTTGACACTTTTTTCAGCATGGCCCTTTTGACCGATGGGAAGCGAGACTTCTTTGTAGCGCTGATTTGCCTTTCCAGGTTGCTTGGTTGGCCAAAAAGGGCGTATGCGTTTTTTCCTGAATATATTCAGGAAAAAACGCATACGCCCTTTTTGGCCAAGGGCATCATTGTCAACGTTTTGCCGCTTTTCATGTGCTTTAAAGGCGATTCGTATCTACCTCCTGAAATCTGTTTCGTGCAATTCTGCCTTGATTTCAAATCTTCTTCTTTGCCTTCCCTCAATATATTTGTGGACGAGAGTTATCATTTATAACTCTGCAGGTTTGTGAATTGCAGTGCCCTGAACCTCCATTTTACAACTCGTTTTTATGGGAGCTGGCCGCAAAATTGCAGAATGGCTTCAGGCCCTGTTCTGGTTCCGGGGGTCAGGCTGAGCCTGTGGTTAATTCTTCTTTCTGATGGGAAAATAGAGTGACCTGTGCCTGTCCCAACACCAAGAGCTAGTCTCTCGTTGGTTCCACGTCTTCCCGTTTATCCTCAGGACAAATTGCAACCTGTACGGAACAGGAGGTTAAAGGTGCTGATGCTCCAAGTAGGGAGCTTGCTAGTAAAGCGGCTGGAATGGCGAACCCGGGCACAAGGAGATGAGAAATGAGGTGCGTTTTAGAAACCTTTCCCCATCACACGGTGTACCATCTTCTGGGTTTCTCATGCATGTTTTTGATGTAGGAAGATGCCCTTGAACCTGGAGATTTGGGACCCATGCGATGGGTACCACGCAGTATTCCTTTAAAGGGTCTGCGTTTGCTCACCCAACCTCAGCAAACCTCTCAGCCCCAAGAGTGTCCACCCTTATGTCTCATCCAGCTTTGCGTCTAGATATGGTCAATCCAGGTTGCATCACAGCCCCTGAATGCATTGTGTAAGAATTTCTCTCTCTTTCACTGTCTTTGTTTCATGGTTGTTTCAAAGTAATTTATTTTTATAATGGGGTTTAGCTGCTTTTCACTGCTGTGTTTATGCCGCTTTACACCCACTTGACACACTAACAGAGAGATATCAATACATAGGTTTTACGATTATTATTAGTCAGATATATTCTTGTGCGGTGAATAGGGCGTGTTGAGTCCAGTTCTCTGAGCAAGGAGTAGGTCTTGTCTATTACATATTGGGTTTATGGAACGGTATCTGAGCTAATTTGATACCCTTGTTTTATGTATCACCCCACCTCACCTTTCCCGTTAAGCAGCCATAGTGTGTTTTCTGCATGTGTGACTCTGTTCTGTTTTGTAATTCAGTTCAAGTGTAACGGTTTTTACATTCCCTCTATCAGTGATACCTTATGAGTAGTGTCCTTTTCTGTGTGACTTATTTCACTTAGAATCGTCATACCTAAATCCACTCATCATGCTGCTACTAACCTTACGACATTGATTTCCTGGCTGAGTGATATTCCATTGTACATAAGGACCACAACTTCTTTATCCATTTTTCTCTTTCCTGGGATATTTAAGGTGGAATGAAGTGGAGGTCCTGGTCAACAGAGCAGCCCTAAACTTTGGGGTGCTTGTGTCTTGCTGATTTTTAATTTTCCCAATTTATACCCCCATGAGTGGAAGAGCCCTATGCTCTCTAAGCTGTGTTTTTCAGATGTTTCAGGACTCACCGGACACTTCTCCAGAGTGGCTCTTGGCAATTTACATCCCGCCCATCAGTGTAGCAAGGCTCCCATTTCTCCATGGCCTGTCCTGCATTTCTGGTTTTGACACTTTTTTCAGCATGGCCCTTTTGACCGATGGGAAGCGAGACTTCTTTGTAGCGCTGATTTGCCTTTCCAGGTTGCTTGGTTGGCCAAAAAGGGCGTATGCGTTTTTTCCTGAATATATTCAGGAAAAAACGCATACGCCCTTTTTGGCCAAGGGCATCATTGTCAACGTTTTGCCGCTTTTCATGTGCTTTAAAGGCGATTCGTATCTACCTCCTGAAATCTGTTTCCTGCAATTCTGCCTTGATTTCAAATCCTCTTCTTTGCCTTCCCTCAATATATTTGTGGACGAGAGTTATCATTTACAACTCTGCAGGTTTGTGAATTGCAGTGCCCTGAACCTCCATTTTACAACTCGTTTTTATGGGAGCTGGCCGCAAACTCGCAGAATGGCTTCAGGCCCTGTTCTGGTTCCGGGGGTCAGGCTGAGCCTGTGGTTAATTCTTCTTTCTGATGGGAAAATAGAGTGACCTGTGCCTGTCCCAACACCAAGAGCTAGTCTCTCGTTGGTTCCACGTCTTCCCGTTTATCCTCAGGACAAATTGCAACCTGTACGGAACAGGAGGTTAAAGGTGCTGATGCTCCAAGTAGGGAGCTTGCTAGTAAAGCGGCTGGAATGGCGAACCCGGGCACAAGGAGATGAGAAATGAGGTGCGTTTTAGAAACCTTTCCCCATCACACGGTGTACCATCTTCTGGGTTTCTCATGCATGTTTTTGATGTAGGAAGATGCCCTTGAACCTGGAGATTTGGGACCCATGCGATGGGTACCACGCAGTATTCCTTTAAAGGGTCTGCGTTTGCTCACCCAACCTCACCAAACCTCTCAGCCCCAAGAGTGTCCACCCTTATGTCTCATCCAGCTGTGCGTCTAGATATGGTCAATCCAGGTTGCATCACAGCCCCTGAACGCATTGTGTAAGAATTTCTCTCTCTTTCACTGTCTTTGTTTCATGGTTGTTTCAAAGTAATTTATTTTTATAATGGGGTTTAGCTGCTTTTCACTGCTGTGTTTATGCCGCTTTACACCCACTTGACACACTAACAGAGAGATATCAATACATAGGTTTTACGATTATTATTAGTCAGATATATTCTTGTGCGGTGAATAGGGCGTGTTGAGTCCAGTTCTCTGAGCAAGGAGTAGGTCTTGTCTATTACATATTGGGTTTATGGAACGGTATCTGAGCTAATTTGATACCCTTGTTTTATGTATCACCCCACCTCACCTTTCCCGTTAAGCAGCCATAGTGTGTTTTCTGCATGTGTGACTCTGATCTGTTTTGTAATTCAGTTCAAGTGTAACGGTTTTTACATTCCCTCTATCAGTGATACCTTATGAGTAGTGTCCTTTTCTGTGTGACTTATTTCACTTAGAATCGTCATACCTAAATCCACTCATCATGCTGCTACTAACCTTACGACATTGATTTCATGGCTGAGTGATATTCCATTGTACATAAGGACCACAACTTCTTTATCCATTTTTCTCTTTCCTGGGATATTTAAGGTGGAATGAAGTGGAGGTCCTGGTCAACAGAGCAGCCCTAAACTTTGGGGTGCTTGTGTCTTGCTGATTTTTCATTTTCCCAATTTATACCCCCATGAGTAGAAGTGCCCTATGCTCTCTAAGCTGTGTTTTTCAGATGTTTCAGGACACACCGTACACTTCTCCAGAGTGGCTGTTGGCAATTTACATCCCGCCCATCAGTGTAGCAAGGCTCCCATTTCTCCATGGCCTGTCCTGCATTTCTGGTTTTGACACTTTTTTCAGCATGGCCCTTTTGACCGATGGGAAGCGAGACTTCTCTGTAGCGCTGATTTGCCTTTCCAGGTTGCTTGGTTGGCCAAAAAGGGCGTATGCGTTTTTTCCTGAATATATTCAGGAAAAAACGCATACGCCCTTTTTGGCCAAGGGCATCATTGTCAACGTTTTGCCGCTTTTCATGTGCTTTAAAGGCGATTCGTATCTACCTCCTGAAATCTGTTTCGTGCAATTCTGCCTTGATTTCAAATCCTCTTCTTTGCCTTCCCTCAATATATTTGTGGGCGAGAGTTCTCATTTATAACTCTGCAGGTTTGTGAATTGCAGTGCCCTGAACCTCCATTTTACAACTCGTTTTTATGGGAGCTGGCCGCAAACTCGCAGAATGGCTTCAGGCCCTGTTCTGGTTCCGGGGGTCAGGCTGAGCCTGTGGTTAATTCTTCTTTCTGATGGGAAAATAGAGTGACCTGTGCCTGTCCCAACACCAAGAGCTAGTCTCTCGTTGGTTCCACGTCTTCCTGTTTATCCTCAGGACAAATTGCAACCTGTACGGAACAGGAGGTTAAAGGTGCTGATGCTCCAAGTAGGGAGCTTGCTAGTAAAGCGGCTGGAATGGCGAACCCGGGCACAAGGAGATGAGAAATGAGGTGCGTTTTAGAAACCTTTCCCCATCACACGGTGTACCATCTTCTGGGTTTCTCATGCATGTTTTTGATGTAGGAAGATGCCCTTGAACCTGGAGATTTGGGACCCATGCGATGGGTACCACGCAGTATTCCTTTAAAGGGTCTGCGTTTGCTCACCCAACCTCACCAAACCTCTCAGCCCCAAGAGTGTCCACCCTTATGTCTCATCCAGCTGTGCGTCTAGATATGGTCAATCCAGGTTGCATCACAGCCCCTGAACGCATTGTGTAAGAATTTCTCTCTATTTCACTGTCTTTGTTTCATGGTGGTTTCAAAGTAATTTATTTTTATAATGGGGTTTAGCTGCTTTTCACTGCTGTGTTTATGCCGCTTTACACCCACTTGACACACTAACAGAGAGATACCAATACATAGGTTTTACGATTATTATTAGTCAGATATATTCTTGTGCGGTGAATAGGGCGTGTTGAGTCCAGTTCTCTGAGCAAGGAGTAGGTCTTGTCTATTACATATTGGGTTTATGGAACGGTATCTGAGCTAATTTGATACCCTTGTTTTATGTATCACCCCACCTCACCTTTCCCGTTAAGCAGCCATAGTGTGTTTTCTGCATGTGTGACTCTGTTCTGTTTTGTAATTCAGTTCAAGTGTAACGGTTTTTACATTCCCTCTATCAGTGATACCTTATGAGTAGTGTCCTTTTCTGTGTGACTTATTTCACTTAGAATCGTCATACCTAAATCCACTCATCATGCTGCTACTAACCTTACGACATTGATTTCATGGCTGAGTGATATTCCATTGTACATAAGGACCACAACTTCTTTATCCATTTTTCTCTTTCCTGGGATATTTAAGGTGGAATGAAGTGGAGGTCCTGGTCAACAGAGCAGCCCTAAACTTTGGGGTGCTTGTGTCTTGCTGATTTTTAATTTTCCCAATTTATACCCCCATGAGTGGAAGTGCCCTATGCTCTCTAAGCTGTGTTTTTCAGATGTTTCAGGACTCACCGGACACTTCTCCAGAGTGGCTCTTGGCAATTTACATCCCGCCCATCAGTGTAGCAAGGCTCCCATTTCTCCATGGCCTGTCCTGCATTTCTGGTTTTGACACTTTTTTCAGCATGGCCCTTTTGACCGATGGGAAGCGAGACTTCTTTGTAGCGCTGATTTGCCTTTCCAGGTTGCTTGGTTGGCCAAAAAGGGCGTATGCGTTTTTTCCTGAATATATTCAGGAAAAAACGCATACGCCCTTTTTGGCCAAGGGCATCATTGTCAACGTTTTGCCGCTTTTCATGTGCTTTAAAGGCGATTCGTATCTACCTCCTGAAATCTGTTTCCTGCAATTCTGCCTTGATTTCAAATCCTCTTCTTTGCCTTCCCTCAATATATTTGTGGACGGGAGTTATCATTTATAACTCTGCAGGTTTGTGAATTGCAGTGCCCTGAACCTCCATTTTACAACTCGTTTTTATGGGAGCTGGCCGCAAAATCGCAGAATGGCTTCAGGCCCTGTTCTGGTTCCGGGGGGCAGGCTAAGCCTGTGGTTAATTCTTCTTTCTGATGGGAAAATAGAGTGACCTGTGCCTGTCCCAACACCAAGAGCTAGTCTCTCGTTGGTTCCACGTCTTCCCGTTTATCCTCAGGACAAATTGCAACCTGTATGGAACAGGAGGTTAAAGGTGCTGATGCTCCAAGTAGGGAGCTTGCTAGTAAAGTGGCAGGAATGGCGAACCCGGGCACAAGGAGATGAGAAATGAGGTGCGTTTTAGAAACCTTTCCCCATCACACGGTGTACCATCTTCTGGGTTTCTCATGCATGTTTTTGATGTAGGAAGATGCCCTTGAACCTGGAGATTTGGGACCCATGCGATGGGTACCACGCAGTATTACTTTAAAGGGTCTGCGTTTGCTCACCCAACCTCACCAAACCTCTCAGCCCCAAGAGTGTCCACCCTTATGCCTCATCCAGCTGTGCGTCTAGATATGGTCAATCCAGGTTGCATCACAGCCCCTGAACGCATTGTGTAAGAATTTCTCTCTCTTTCACTGTCTTTGTTTCATGGGTGTTTCAAAGTAATTTATTTTTATAATGGGGTTTAGCTGCTTTTCACTGCTGTGTTTATGCCGCTTTACACCCACTTGACACACTAACAGAGAGATATCAATACATAGGTTTTACGATTATTATTAGTCAGATATATTCTTGTGCGGTGAATAGGGCGTGTTGAGTCCAGTTCTCTGAGCAAGGAGTAGGTCTTGTCTACTACATATTGGGTTTATGGAATGGTATCTGAGCTAATTTGATACCCTTGTTTTATGTATCACCCCACCTCACCTTTCCCGTTAAGCAGCCATAGTCTGTTTTCTGCATGTGTGACTCTGTTCTGTTTTGTAATTCAGTTCAAGTGTAACGGTTTTTACATTCCCTCTATCAGTGATACCTTATGAGAAGTGTCCTTTTCTGTGTGACTTATTTCACTTAGAATCGTCGTACCTAAATCCACTCATCATGCTGCTACTAACCTTATGACATTGATTTCATGGCTGAGTGATATTCCATTGTACATAAGGACCACAACTTCTTTATCCATTTTTCTCTTTCCTGGGATATTTAAGGTGGAATGAAGTGGAGGTCCTTGTCAACAGAGCAGCCCTCAACTTTGGGGTGCTTGTGTCTTGCTGAATTTTCATTTTCCCAATTTATACCCCCATGAGTAGAAGTGCCCTATGCTCTCTAAGCTGTGTTTTTCAGATGTTTCAGGACACACCGTACACTTCTCCAGAGTGGCTGTTGGCAATTTACATCCCGCCCATCAGTGTAGCAAGGCTCCCATTTCTCCATGGCCTGTCCTGCATTTCTGGTTTTGACACTTTTTTCAGCATGGCCCTTTTGACCGATGGGAAGCGAGACTTCTCTGTAGCGCTGATTTGCCTTTCCAGGTTGCTTGGTTGGCCAAAAAGGGCGTATGCATTTTTTCCTGAATATATTCAGGAAAAAACGCATACGCCCTTTTTGGCCAAGGGCATCATTGTCAACGTTTTGCCGCTTTTCATGTGCTTTAAAGGCGATTCGTATCTACCTCCTGAAATCTGTTTCCTGCAATTCTGCCTTGATTTCAAATCCTCTTCTTTGCCTTCCCTCAATATATTTGTGGGCGAGAGTTCTCATTTATAACTCTGCAGGTTTGTGAATTGCAGTGCCCTGAACCTCCATTTTACAACTCGTTTTTATGGGAGCTGGCCGCAAAATCGCAGAATGGCTTCAGGCCCTGTTCTGGTTCCGGGGGTCAGGCTGAGCCTGTGGTTAATTCTTCTTTCTGATGGGAAAATAGAGTGACCTGTGCCTGTCCCAACACCAAGAGCTAGTCTCTCGTTGGTTCCACGTCTTCCCGTTTATCCTCAGGACAAATTGCAACCTGTACGGAACAGGAGGTTAAAGGTGCTGATGCTCCAAGTAGGGAGCTTGCTAGTAAAGTGGCTGGAATGGCGAACCCGGGCACAAGGAGATGAGAAATGAGGTGCGTTTTAGAAACCTTTCCCCATCACACGGTGTACCATCTTCTGGGTTTCTCATGCATGTTTTTGATGTAGGAAGATGCCCTTGAACCTGGAGATTTGGGACCCATGCGATGGGTACCACGCAGTATTCCTTTAAAGGGTCTGCGTTTGCTCACCCAACCTCACCAAACCTCTCAGCCCCAAGAGTGTCCACCCTTATGTCTCATCCAGCTGTGCGTCTAGATATGGTCAATCCAGGTTGCATCACAGCCCCTGAACGCATTGTGTAAGAATTTCTCTCTCTTTCACTGTCTTTGTTTCATGGTTGTTTCAAAGTAATTTATTTTTATAATGGGGTTTAGCTGCTTTTCACTGCTGTGTTTATGCCGCTTTACACCCACTTGACACACTAACAGAGAGATATCAATACATAGGTTTTACGATTATTATTAGTCAGATATATTCTTGCGCGGTGAATAGGGCGTGTTGAGTCCAGTTCTCTGAGCAAGGAGTAGGTCTTGTCTATTACATATTGGGTTTATGGAACGGTATCTGAGCTAATTTGATACCCTTGTTTTATGTATCACCCCACCTCACCTTTCCCGTTAAGCAGCCATAGTCTGTTTTCTGCATGTGTGACTCTGTTCTGTTTTGTAATTCAGTTCAAGTGTAACGGTTTTTACATTCCCTCTATCAGTGATACCTTATGAGTAGTGTCCTTTTCTGTGTGACTTATTTCACTTAGAATCGTCATACCTAAATCCACTCATCATGCTGCTACTAACCTTACGACATTGATTTCCTGGCTGAGTGATATTCCATTGTACATAAGGACCACAACTTCTTTATCCATTTTTCTCTTTCCTGGGATATTTAAGGTGGAATGAAGTGGAGGTCCTGGTCAACAGAGCAGCCCTAAACTTTGGGGTGCTTGTGTCTTGCTGGTTTTTAATTTTCCCAATTTATACCCCCATGAGTGGAAGTGCCCTATGCTCTCTAAGCTGTGTTTTTCAGATGTTTCAGGACTCACCGGACA
This sequence comes from Balaenoptera borealis, assembly GCF_965194805.1. Classification (NCBI taxonomy): domain Eukaryota; kingdom Metazoa; phylum Chordata; class Mammalia; order Artiodactyla; family Balaenopteridae; genus Balaenoptera; species Balaenoptera borealis. The sequence goes on along the minus strand of NW_028123386.1, from coordinate 164,978 downwards.
CTTCTCCAGAGTGGATCTTTGCAATTTACATCCCGCCCATCAGTGTAGCAAGGCTCCCATTTCTCCATGGCCTGTCCTGCATTTCTGGTTTTGACACTTTTTTCAGCATGGCCCTTTTGACCGATGGGAAGCGAGACTTCTTTGTAGCGCTGATTTGCCTTTCCAGGTTGCTTGGTTGGCCAAAAAGGGCGTATGCGTTTTTTCCTGAATATATTCAGGAAAAAACGCATACGCCCTTTTTGGCCAAGGGCATCATTGTCAACGTTTTGCCGCTTTTCATGTGCTTTAAAGGCGATTCGTATCTACCTCCTGAAATCTGTTTCCTGCAATTCTGCCTTGATTTCAAATCCTCTTCTTTGCCTTCCCTCAATATGTTTGTGGACGAGAGTTATCATTTATAACTCTGCAGATTTGTGAATTGCAGTGCCCTGAACCTCCATTTTACAACTCGTTTTTATGGGAGCTGGCCGCAAAATCGCAGAATGGCTTCAGGCCCTGTTCTGGTTCCGGGGGGCAGGCTGAGCCTGTGGTTAATTCTTCTTTCTGATGGGAAAATAGAGTGACCTGTGCCTGTCCCAACACCAAGAGCTAGTCTCTCGTTGGTTCCACGTCTTCCCGTTTATCCTCAGGACAAATTGCAACCTGCACGGAACAGGAGGTTAAAGGTGCTGATGCTCCAAGTAGGGAGCTTGCTAGTAAAGCGGCTGGAATGGCGAACCCGGGCACAAGGAGATGAGAAATGAGGTGCGTTTTAGAAACCTTTCCCCATCACACGGTGTACCATCTTCTGGGTTTCTCATGCATGTTTTTGATGTAGGAAGATGCCCTTGAACCTGGAGATTTGGGACCCATGCGATGGGTACCACGCAGTATTCCTTTAAAGGGTCTGCGTTTGCTCACCCAACCTCACCAAACCTCTCAGCCCCAAGAGTGTCCACCCTTATGTCTCATCCAGCTGTGCGTCTAGATATGGTCAATCCAGGTTGCATCACAGCCCCTGAACGCATTGTGTAAGAATTTCTCTCTCTTTCACTGTCTTTGTTTCATGGTGGTTTCAAAGTAATTTATTTTTATAATGGGGTTTAGCTGCTTTTCACTGATGTGTTTATGCCGCTTTACACCCACTTGACACACTAACAGAGAGATATCAATACATAGGTTTTACGATTATTATTAGTCAGATATATTCTTGTGCGGTGAATAGGGCGTGTTGAGTCCAGTTCTCTGAGCAAGGAGTAGGTCTTGTCTATTACATATTGGGTTTATGGAACGGTATCTGAGCTAATTTGATACCCTTGTTTTATGTATCACCCCACCTCACCTTTCCCGTTAAGCAGCCATAGTGTGTTTTCTGCATGTGTGATTCTGTTCTGTTTTGTAATTCAGTTCAAGTGTAATGGTTTTTACATTCCCTCTATCAGTGATACCTTATGAGAAGTGTCCTTTTCTGTGTGACTTATTTCACTTAGAATCGTCATACCTAAATCCACTCATCATGCTGCTACTAACCTTACGACATTGATTTCCTGGCTGAGTGATATTCCATTGTACATAAGGACCACAACTTCTTTATCCATTTTTCTCTTTCCTGGGATATTTAAGGTGGAATGAAGTGGAGGTCCTGGTCAACAGAGCAGCCCTAAACTTTGGGGTGCTTGTGTCTTGCTGATTTTTAATTTTCCCAATTTATACCCCCATGAGTGGAAGTGCCCTATGCTCTCTAAGCTGTGTTTTTCAGATGTTTCAGGACTCACCGGACACTTCTCCAGAGTGGCTCTTGGCAATTTACATCCCGCCCATCAGTGTAGCAAGGCTCCCATTTCTCCATGGCCTGTCCTGCATTTCTGGTTTTGACACTTTTTTCAGCATGGCCCTTTTGACCGATGGGAAGCGAGACTTCTTTGTAGCGCTGATTTGCCTTTCCAGGTTGCTTGGTTGGCCAAAAAGGGTGTATGCGTTTTTTCCTGAATATACTCATGAAAAAACGCATACGCCCTTTATGGCCAAGGGCATCATTGTCAACGTTTTGCCGCTTTTCATGTGCTTTAAAGACGATTCGTATCTACCTCCTGAAATCTGTTTCCTGCAATTCTGCCTTGATTTCAAATCCTCTTCTTTGCCTTCCCTCAATATATTTGTGGACGAGAGTTATCATTTACAACTCTGCAGGTTTGTGAATTGCAGTGCCCTGAACCTCCATTTTACAACTCGTTTTTATGGGAGCTGGCCGCAAAATCGCAGAATGGCTTCAGGCCCTGTTCTGGTTCCGGGGGGCAGGCTGAGCCTGTGGTTAATTCTTCTTTCTGATGGGAAAATAGAGTGACCTGTGCCTGTCCCAACACCAAGAGCTAGTCTCTCGTTGGTTCCACGTCTTCCCGTTTATCCTCAGGACAAATTGCAACCTGTACGGAACAGGAGGTTAAAGGTGCTGATGCTCCAAGTAGGGAGCTTGCTAGTAAAGCGGCTGGAATGGCGAACCCGGGCACAAGGAGATGAGAAATGAGGTGCGTTTTAGAAACCTTTCCCCATCACACGGTGTACCATCTTCTGGGTTTCTCATGCATGTTTTTGATGTAGGAAGATGCCCTTGAACCTGGAGATTTGGGACCCATGCGATGGGTACCACGCAGTATTCCTTTAAAGGGTCTGCGTTTGCTCACCCAACCTCACCAAACCTCTCAGCCCCAAGAGTGTCCACCCTTATGTCTCATCCAGCTGTGCGTCTAGATATGGTCAATCCAGGTTGCATCACAGCCCCTGAACGCATTGTGTAAGAATTTCTCTCTCTTTCACTGTCTTTGTTTCATGGTGGTTTCAAAGTAATTTATTTTTATAATGGGGTTTAGCTGCTTTTCACTGCTGTGTTTATGCCGCTTTACACCCACTTGACACACTAACAGAGAGATATCAATACATAGGTTTTACGATTATTATTAGTCAGATATATTCTTGTGCGGTGAATAGGGCGTGTTGAGTCCAGTTCTCTGAGCAAGGAGTAGGTCTTGTCTATTACATATTGGGTTTATGGAACGGTATCTGAGCTAATTTGATACCCTTGTTTTATGTATCACCCCACCTCACCTTTCCCGTTAAGCAGCCATAGTGTGTTTTCTGCATGTGTGACTCTGTTCTGTTTTGTAATTCAGTTCAAGTGTAATGGTTTTTACATTCCCTCTATCAGTGATACCTTATGAGAAGTGTCCTTTTCTGTGTGACTTATTTCACTTAGAATCGTCATACCTAAATCCACTCATCATGCTGCTACTAACCTTACGACATTGATTTCCTGGCTGAGTGATATTCCATTGTACATAAGGACCACAACTTCTTTATCCATTTTTCTCTTTCCTGGGATATTTAAGGTGGAATGAAGTGGAGGTCCTGGTCAACAGAGCAGCCCTAAACTTTGGGGTGCTTGTGTCTTGCTGATTTTTAATTTTCCCAATTTATACCCCCATGAGTGGAAGTGCCCTATGCTCTCTAAGCTGTGTTTTTCAGATGTTTCAGGACTCACCGGACACTTCTCCAGAGTGGCTCTTGGCAATTTACATCCCGCCCATCAGTGTAGCAAGGCTCCCATTTCTCCATGGCCTGTCCTGCATTTCTGGTTTTGACACTTTTTTCAGCATGGCCCTTTTGACCGATGGGAAGCGAGACTTCTTTGTAGCGCTGATTTGCCTTTCCAGGTTGCTTGGTTGGCCAAAAAGGGCGTATGCGTTTTTTCCTGAATATACTCAGGAAAAAACGCATACGCCCTTTTTGGCCAAGGGCATCATTGTCAACGTTTTGCCGCTTTTCATGTGCTTTAAAGGCGATTCGTATCTACCTCCTGAAATCTGTTTCCTGCAATTCTGCCTTGATTTCAAATCCTCTTCTTTGCCTTCCCTCAATATATTTGTGGACGGGAGTTATCATTTATAACTCTGCAGGTTTGTGAATTGCAGTGCCCTGAACCTCCATTTTACAACTCGTTTTTATGGGAGCTGGCCGCAAAATCGCAGAATGGCTTCAGGCCCTGTTCTGGTTCCGGGGGGCAGGCTAAGCCTGTGGTTAATTCTTCTTTCTGATGGGAAAATAGAGTGACCTGTGCCTGTCCCAACACCAAGAGCTAGTCTCTCGTTGGTTCCACGTCTTCCCGTTTATCCTCAGGACAAATTGCAACCTGTATGGAACAGGAGGTTAAAGGTGCTGATGCTCCAAGTAGGGAGCTTGCTAGTAAAGTGGCAGGAATGGCGAACCCGGGCACAAGGAGATGAGAAATGAGGTGCGTTTTAGAAACCTTTCCCCATCACACGGTGTACCATCTTCTGGGTTTCTCATGCATGTTTTTGATGTAGGAAGATGCCCTTGAACCTGGAGATTTGGGACCCATGCGATGGGTACCACGCAGTATTACTTTAAAGGGTCTGCGTTTGCTCACCCAACCTCACCAAACCTCTCAGCCCCAAGAGTGTCCACCCTTATGCCTCATCCAGCTGTGCGTCTAGATATGGTCAATCCAGGTTGCATCACAGCCCCTGAACGCATTGTGTAAGAATTTCTCTCTCTTTCACTGTCTTTGTTTCATGGGTGTTTCAAAGTAATTTATTTTTATAATGGGGTTTAGCTGCTTTTCACTGCTGTGTTTATGCCGCTTTACACCCACTTGACACACTAACAGAGAGATATCAATACATAGGTTTTACGATTATTATTAGTCAGATATATTCTTGTGCGGTGAATAGGGCGTGTTGAGTCCAGTTCTCTGAGCAAGGAGTAGGTCTTGTCTACTACATATTGGGTTTATGGAATGGTATCTGAGCTAATTTGATACCCTTGTTTTATGTATCACCCCACCTCACCTTTCCCGTTAAGCAGCCATAGTCTGTTTTCTGCATGTGTGACTCTGTTCTGTTTTGTAATTCAGTTCAAGTGTAACGGTTTTTACATTCCCTCTATCAGTGATACCTTATGAGAAGTGTCCTTTTCTGTGTGACTTATTTCACTTAGAATCGTCGTACCTAAATCCACTCATCATGCTGCTACTAACCTTATGACATTGATTTCATGGCTGAGTGATATTCCATTGTACATAAGGACCACAACTTCTTTATCCATTTTTCTCTTTCCTGGGATATTTAAGGTGGAATGAAGTGGAGGTCCTTGTCAACAGAGCAGCCCTCAACTTTGGGGTGCTTGTGTCTTGCTGAATTTTCATTTTCCCAATTTATACCCCCATGAGTAGAAGTGCCCTATGCTCTCTAAGCTGTGTTTTTCAGATGTTTCAGGACACACCGTACACTTCTCCAGAGTGGCTGTTGGCAATTTACATCCCGCCCATCAGTGTAGCAAGGCTCCCATTTCTCCATGGCCTGTCCTGCATTTCTGGTTTTGACACTTTTTTCAGCATGGCCCTTTTGACCGATGGGAAGCGAGACTTCTCTGTAGCGCTGATTTGCCTTTCCAGGTTGCTTGGTTGGCCAAAAAGGGCGTATGCATTTTTTCCTGAATATATTCAGGAAAAAACGCATACGCCCTTTTTGGCCAAGGGCATCATTGTCAACGTTTTGCCGCTTTTCATGTGCTTTAAAGGCGATTCGTATCTACCTCCTGAAATCTGTTTCCTGCAATTCTGCCTTGATTTCAAATCCTCTTCTTTGCCTTCCCTCAATATATTTGTGGGCGAGAGTTCTCATTTATAACTCTGCAGGTTTGTGAATTGCAGTGCCCTGAACCTCCATTTTACAACTCGTTTTTATGGGAGCTGGCCGCAAAATCGCAGAATGGCTTCAGGCCCTGTTCTGGTTCCGGGGGTCAGGCTGAGCCTGTGGTTAATTCTTCTTTCTGATGGGAAAATAGAGTGACCTGTGCCTGTCCCAACACCAAGAGCTAGTCTCTCGTTGGTTCCACGTCTTCCCGTTTATCCTCAGGACAAATTGCAACCTGTACGGAACAGGAGGTTAAAGGTGCTGATGCTCCAAGTAGGGAGCTTGCTAGTAAAGTGGCTGGAATGGCGAACCCGGGCACAAGGAGATGAGAAATGAGGTGCGTTTTAGAAACCTTTCCCCATCACACGGTGTACCATCTTCTGGGTTTCTCATGCATGTTTTTGATGTAGGAAGATGCCCTTGAACCTGGAGATTTGGGACCCATGCGATGGGTACCACGCAGTATTCCTTTAAAGGGTCTGCGTTTGCTCACCCAACCTCACCAAACCTCTCAGCCCCAAGAGTGTCCACCCTTATGTCTCATCCAGCTGTGCGTCTAGATATGGTCAATCCAGGTTGCATCACAGCCCCTGAACGCATTGTGTAAGAATTTCTCTCTCTTTCACTGTCTTTGTTTCATGGTTGTTTCAAAGTAATTTATTTTTATAATGGGGTTTAGCTGCTTTTCACTGCTGTGTTTATGCCGCTTTACACCCACTTGACACACTAACAGAGAGATATCAATACATAGGTTTTACGATTATTATTAGTCAGATATATTCTTGCGCGGTGAATAGGGCGTGTTGAGTCCAGTTCTCTGAGCAAGGAGTAGGTCTTGTCTATTACATATTGGGTTTATGGAACGGTATCTGAGCTAATTTGATACCCTTGTTTTATGTATCACCCCACCTCACCTTTCCCGTTAAGCAGCCATAGTCTGTTTTCTGCATGTGTGACTCTGTTCTGTTTTGTAATTCAGTTCAAGTGTAACGGTTTTTACATTCCCTCTATCAGTGATACCTTATGAGTAGTGTCCTTTTCTGTGTGACTTATTTCACTTAGAATCGTCATACCTAAATCCACTCATCATGCTGCTACTAACCTTACGACATTGATTTCCTGGCTGAGTGATATTCCATTGTACATAAGGACCACAACTTCTTTATCCATTTTTCTCTTTCCTGGGATATTTAAGGTGGAATGAAGTGGAGGTCCTGGTCAACAGAGCAGCCCTAAACTTTGGGGTGCTTGTGTCTTGCTGGTTTTTAATTTTCCCAATTTATACCCCCATGAGTGGAAGTGCCCTATGCTCTCTAAGCTGTGTTTTTCAGATGTTTCAGGACTCACCGGACACTTCTCCAGAGTGGATCTTTGCAATTTACATCCCGCCCATCAGTGTAGCAAGGCTCCCATTTCTCCATGGCCTGTCCTGCATTTCTGGTTTTGACACTTTTTTCAGCATGGCCCTTTTGACCGATGGGAAGCGAGACTTCTTTGTAGCGCTGATTTGCCTTTCCAGGTTGCTTGGTTGGCCAAAAAGGGCGTATGCGTTTTTTCCTGAATATATTCAGGAAAAAACGCATACGCCCTTTTTGGCCAAGGGCATCATTGTCAACGTTTTGCCGCTTTTCATGTGCTTTAAAGGCGATTCGTATCTACCTCCTGAAATCTGTTTCCTGCAATTCTGCCTTGATTTCAAATCCTCTTCTTTGCCTTCCCTCAATATGTTTGTGGACGAGAGTTATCATTTATAACTCTGCAGATTTGTGAATTGCAGTGCCCTGAACCTCCATTTTACAACTCGTTTTTATGGGAGCTGGCCGCAAAATCGCAGAATGGCTTCAGGCCCTGTTCTGGTTCCGGGGGGCAGGCTGAGCCTGTGGTTAATTCTTCTTTCTGATGGGAAAATAGAGTGACCTGTGCCTGTCCCAACACCAAGAGCTAGTCTCTCGTTGGTTCCACGTCTTCCCGTTTATCCTCAGGACAAATTGCAACCTGCACGGAACAGGAGGTTAAAGGTGCTGATGCTCCAAGTAGGGAGCTTGCTAGTAAAGCGGCTGGAATGGCGAACCCGGGCACAAGGAGATGAGAAATGAGGTGCGTTTTAGAAACCTTTCCCCATCACATGGTGTACCATCTTCTGGGTTTCTCATGCATGTTTTTGATGTAGGAAGATGCCCTTGAACCTGGAGATTTGGGACCCATGCGATGGGTACCACGCAGTATTCCTTTAAAGGGTCTGCGTTTGCTCACCCAACCTCACCAAACCTCTCAGCCCCAAGAGTGTCCACCCTTATGTCTCATCCAGCTGTGCGTCTAGATATGGTCAATCCAGGTTGCATCACAGCCCCTGAACGCATTGTGTAAGAATTTCTCTCTCTTTCACTGTCTTTGTTTCATGGTGGTTTCAAAGTAATTTATTTTTATAATGGGGTTTAGCTGCTTTTCACTGATGTGTTTATGCCGCTTTACACCCACTTGACACACTAACAGAGAGATATCAATACATAGGTTTTACGATTATTATTAGTCAGATATATTCTTGTGCGGTGAATAGGGCGTGTTGAGTCCAGTTCTCTGAGCAAGGAGTAGGTCTTGTCTATTACATATTGGGTTTATGGAACGGTATCTGAGCTAATTTGATACCCTTGTTTTATGTATCACCCCACCTCACCTTTCCCGTTAAGCAGCCATAGTGTGTTTTCTGCATGTGTGATTCTGTTCTGTTTTGTAATTCAGTTCAAGTGTAATGGTTTTTACATTCCCTCTATCAGTGATACCTTATGAGAAGTGTCCTTTTCTGTGTGACTTATTTCACTTAGAATCGTCATACCTAAATCCACTCATCATGCTGCTACTAACCTTACGACATTGATTTCCTGGCTGAGTGATATTCCATTGTACATAAGGACCACAACTTCTTTATCCATTTTTCTCTTTCCTGGGATATTTAAGGTGGAATGAAGTGGAGGTCCTGGTCAACAGAGCAGCCCTAAACTTTGGGGTGCTTGTGTCTTGCTGATTTTTAATTTTCCCAATTTATACCCCCATGAGTGGAAGTGCCCTATGCTCTCTAAGCTGTGTTTTTCAGATGTTTCAGGACTCACCGGACACTTCTCCAGAGTGGCTCTTGGCAATTTACATCCCGCCCATCAGTGTAGCAAGGCTCCCATTTCTCCATGGCCTGTCCTGCATTTCTGGTTTTGACACTTTTTTCAGCATGGCCCTTTTGACCGATGGGAAGCGAGACTTCTTTGTAGCGCTGATTTGCCTTTCCAGGTTGCTTGGTTGGCCAAAAAGGGTGTATGCGTTTTTTCCTGAATATACTCATGAAAAAACGCATACGCCCTTTATGGCCAAGGGCATCATTGTCAACGTTTTGCCGCTTTTCATGTGCTTTAAAGACGATTCGTATCTACCTCCTGAAATCTGTTTCCTGCAATTCTGCCTTGATTTCAAATCCTCTTCTTTGCCTTCCCTCAATATATTTGTGGACGAGAGTTATCATTTACAACTCTGCAGGTTTGTGAATTGCAGTGCCCTGAACCTCCATTTTACAACTCGTTTTTATGGGAGCTGGCCGCAAAATCGCAGAATGGCTTCAGGCCCTGTTCTGGTTCCGGGGGGCAGGCTGAGCCTGTGGTTAATTCTTCTTTCTGATGGGAAAATAGAGTGACCTGTGCCTGTCCCAACACCAAGAGCTAGTCTCTCGTTGGTTCCACGTCTTCCCGTTTATCCTCAGGACAAATTGCAACCTGTACGGAACAGGAGGTTAAAGGTGCTGATGCTCCAAGTAGGGAGCTTGCTAGTAAAGCGGCTGGAATGGCGAACCCGGGCACAAGGAGATGAGAAATGAGGTGCGTTTTAGAAACCTTTCCCCATCACACGGTGTACCATCTTCTGGGTTTCTCATGCATGTTTTTGATGTAGGAAGATGCCCTTGAACCTGGAGATTTGGGACCCATGCGATGGGTACCACGCAGTATTCCTTTAAAGGGTCTGCGTTTGCTCACCCAACCTCACCAAACCTCTCAGCCCCAAGAGTGTCCACCCTTATGTCTCATCCAGCTGTGCGTCTAGATATGGTCAATCCAGGTTGCATCACAGCCCCTGAACGCATTGTGTAAGAATTTCTCTCTCTTTCACTGTCTTTGTTTCATGGTGGTTTCAAAGTAATTTATTTTTATAATGGGGTTTAGCTGCTTTTCACTGCTGTGTTTATGCCGCTTTACACCCACTTGACACACTAACAGAGAGATATCAATACATAGGTTTTACGATTATTATTAGTCAGATATATTCTTGTGCGGTGAATAGGGCGTGTTGAGTCCAGTTCTCTGAGCAAGGAGTAGGTCTTGTCTATTACATATTGGGTTTATGGAACGGTATCTGAGCTAATTTGATACCCTTGTTTTATGTATCACCCCACCTCACCTTTCCCGTTAAGCAGCCATAGTGTGTTTTCTGCATGTGTGACTCTGTTCTGTTTTGTAATTCAGTTCAAGTGTAATGGTTTTTACATTCCCTCTATCAGTGATACCTTATGAGAAGTGTCCTTTTCTGTGTGACTTATTTCACTTAGAATCGTCATACCTAAATCCACTCATCATGCTGCTACTAACCTTACGACATTGATTTCCTGGCTGAGTGATATTCCATTGTACATAAGGACCACAACTTCTTTATCCATTTTTCTCTTTCCTGGGATATTTAAGGTGGAATGAAGTGGAGGTCCTGGTCAACAGAGCAGCCCTAAACTTTGGGGTGCTTGTGTCTTGCTGATTTTTAATTTTCCCAATTTATACCCCCATGAGTGGAAGTGCCCTATGCTCTCTAAGCTGTGTTTTTCAGATGTTTCAGGACTCACCGGACACTTCTCCAGAGTGGCTCTTGGCAATTTACATCCCGCCCATCAGTGTAGCAAGGCTCCCATTTCTCCATGGCCTGTCCTGCATTTCTGGTTTTGACACTTTTTTCAGCATGGCCCTTTTGACCGATGGGAAGCGAGACTTCTTTGTAGCGCTGATTTGCCTTTCCAGGTTGCTTGGTTGGCCAAAAAGGGCGTATGCGTTTTTTCCTGAATATACTCAGGAAAAAACGCATACGCCCTTTATGGCCAAGGGCATTATTGTCAACGTTTTGCCGCTTTTCATGTGCTTTAAAGACGATTCGTATCTACCTCCTGAAATCTGTTTCCTGCAATTCTGCCTTGATTTCAAATCCTCTTCTTTGCCTTCCCTCAATATATTTGTGGACGAGAGTTATCATTTACAACTCTGCAGGTTTGTGAATTGCAGTGCCCTGAACCTCCATTTTACAACTCGTTTTTATGGGAGCTGGCCGCAAAATCGCAGAATGGCTTCAGGCCCTGTTCTGGTTCCGGGGGTCAGGCTGAGCCTGTGGTTAATTCTTCTTTCTGATGGGAAAATAGAGTGACCTGTGCCTGTCCCAACACCAAGAGCTAGTCTCTCGTTGGTTCCACGTCTTCCCGTTTATCCTCAGGACAAATTGCAACCTGTACGGAACAGGAGGTTAAAGGTGCTGATGCTCCAAGTAGGGAGCTTGCTAGTAAAGCGGCTGGAATGGCGAACCCGGGCACAAGGAGATGAGAAATGAGGTGCGTTTTAGAAACCTTTCCCCATCACACGGTGTACCATCTTCTGGGTTTCTCATGCATGTTTTTGATGTAGGAAGATGCCCTTGAACCTGGAGATTTGGGACCCATGCGATGGGTACCACGCAGTATTCCTTTAAAGGGTCTGCGTTTGCTCACCCAACCTCACCAAACCTCTCAGCCCCAAGAGTGTCCACCCTTATGTCTCATCCAGCTGTGCGTCTAGATATGGTCAATCCAGGTTGCATCACAGCCCCTGAACGCATTGTGTAAGAATTTCTCTCTCTTTCACTGTCTTTGTTTCATGGTGGTTTCAAAGTAATTTATTTTTATAATGGGGTTTAGCTGCTTTTCACTGATGTGTTTATGCCGCTTTACACCCACTTGACACACTAACAGAGAGATATCAATACATAGGTTTTACGATTATTATTAGTCAGATATATTCTTGTGCGGTGAATAGGGCGTGTTGAGTCCAGTTCTCTGAGCAAGGAGTAGGTCTTGTCTATTACATATTGGGTTTATGGAACGGTATCTGAGCTAATTTGATACCCTTGTTTTATGTATCACCCCACCTCACCTTTCCCGTTAAGCAGCCATAGTGTGTTTTCTGCATGTGTGACTCTGTTCTGTTTTGTAATTCAGTTCAAGTGTAATGGTTTTTACATTCCCTCTATCAGTGATACCTTATGAGAAGTGTCCTTTTCTGTGTGACTTATTTCACTTAGAATCGTCATACCTAAATCCACTCATCATGCTGCTACTAACCTTACGACATTGATTTCCTGGCTGAGTGATATTCCATTGTACATAAGGACCACAACTTCTTTATCCATTTTTCTCTTTCCTGGGATATTTAAGGTGGAATGAAGTGGAGGTCCTGGTCAACAGAGCAGCCCTAAACTTTGGGGTGCTTGTGTCTTGCTGATTTTTAATTTTCCCAATTTATACCCCCATGAGTGGAAGTGCCCTATGCTCTCTAAGCTGTGTTTTTCAGATGTTTCAGGACTCACCGGACACTTCTCCAGAGTGGCTCTTGGCAATTTACATCCCGCCCATCAGTGTAGCAAGGCTCCCATTTCTCCATGGCCTGTCCTGCATTTCTGGTTTTGACACTTTTTTCAGCATGGCCCTTTTGACCGATGGGAAGCGAGACTTCTTTGTAGCGCTGGTTTGCCTTTCCAGGTTGCTTGGTTGGCCAAAAAGGGTGTATGCGTTTTTTCCTGAATATACTCAGGAAAAAACGCATACGCCCTTTATGGCCAAGGGCATCATTGTCAACGTTTTGCCGCTTTTCATGTGCTTTAAAGACGATTCGTATCTACCTCCTGAAATCTGTTTCCTGCAATTCTGCCTTGATTTCAAATCCTCTTCTTTGCCTTCCCTCAATATATTTGTGGACGAGAGTTATCATTTACAACTCTGCAGGTTTGTGAATTGCAGTGCCCTGAACCTCCATTTTACAACTCGTTTTTATGGGAGCTGGCCGCAAAATCGCAGAATGGCTTCAGGCCCTGTTCTGGTTCCGGGGGTCAGGCTGAGCCTGTGGTTAATTCTTCTTTCTGATGGGAAAATAGAGTGACCTGTGCCTGTCCCAACACCAAGAGCTAGTCTCTCGTTGGTTCCACGTCTTCCCGTTTATCCTCAGGACAAATTGCAACCTGTACGGAACAGGAGGTTAAAGGTGCTGATGCTCCAAGTAGGGAGCTTGCTAGTAAAGCGGCTGGAATGGTGAACCCGGGCACAAGGAGATGAGAAATGAGGTGCGTTTTAGAAACCTTTCCCCATCACACGGTGTACCATCTTCTGGGTTTCTCATGCATGTTTTTGATGTAGGAAGATGCCCTTGAACCTGGAGATTTGGGACCCATGCGATGGGTACCACGCAGTATTCCTTTAAAGGGTCTGCGTTTGCTCACCCAACCTCACCAAACCTCTCAGCCCCAAGAGTGTCCACCCTTATGTCTCATCCAGCTGTGCGTCTAGATATGGTCAATCCAGGTTGCATCACAGCCCCTGAACGCATTGTGTAAGAATTTCTCTCTCTTTCACTGTCTTTGTTTCATGGTGGTTTCAAAGTAATTTATTTTTATAATGGGGTTTAGCTGCTTTTCACTGATGTGTTTATGCCGCTTTACACCCACTTGACACACTAACAGAGAGATATCAATACATAGGTTTTACGATTATTATTAGTCAGATATATTCTTGTGCGGTGAATAGGGCGTGTTGAGTCCAGTTCTCTGAGCAAGGAGTAGGTCTTGTCTATTACATATTGGGTTTATGGAACGGTATCTGAGCTAATTTGATACCCTTGTTTTATGTATCACCCCACCTCACCTTTCCCGTTAAGCAGCCATAGTGTGTTTTCTGCATGTGTGACTCTGTTCTGTTTTGTAATTCAGTTCAAGTGTAACGGTTTTTACATTCCCTCTATCAGTGATACCTTATGAGAAGTGTCCTTTTCTGTGTGACTTATTTAACTTAGAATCGTCGTACCTAAATCCACTCATCATGCTGCTACTAACCTTACGACATTGATTTCCTGGATGAGTGATATTCCATTGTACATAAGGACCACAACTTCTTTATCCATTTTTCTCTTTCCTGGGATATTTAAGGTGGAATGAAGTGGAGGTCCTGGTCAACAGAGCAGCCCTAAACTTTGGGGTGCTTGTGTCTTGCTGATTTTTAATTTTCCCAATTTATAACCCCATGAGTGGAAGTGCCCTATGCTCTCTAAGCTGTGTTTTTCAGATGTTTCAGGACTCACCGTACACTTCTCCAGAGTGGCTCTTGGCAATTTACATCCCGCCCATCAGTGTAGCAAGGCTCCCATTTCTCCATGGCCTGTCCTGCATTTCTGGTTTTGACACTTTTTTCAGCATGGCCCTTTTGACCGATGGGAAGCGAGACTTCTTTGTAGCGCTGATTTGCCTTTCCAGGTTGCTTGGTTGGCCAAAAAGGGCGTATGCGTTTTTTCCTGAATATACTCAGGAAAAAACGCATACGCCCTTTTTGGCCAAGGGCATCATTGTCAACGTTTTGCCGCTTTTCATGTGCTTTAAAGGCGATTCGTATCTACCTCCTGAAATCTGTTTCCTGCAATTCTGCCTTGATTTCAAATCCTCTTCTTTGCCTTCCCTCAATATATTTGTGGACGAGAGTTATCATTTACAACTCTGCAGGTTTGTGAATTGCAGTGCCCTGAACCTCCATTTTACAACTCGTTTTTATGGAGCTGGCCGCAAAATCGCAGAATGGCTTCAGGCCCTGTTCTGGTTCTGGGGGTCAGGCTGAGCCTGTGGTTAATTCTTCTTTCTGATGGGAAAATAGAGTGACCTGTGCCTGTCCCAACACCAAGAGCTAGTCTCTCGTTGGTTCCACGTCTTCCCGTTTATCCTCAGGACAAATTGCAACCTGTACGGAACAGGAGGTTAAAGGTGCTGATGCTCCAAGTAGGGAGCTTGCTAGTAAAGCGGCTGGAATGGCGAACCCGGGCACAAGGAGATGAGAAATGAGGTGCGTTTTAGAAACCTTTCCCCATCACACGGTGTACCATCTTCTGGGTTTCTCATGCATGTTTTTGATGTAGGAAGATGCCCTTGAACCTGGAGATTTGGGACCCATGCGATGGGTACCACGCAGTATTCCTTTAAAGGGTCTGCGTTTGCTCACCCAACCTCACCAAACCTCTCAGCCCCAAGAGTGTCCACCCTTATGTCTCATCCAGCTGTGCGTCTAGATATGGTCAATCCAGGTTGCATCACAGCCCCTGAACGCATTGTGTAAGAATTTCTCTCTCTTTCACTGTCTTTGTTTCATGGGTGTTTCAAAGTAATTTATTTTTATAATGGGGTTTAGCTGCTTTTCACTGCTGTGTTTATGCCGCTTTACACCCACTTGACACACTAACAGAGAGATATCAATACATAGGTTTTACGATTATTATTAGTCAGATATATTCTTGTGTGGTGAATAGGGCGTGTTGAGTCCAGTTCTCTGAGCAAGGAGTAGGTCTTGTCTACTACATATTGGGTTTATGGAATGGTATCTGAGCTAATTTGATACCCTTGTTTTATGTATCACCCCACCTCACCTTTCCCGTTAAGCAGCCATAGTGTGTTTTCTGCATGTGTGACTCTGTTCTGTTTTGTAATTCAGTTCAAGTGTAACGGTTTTTACATTCCCTCTATCAGTGATACCTTATGAGAAGTGTCCTTTTCTGTGTGACTTATTTCACTTAGAATCGTCGTACCTAAATCCACTCATCATGCTGCTACTAACCTTATGACATTGATTTCATGGCTGAGTGATATTCCATTGTACATAAGGACCACAACTTCTTTATCCATTTTTCTCTTTCCTGGGATATTTAAGGTGGAATGAAGTGGAGGTCCTGGTCAACAGAGCAGCCCTAAACTTTGGGGTGCTTGTGTCTTGCTGATTTTTAATTTTCCCAATTTATACCCCCATGAGTGGAAGAGCCCTATGCTCTCTAAGCTGTGTTTTTCAGATGTTTCAGGACTCACCGGACACTTCTCCAGAGTGGCTCTTGGCAATTTACATCCCGCCCATCAGTGTAGCAAGGCTCCCATTTCTCCATGGCCTGTCCTGCATTTCTGGTTTTGACACTTTTTTCAGCATGGCCCTTTTGACCGATGGGAAGCGAGACTTCTTTGTAGCGCTGATTTGCCTTTCCAGGTTGCTTTGTTGGCCAAAAAGGGTGTATGCGTTTTTTCCTGAATATACTCAGGAAAAAACGCATACGCCCTTTATGGCCAAGGGCATCATTGTCAACGTTTTGCCGCTTTTCATGTGCTTTAAAGACGATTCGTATCTACCTCCTGAAATCTGTTTCCTGCAATTCTGCCTTGATTTCAAATCCTCTTCTTTGCCTTCCCTCAATATATTTGTGGACGAGAGTTATCATTTACAACTCTGCAGGTTTGTGAATTGCAGTGCCCTGAACCTCCATTTTACAACTCGTTTTTATGGGAGCTGGCCGCAAAATCGCAGAATGGCTTCAGGCCCTGTTCTGGTTCCGGGGGTCAGGCTGAGCCTGTGGTTAATTCTTCTTTCTGATGGGAAAATAGAGTGACCTGTGCCTGTCCCAACACCAAGAGCTAGTCTCTCGTTGGTTCCACGTCTTCCCGTTTATCCTCAGGACAAATTGCAACCTGTACGGAACAGGAGGTTAAAGGTGCTGATGCTCCAAGTAGGGAGCTTGCTAGTAAAGCGGCTGGAATGGCGAACCCGGGCACAAGGAGATGAGAAATGAGGTGCGTTTTAGAAACCTTTCCCCATCACACGGTGTACCATCTTCTGGGTTTCTCATGCATGTTTTTGATGTAGGAAGATGCCCTTGAACCTGGAGATTTGGGACCCATGCGATGGGTACCACGCAGTATTCCTTTAAAGGGTCTGCGTTTGCTCACCCAACCTCACCAAACCTCTCAGCCCCAAGAGTGTCCACCCTTATGTCTCATCCAGCTGTGCGTCTAGATATGGTCAATCCAGGTTGCATCACAGCCCCTGAACGCATTGTGTAAGAATTTCTCTCTCTTTCACTGTCTTTGTTTCATGGGTGTTTCAAAGTAATTTATTTTTATAATGGGGTTTAGCTGCTTTTCACTGCTGTGTTTATGCCGCTTTACACCCACTTGACACACTAACAGAGAGATATCAATACATAGGTTTTACGATTATTATTAGTCAGATATATTCTTGTGTGGTGAATAGGGCGTGTTGAGTCCAGTTCTCTGAGCAAGGAGTAGGTCTTGTCTACTACATATTGGGTTTATGGAATGGTATCTGAGCTAATTTGATACCCTTGTTTTATGTATCACCCCACCTCACCTTTCCCGTTAAGCAGCCATAGTCTGTTTTCTGCATGTGTGACTCTGTTCTGTTTTGTAATTCAGTTCAAGTGTAACGGTTTTTACATTCCCTCTATCAGTGATACCTTATGAGAAGTGTCCTTTTCTGTGTGACTTATTTCACTTAGAATCGTCGTACCTAAATCCACTCATCATGCTGCTACTAACCTTATGACATTGATTTCATGGCTGAGTGATATTCCATTGTACATAAGGACCACAACTTCTTTATCCATTTTTCTCTTTCCTGGGATATTTAAGGTGGAATGAAGTGGAGGTCCTGGTCAACAGAGCAGCCCTAAACTTTGGGGTGCTTGTGTCTTGCTGATTTTTAATTTTCCCAATTTATACCCCCATGAGTGGAAGAGCCCTATGCTCTCTAAGCTGTGTTTTTCAGATGTTTCAGGACTCACCGGACACTTCTCCAGAGTGGCTCTTGGCAATTTACATCCCGCCCATCAGTGTAGCAAGGCTCCCATTTCTCCATGGCCTGTCCTGCATTTCTGGTTTTGACACTTTTTTCAGCATGGCCCTTTTGACCGATGGGAAGCGAGACTTCTTTGTAGCGCTGATTTGCCTTTCCAGGTTGCTTTGTTGGCCAAAAAGGGTGTATGCGTTTTTTCCTGAATATACTCAGGAAAAAACGCATACGCCCTTTATGGCCAAGGGCATCATTGTCAACGTTTTGCCGCTTTTCATGTGCTTTAAAGACGATTCGTATCTACCTCCTGAAATCTGTTTCCTGCAATTCTGCCTTGATTTCAAATCCTCTTCTTTGCCTTCCCTCAATATATTTGTGGACGAGAGTTATCATTTACAACTCTGCAGGTTTGTGAATTGCAGTGCCCTGAACCTCCATTTTACAACTCGTTTTTATGGGAGCTGGCCGCAAAATCGCAGAATGGCTTCAGGCCCTGTTCTGGTTCCGGGGGTCAGGCTGAGCCTGTGGTTAATTCTTCTTTCTGATGGGAAAATAGAGTGACCTGTGCCTGTCCCAACACCAAGAGCTAGTCTCTCGTTGGTTCCACGTCTTCCCGTTTATCCTCAGGACAAATTGCAACCTGTACGGAACAGGAGGTTAAAGGTGCTGATGCTCCAAGTAGGGAGCTTGCTAGTAAAGCGGCTGGAATGGCGAACCCGGGCACAAGGAGATGAGAAATGAGGTGCGTTTTAGAAACCTTTCCCCATCACACGGTGTACCATCTTCTGGGTTTCTCATGCATGTTTTTGATGTAGGAAGATGCCCTTGAACCTGGAGATTTGGGACCCATGCGATGGGTACCACGCAGTATTCCTTTAAAGGGTCTGCGTTTGCTCACCCAACCTCACCAAACCTCTCAGCCCCAAGAGTGTCCACCCTTATGTCTCATCCAGCTGTGCGTCTAGATATGGTCAATCCAGGTTGCATCACAGCCCCTGAACGCATTGTGTAAGAATTTCTCTCTCTTTCACTGTCTTTGTTTCATGGGTGTTTCAAAGTAATTTATTTTTATAATGGGGTTTAGCTGCTTTTCACTGCTGTGTTTATGCCGCTTTACACCCACTTGACACACTAACAGAGAGATATCAATACATAGGTTTTACGATTATTATTAGTCAGATATATTCTTGTGCGGTGAATAGGGCGTGTTGAGTCCAGTTCTCTGAGCAAGGAGTAGGTCTTGTCTACTACATATTGGGTTTATGGAATGGTATCTGAGCTAATTTGATACCCTTGTTTTATGTATCACCCCACCTCACCTTTCCCGTTAAGCAGCCATAGTCTGTTTTCTGCATGTGTGACTCTGTTCTGTTTTGTAATTCAGTTCAAGTGTAACGGTTTTTACATTCCCTCTATCAGTGATACCTTATGAGAAGTGTCCTTTTCTGTGTGACTTATTTCACTTAGAATCGTCGTACCTAAATCCACTCATCATGCTGCTACTAACCTTATGACATTGATTTCATGGCTGAGTGATATTCCATTGTACATAAGGACCACAACTTCTTTATCCATTTTTCTCTTTCCTGGGATATTTAAGGTGGAATGAAGTGGAGGTCCTTGTCAACAGAGCAGCCCTCAACTTTGGGGTGCTTGTGTCTTGCTGATTTTTCATTTTCCCAATTTATACCCCCATGAGTGGAAGTGCCCTATGCTCTCTAAGCTGTGTTTTTCAGATATTTCAGGACACACCGTACACTTCTCCAGAGTGGCTCTTGGCAATTTACATCCCGCCCATCAGTGTAGCAAGGCTCCCATTTCTCCATGGCCTGTCCTGCATTTCTGGTTTTGACACTTTTTTCAGCATGGCCCTTTTGACCGATGGGAAGCGAGACTTCTCTGTAGCGCTGATTTGCCTTTCCAGGTTGCTTGGTTGGCCAAAAAGGGCGTATGCGTTTTTTCCTGAATATATTCAGGAAAAAACGCATACGCCCTTTTTGGCCAAGGGCATCATTGTCAACGTTTTGCCGCTTTTCATGTGCTTTAAAGGCGATTCGTATCTACCTCCTGAAATCTGTTTCGTGCAATTCTGCCTTGATTTCAAATCGTCTTCTTTGCCTTCCCTCAATATATTTGTGGGCGAGAGTTCTCATTTATAACTCTGCAGGTTTGTGAATTGCAGTGCCCTGAACCTCCATTTTACAACTCGTTTTTATGGGAGCTGGCCGCAAAATCGCAGAATGGCTTCAGGCCCTGTTCTGGTTCCGGGGGGCAGGCTGAGCCTGTGGTTAATTCTTCTTTCTGATGGGAAAATAGAGTGACCTGTGCCTGTCCCAACACCAAGAGCTAGTCTCTCGTTGGTTCCACGTCTTCCCGTTTATCCTCAGGACAAATTGCAACCTGTACGGAACAGGAGGTTAAAGGTGCTGATGCTCCAAGTAGGGAGCTTGCTAGTAAAGCGGCTGGAATGGCGAACCCGGGCACAAGGAGATGAGAAATGAGGTGCGTTTTAGAAACCTTTCCCCATCACACGGTGTACCATCTTCTGGGTTTCTCATGCATGTTTTTGATGTAGGAAGATGCCCTTGAACCTGGAGATTTGGGACCCATGCGATGGGTACCACGCAGTATTCCTTTAAAGGGTCTGCGTTTGCTCACCCAACCTCACCAAACCTCTCAGCCCCAAGAGTGTCCACCCTTATGTCTCATCCAGCTGTGCGTCTAGATATGGTCAATCCAGGTTGCATCACAGCCCCTGAACGCATTGTGTAAGAATTTCTCTCTCTTTCACTGTCTTTGTTTCATGGGTGTTTCAAAGTAATTTATTTTTATAATGGGGTTTAGCTGCTTTTCACTGCTGTGTTTATGCCGCTTTACACCCACTTGACACACTAACAGAGAGATATCAATACATAGGTTTTACGATTATTATTAGTCAGATATATTCTTGTGCGGTGAATAGGGCGTGTTGAGTCCAGTTCTCTGAGCAAGGAGTAGGTCTTGTCTATTACATATTGGGTTTATGGAACGGTATCTGAGCTAATTTGATACCCTTGTTTTATGTATCACCCCACCTCACCTTTCCCGTTAAGCAGCCATAGTGTGTTTTCTGCATGTGTGACTCTGTTCTGTTTTGTAATTCAGTTCAAGTGTAACGGTTTTTACATTCCCTCTATCAGTGATACCTTATGAGTAGTGTCCTTTTCTGTGTGACTTATTTCACTTAGAATCGTCATACCTAAATCCACTCATCATGCTGCTACTAACCTTACGACATTGATTTCCTGGCTGAGTGATATTCCATTGTACATAAGGACCACAACTTCTTTATCCATTTTTCTCTTTCCTGGGATATTTAAGGTGGAATGAAGTGGAGGTCCTGGTCAACAGAGCAGCCCTAAACTTTGGGGTGCTTGTGTCTTGCTGATTTTTAATTTTCCCAATTTATACCCCCATGAGTGGAAGAGCCCTATGCTCTCTAAGCTGTGTTTTTCAGATGTTTCAGGACTCACCGGACACTTCTCCAGAGTGGCTCTTGGCAATTTACATCCCGCCCATCAGTGTAGCAAGGCTCCCATTTCTCCATGGCCTGTCCTGCATTTCTGGTTTTGACACTTTTTTCAGCATGGCCCTTTTGACCGATGGGAAGCGAGACTTCTTTGTAGCGCTGATTTGCCTTTCCAGGTTGCTTGGTTGGCCAAAAAGGGCGTATGCGTTTTTTCCTGAATATATTCAGGAAAAAACGCATACGCCCTTTTTGGCCAAGGGCATCATTGTCAACGTTTTGCCGCTTTTCATGTGCTTTAAAGGCGATTCGTATCTACCTCCTGAAATCTGTTTCCTGCAATTCTGCCTTGATTTCAAATCCTCTTCTTTGCCTTCCCTCAATATATTTGTGGACGAGAGTTATCATTTACAACTCTGCAGGTTTGTGAATTGCAGTGCCCTGAACCTCCATTTTACAACTCGTTTTTATGGGAGCTGGCCGCAAACTCGCAGAATGGCTTCAGGCCCTGTTCTGGTTCCGGGGGTCAGGCTGAGCCTGTGGTTAATTCTTCTTTCTGATGGGAAAATAGAGTGACCTGTGCCTGTCCCAACACCAAGAGCTAGTCTCTCGTTGGTTCCACGTCTTCCCGTTTATCCTCAGGACAAATTGCAACCTGTACGGAACAGGAGGTTAAAGTTGCTGATGCTCCAAGTAGGGAGCTTGCTAGTAAAGCGGCTGGAATGGCGAACCCAGGCACAAGGAGATGAGAAATGAGGTGCGTTTTAGAAACCTTTCCCCATCACACGGTGTACCATCTTCTGGGTTTCTAATGCATGTTTTTGATGTAGGAAGATGCCCTTGAACCTGGAGATTTGGGACCCATGCGATGGGTACCACGCAGTATTCCTTTAAAGGGTCTGCGTTTGCTCACCCAACCTCACCAAACCTCTCAGCCCCAAGAGTGTCCACCCTTATGTCTCATCCAGCTGTGCGTCTAGATATGGTCAATCCAGGTTGCATCACAGCCCCTGAACGCATTGTGTAAGAATTTCTCTCTCTTTCACTGTCTTTGTTTCATGGTTGTTTCAAAGTAATTTATTTTTATAATGGGGTTTAGCTGCTTTTCACTGCTGTGTTTATGCCGCTTTACACCCACTTGACACACTAACAGAGAGATATCAATACATAGGTTTTACGATTATTATTAGTCAGATATATTCTTGTGCGGTGAATAGGGCGTGTTGAGTCCAGTTCTCTGAGCAAGGAGTAGGTCTTGTCTATTACATATTGGGTTTATGGAACGGTATCTGAGCTAATTTGATACCCTTGTTTTATGTATCACCCCACCTCACCTTTCCCGTTAAGCAGCCATAGTCTGTTTTCTGCATGTGTGACTCTGTTCTGTTTTGTAATTCAGTTCAAGTGTAACGGTTTTTACATTCCCTCTATCAGTGATACCTTATGAGTAGTGTCCTTTTCTGTGTGACTTATTTCACTTAGAATCGTCATACCTAAATCCACTCTTCATGCTGCTACTAACCTTACGACATTGATTTCCTGGCTGAGTGATATTCCATTGTACATAAGGACCACAACTTCTTTATCCATTTTTCTCTTTCCTGGGATATTTAAGGTGGAATGAAGTGGAGGTCCTGGTCAACAGAGCAGCCCTAAACTTTGGGGTGCTTGTGTCTTGCTGATTTTTAATTTTCCCAATTTATACCCCCATGAGTGGAAGTGCCCTATGCTCTCTAAGCTGTGTTTTTCAGATGTTTCAGGACTCACCGGACACTTCTCCAGAGTGGCTCTTGGCAATTTACATCCCGCCCATCAGTGTAGCAAGGCTCCCATTTCTCCATGGCCTGTCCTGCATTTCTGGTTTTGACACTTTTTTCAGCATGGCCCTTTTGACCGATGGGAAGCGAGACTTCTTTGTAGCGCTGATTTGCCTTTCCAGGTTGCTTGGTTGGCCAAAAAGGGTGTATGCGTTTTTTCCTGAATATACTCAGGAAAAAACGCATACGCCCTTTATGGCCAAGGGCATCATTGTCAACGTTTTGCCGCTTTTCATGTGCTTTAAAGACGATTCGTATCTACCTCCTGAAATCTGTTTCCTGCAATTCTGCCTTGATTTCAAATCCTCTTCTTTGCCTTCCCTCAATATATTTGTGGACGAGAGTTATCATTTACAACTCTGCAGGTTTGTGAATTGCAGTGCCCTGAACCTCCATTTTACAACTCGTTTTTATGGGAGCTGGCCGCAAAATCGCAGAATGGCTTCAGGCCCTGTTCTGGTTCCGGGGGTCAGGCTGAGCCTGTGGTTAATTCTTCTTTCTGATGGGAAAATAGAGTGACCTGTGCCTGTCCCAACACCAAGAGCTAGTCTCTCGTTGGTTCCACGTCTTCCCGTTTATCCTCAGGACAAATTGCAACCTGTACGGAACAGGAGGTTAAAGGTGCTGATGCTCCAAGTAGGGAGCTTGCTAGTAAAGCGGCTGGAATGGTGAACCCGGGCACAAGGAGATGAGAAATGAGGTGCGTTTTAGAAACCTTTCCCCATCACACGGTGTACCATCTTCTGGGTTTCTCATGCATGTTTTTGATGTAGGAAGATGCCCTTGAACCTGGAGATTTGGGACCCATGCGATGGGTACCACACAGTATTCCTTTAAAGGGTCTGCGTTTGCTCACCCAACCTCACCAAACCTCTCAGCCCCAAGAGTGTCCACCCTTATGTCTCATCCAGCTGTGCGTCTAGATATGGTCAATCCAGGTTGCATCACAGCCCCTGAACGCATTGTGTAAGAATTTCTCTCTCTTTCACTGTCTTTGTTTCATGGTGGTTTCAAAGTAATTTATTTTTATAATGGGGTTTAGCTGCTTTTCACTGATGTGTTTATGCCGCTTTACACCCACTTGACACACTAACAGAGAGATATCAATACATAGGTTTTACGATTATTATTAGTCAGATATATTCTTGTGCGGTGAATAGGGCGTGTTGAGTCCAGTTCTCTGAGCAAGGAGTAGGTCTTGTCTATTACATATTGGGTTTATGGAACGGTATCTGAGCTAATTTGATACCCTTGTTTTATGTATCACCCCACCTCACCTTTCCCGTTAAGCAGCCATAGTGTGTTTTCTGCATGTGTGACTCTGTTCTGTTTTGTAATTCAGTTCAAGTGTAACGGTTTTTACATTCCCTCTATCAGTGATACCTTATGAGAAGTGTCCTTTTCTGTGTGACTTATTTAACTTAGAATCGTCGTACCTAAATCCACTCATCATGCTGCTACTAACCTTACGACATTGATTTCCTGGATGAGTGATATTCCATTGTACATAAGGACCACAACTTCTTTATCCATTTTTCTCTTTCCTGGGATATTTAAGGTGGAATGAAGTGGAGGTCCTGGTCAACAGAGCAGCCCTAAACTTTGGGGTGCTTGTGTCTTGCTGATTTTTAATTTTCCCAATTTATAACCCCATGAGTGGAAGTGCCCTATGCTCTCTAAGCTGTGTTTTTCAGATGTTTCAGGACTCACCGTACACTTCTCCAGAGTGGCTCTTGGCAATTTACATCCCGCCCATCAGTGTAGCAAGGCTCCCATTTCTCCATGGCCTGTCCTGCATTTCTGGTTTTGACACTTTTTTCAGCATGGCCCTTTTGACCGATGGGAAGCGAGACTTCTTTGTAGCGCTGATTTGCCTTTCCAGGTTGCTTGGTTGGCCAAAAAGGGCGTATGCGTTTTTTCCTGAATATACTCAGGAAAAAACGCATACGCCCTTTTTGGCCAAGGGCATCATTGTCAACGTTTTGCCGCTTTTCATGTGCTTTAAAGGCGATTCGTATCTACCTCCTGAAATCTGTTTCCTGCAATTCTGCCTTGATTTCAAATCCTCTTCTTTGCCTTCCCTCAATATATTTGTGGACGAGAGTTATCATTTACAACTCTGCAGGTTTGTGAATTGCAGTGCCCTGAACCTCCATTTTACAACTCGTTTTTATGGGAGCTGGCCGCAAAATCGCAGAATGGCTTCAGGCCCTGTTCTGGTTCCGGGGGTCAGGCTGAGCCTGTGGTTAATTCTTCTTTCTGATGGGAAAATAGAGTGACCTGTGCCTGTCCCAACACCAAGAGCTAGTCTCTCGTTGGTTCCACGTCTTCCCGTTTATCCTCAGGACAAATTGCAACCTGTACGGAACAGGAGGTTAAAGGTGCTGATGCTCCAAGTAGGGAGCTTGCTAGTAAAGCGGCTGGAATGGCGAACCCGGGCACAAGGAGATGAGAAATGAGGTGCGTTTTAGAAACCTTTCCCCATCACACGGTGTACCATCTTCTGGGTTTCTCATGCATGTTTTTGATGTAGGAAGATGCCCTTGAACCTGGAGATTTGGGACCCATGCGATGGGTACCACGCAGTATTCCTTTAAAGGGTCTGCGTTTGCTCACCCAACCTCACCAAACCTCTCAGCCCCAAGAGTGTCCACCCTTATGTCTCATCCAGCTGTGCGTCTAGATATGGTCAATCCAGGTTGCATCACAGCCCCTGAACGCATTGTGTAAGAATTTCTCTCTCTTTCACTGTCTTTGTTTCATGGGTGTTTCAAAGTAATTTATTTTTATAATGGGGTTTAGCTGCTTTTCACTGCTGTGTTTATGCCGCTTTACACCCACTTGACACACTAACAGAGAGATATCAATACATAGGTTTTACGATTATTATTAGTCAGATATATTCTTGTGTGGTGAATAGGGCGTGTTGAGTCCAGTTCTCTGAGCAAGGAGTAGGTCTTGTCTACTACATATTGGGTTTATGGAATGGTATCTGAGCTAATTTGATACCCTTGTTTTATGTATCACCCCACCTCACCTTTCCCGTTAAGCAGCCATAGTCTGTTTTCTGCATGTGTGACTCTGTTCTGTTTTGTAATTCAGTTCAAGTGTAACGGTTTTTACATTCCCTCTATCAGTGATACCTTATGAGAAGTGTCCTTTTCTGTGTGACTTATTTCACTTAGAATCGTCGTACCTAAATCCACTCATCATGCTGCTACTAACCTTATGACATTGATTTCATGGCTGAGTGATATTCCATTGTACATAAGGACCACAACTTCTTTATCCATTTTTCTCTTTCCTGGGATATTTAAGGTGGAATGAAGTGGAGGTCCTGGTCAACAGAGCAGCCCTAAACTTTGGGGTGCTTGTGTCTTGCTGATTTTTAATTTTCCCAATTTATACCCCCATGAGTGGAAGAGCCCTATGCTCTCTAAGCTGTGTTTTTCAGATGTTTCAGGACTCACCGGACACTTCTCCAGAGTGGCTCTTGGCAATTTACATCCCGCCCATCAGTGTAGCAAGGCTCCCATTTCTCCATGGCCTGTCCTGCATTTCTGGTTTTGACACTTTTTTCAGCATGGCCCTTTTGACCGATGGGAAGCGAGACTTCTTTGTAGCGCTGATTTGCCTTTCCAGGTTGCTTTGTTGGCCAAAAAGGGTGTATGCGTTTTTTCCTGAATATACTCAGGAAAAAACGCATACGCCCTTTATGGCCAAGGGCATCATTGTCAACGTTTTGCCGCTTTTCATGTGCTTTAAAGACGATTCGTATCTACCTCCTGAAATCTGTTTCCTGCAATTCTGCCTTGATTTCAAATCCTCTTCTTTGCCTTCCCTCAATATATTTGTGGACGAGAGTTATCATTTACAACTCTGCAGGTTTGTGAATTGCAGTGCCCTGAACCTCCATTTTACAACTCGTTTTTATGGGAGCTGGCCGCAAAATCGCAGAATGGCTTCAGGCCCTGTTCTGGTTCCGGGGGGCAGGCTGAGCCTGTGGTTAATTCTTCTTTCTGATGGGAAAATAGAGTGACCTGTGCCTGTCCCAACACCAAGAGCTAGTCTCTCGTTGGTTCCACGTCTTCCCGTTTATCCTCAGGACAAATTGCAACCTGTACGGAACAGGAGGTTAAAGGTGCTGATGCTCCAAGTAGGGAGCTTGCTAGTAAAGCGGCTGGAATGGCGAACCCGGGCACAAGGAGATGAGAAATGAGGTGCGTTTTAGAAACCTTTCCCCATCACACGGTGTACCATCTTCTGGGTTTCTCATGCATGTTTTTGATGTAGGAAGATGCCCTTGAACCTGGAGATTTGGGACCCATGCGATGGGTACCACGCAGTATTCCTTTAAAGGGTCTGCGTTTGCTCACCCAACCTCACCAAACCTCTCAGCCCCAAGAGTGTCCACCCTTATGTCTCATCCAGCTGTGCGTCTAGATATGGTCAATCCAGGTTGCATCACAGCCCCTGAACGCATTGTGTAAGAATTTCTCTCTCTTTCACTGTCTTTGTTTCATGGGTGTTTCAAAGTAATTTATTTTTATAATGGGGTTTAGCTGCTTTTCACTGCTGTGTTTATGCCGCTTTACACCCACTTGACACACTAACAGAGAGATATCAATACATAGGTTTTACGATTATTATTAGTCAGATATATTCTTGTGCGGTGAATAGGGCGTGTTGAGTCCAGTTCTCTGAGCAAGGAGTAGGTCTTGTCTACTACATATTGGGTTTATGGAATGGTATCTGAGCTAATTTGATACCCTTGTTTTATGTATCACCCCACCTCACCTTTCCCGTTAAGCAGCCATAGTCTGTTTTCTGCATGTGTGACTCTGTTCTGTTTTGTAATTCAGTTCAAGTGTAACGGTTTTTACATTCCCTCTATCAGTGATACCTTATGAGAAGTGTCCTTTTCTGTGTGACTTATTTCACTTAGAATCGTCGTACCTAAATCCACTCATCAAGCTGCTACTAACCTTATGACATTGATTTCATGGCTGAGTGATATTCCATTGTACATAAGGACCACAACTTCTTTATCCATTTTTCTCTTTCCTGGGATATTTAAGGTGGAATGAAGTGGAGGTCCTTGTCAACAGAGCAGCCCTCAACTTTGGGGTGCTTGTGTCTTGCTGATTTTTCATTTTCCCAATTTATACCCCCATGAGTGGAAGTGCCCTATGCTCTCTAAGCTGTGTTTTTCAGATATTTCAGGACACACCGTACACTTCTCCAGAGTGGCTCTTGGCAATTTACATCCCGCCCATCAGTGTAGCAAGGCTCCCATTTCTCCATGGCCTGTCCTGCATTTCTGGTTTTGACACTTTTTTCAGCATGGCCCTTTTGACCGATGGGAAGCGAGACTTCTCTGTAGCGCTGATTTGCCTTTCCAGGTTGCTTGGTTGGCCAAAAAGGGCGTATGCGTTTTTTCCTGAATATATTCAGGAAAAAACGCATACGCCCTTTTTGGCCAAGGGCATCATTGTCAACGTTTTGCCGCTTTTCATGTGCTTTAAAGGCGATTCGTATCTACCTCCTGAAATCTGTTTCCTGCAATTCTGCCTTGATTTCAAATCCTCTTCTTTGCCTTCCCTCAATATATTTGTGGACGAGAGTTATCATTTACAACTCTGCAGGTTTGTGAATTGCAGTGCCCTGAACCTCCATTTTACAACTCGTTTTTATGGGAGCTGGCCGCAAAATCGCAGAATGGCTTCAGGCCCTGTTCTGGTTCCGGGGGTCAGGCTGAGCCTGTGGTTAATTCTTCTTTCTGATGGGAAAATAGAGTGACCTGTGCCTGTCCCAACACCAAGAGCTAGTCTCTCGTTGGTTCCACGTCTTCCCGTTTATCCTCAGGACAAATTGCAACCTGTACGGAACAGGAGGTTAAAGGTGCTGATGCTCCAAGTAGGGAGCTTGCTAGTAAAGCGGCTGGAATGGCGAACCCGGGCACAAGGAGATGAGAAATGAGGTGCGTTTTAGAAACCTTTCCCCATCACACGGTGTACCATCTTCTGGGTTTCTCATGCATGTTTTTGATGTAGGAAGATGCCCTTGAACCTGGAGATTTGGGACCCATGCGATGGGTACCACACAGTATTCCTTTAAAGGGTCTGCGTTTGCTCACCCAACCTCACCAAACCTCTCAGCCCCAAGAGTGTCCACCCTTATGTCTCATCCAGCTGTGCGTCTAGATATGGTCAATCCAGGTTGCATCACAGCCCCTGAACGCATTGTGTAAGAATTTCTCTCTCTTTCACTGTCTTTGTTTCATGGGTGTTTCAAAGTAATTTATTTTTATAATGGGGTTTAGCTGCTTTTCACTGCTGTGTTTATGCCGCTTTACACCCACTTGACACACTAACAGAGAGATATCAATACATAGGTTTTACGATTATTATTAGTCAGATATATTCTTGTGTGGTGAATAGGGCGTGTTGAGTCCAGTTCTCTGAGCAAGGAGTAGGTCTTGTCTACTACATATTGGGTTTATGGAATGGTATCTGAGCTAATTTGATACCCTTGTTTTATGTATCACCCCACCTCACCTTTCCCGTTAAGCAGCCATAGTCTGTTTTCTGCATGTGTGACTCTGTTCTGTTTTGTAATTCAGTTCAAGTGTAACGGTTTTTACATTCCCTCTATCAGTGATACCTTATGAGAAGTGTCCTTTTCTGTGTGACTTATTTCACTTAGAATCGTCGTACCTAAATCCACTCATCATGCTGCTACTAACCTTATGACATTGATTTCATGGCTGAGTGATATTCCATTGTACATAAGGACCACAACTTCTTTATCCATTTTTCTCTTTCCTGGGATATTTAAGGTGGAATGAAGTGGAGGTCCTGGTCAACAGAGCAGCCCTAAACTTTGGGGTGCTTGTGTCTTGCTGATTTTTAATTTTCCCAATTTATACCCCCATGAGTGGAAGAGCCCTATGCTCTCTAAGCTGTGTTTTTCAGATGTTTCAGGACTCACCGGACACTTCTCCAGAGTGGCTCTTGGCAATTTACATCCCGCCCATCAGTGTAGCAAGGCTCCCATTTCTCCATGGCCTGTCCTGCATTTCTGGTTTTGACACTTTTTTCAGCATGGCCCTTTTGACCGATGGGAAGCGAGACTTCTTTGTAGCGCTGATTTGCCTTTCCAGGTTGCTTTGTTGGCCAAAAAGGGTGTATGCGTTTTTTCCTGAATATACTCAGGAAAAAACGCATACGCCCTTTATGGCCAAGGGCATCATTGTCAACGTTTTGCCGCTTTTCATGTGCTTTAAAGACGATTCGTATCTACCTCCTGAAATCTGTTTCCTGCAATTCTGCTTTGATTTCAAATCCTCTTCTTTGCCTTCCCTCAATATATTTGTGGACGAGAGTTATCATTTACAACTCTGCAGGTTTGTGAATTGCAGTGCCCTGAACCTCCATTTTACAACTCGTTTTTATGGGAGCTGGCCGCAAAATCGCAGAATGGCTTCAGGCCCTGTTCTGGTTCCGGGGGTCAGGCTGAGCCTGTGGTTAATTCTTCTTTCTGATGGGAAAATAGAGTGACCTGTGCCTGTCCCAACACCAAGAGCTAGTCTCTCGTTGGTTCCACGTCTTCCCGTTTATCCTCAGGACAAATTGCAACCTGTACGGAACAGGAGGTTAAAGGTGCTGATGCTCCAAGTAGGGAGCTTGCTAGTAAAGCGGCTGGAATGGCGAACCCGGGCACAAGGAGATGAGAAATGAGGTGCGTTTTAGAAACCTTTCCCCATCACACGGTGTACCATCTTCTGGGTTTCTCATGCATGTTTTTGATGTAGGAAGATGCCCTTGAACCTGGAGATTTGGGACCCATGCGATGGGTACCACGCAGTATTCCTTTAAAGGGTCTGCGTTTGCTCACCCAACCTCACCAAACCTCTCAGCCCCAAGAGTGTCCACCCTTATGTCTCATCCAGCTGTGCGTCTAGATATGGTCAATCCAGGTTGCATCACAGCCCCTGAACGCATTGTGTAAGAATTTCTCTCTCTTTCACTGTCTTTGTTTCATGGGTGTTTCAAAGTAATTTATTTTTATAATGGGGTTTAGCTGCTTTTCACTGCTGTGTTTATGCCGCTTTACACCCACTTGACACACTAACAGAGAGATATCAATACATAGGTTTTACGATTATTATTAGTCAGATATATTCTTGTGCGGTGAATAGGGCGTGTTGAGTCCAGTTCTCTGAGCAAGGAGTAGGTCTTGTCTACTACATATTGGGTTTATGGAATGGTATCTGAGCTAATTTGATACCCTTGTTTTATGTATCACCCCACCTCACCTTTCCCGTTAAGCAGCCATAGTCTGTTTTCTGCATGTGTGACTCTGTTCTGTTTTGTAATTCAGTTCAAGTGTAACGGTTTTTACATTCCCTCTATCAGTGATACCTTATGAGAAGTGTCCTTTTCTGTGTGACTTATTTCACTTAGAATCGTCGTACCTAAATCCACTCATCATGCTGCTACTAACCTTATGACATTGATTTCATGGCTGAGTGATATTCCATTGTACATAAGGACCACAACTTCTTTATCCATTTTTCTCTTTCCTGGGATATTTAAGGTGGAATGAAGTGGAGGTCCTTGTCAACAGAGCAGCCCTCAACTTTGGGGTGCTTGTGTCTTGCTGATTTTTCATTTTCCCAATTTATACCCCCATGAGTGGAAGTGCCCTATGCTCTCTAAGCTGTGTTTTTCAGATATTTCAGGACACACCGTACACTTCTCCAGAGTGGCTCTTGGCAATTTACATCCCGCCCATCAGTGTAGCAAGGCTCCCATTTCTCCATGGCCTGTCCTGCATTTCTGGTTTTGACACTTTTTTCAGCATGGCCCTTTTGACCGATGGGAAGCGAGACTTCTCTGTAGCGCTGATTTGCCTTTCCAGGTTGCTTGGTTGGCCAAAAAGGGCGTATGCGTTTTTTCCTGAATATATTCAGGAAAAAACGCATACGCCCTTTTTGGCCAAGGGCATCATTGTCAACGTTTTGCCGCTTTTCATGTGCTTTAAAGGCGATTCGTATCTACCTCCTGAAATCTGTTTCGTGCAATTCTGCCTTGATTTCAAATCGTCTTCTTTGCCTTCCCTCAATATATTTGTGGGCGAGAGTTCTCATTTATAACTCTGCAGGTTTGTGAATTGCAGTGCCCTGAACCTCCATTTTACAACTCGTTTTTATGGGAGCTGGCCGCAAAATCGCAGAATGGCTTCAGGCCCTGTTCTGGTTCCGGGGGGCAGGCTGAGCCTGTGGTTAATTCTTCTTTCTGATGGGAAAATAGAGTGACCTGTGCCTGTCCCAACACCAAGAGCTAGTCTCTCGTTGGTTCCACGTCTTCCCGTTTATCCTCAGGACAAATTGCAACCTGTACGGAACAGGAGGTTAAAGGTGCTGATGCTCCAAGTAGGGAGCTTGCTAGTAAAGCGGCTGGAATGGCGAACCCGGGCACAAGGAGAAGAGAAATGAGGTGCGTTTTAGAAACCTTTCCCCATCACACGGTGTACCATCTTCTGGGTTTCTCATGCATGTTTTTGATGTAGGAAGATGCCCTTGAACCTGGAGATTTGGGACCCATGCGATGGGTACCACGCAGTATTCCTTTAAAGGGTCTGCGTTTGCTCACCCAACCTCACCAAACCTCTCAGCCCCAAGAGTGTCCACCCTTATGTCTCATCCAGCTGTGCGTCTAGATATGGTCAATCCAGGTTGCATCACAGCCCCTGAACGCATTGTGTAAGAATTTCTCTCTCTTTCACTGTCTTTGTTTCATGGGTGTTTCAAAGTAATTTATTTTTATAATGGGGTTTAGCTGCTTTTCACTGCTGTGTTTATGCCGCTTTACACCCACTTGACACACTAACAGAGAGATATCAATACATAGGTTTTACGATTATTATTAGTCAGATATATTCTTGTGTGGTGAATAGGGCGTGTTGAGTCCAGTTCTCTGAGCAAGGAGTAGGTCTTGTCTATTACATATTGGGTTTATGGAACGGTATCTGAGCTAATTTGATACCCTTGTTTTATGTATCACCCCACCTCACCTTTCCCGTTAAGCAGCCATAGTGTGTTTTCTGCATGTGTGACTCTGTTCTGTTTTGTAATTCAGTTCAAGTGTAACGGTTTTTACATTCCCTCTATCAGTGATACCTTATGAGTAGTGTCCTTTTCTGTGTGACTTATTTCACTTAGAATCGTCATACCTAAATCCACTCATCATGCTGCTACTAACCTTACGACATTGATTTCCTGGCTGAGTGATATTCCATTGTACATAAGGACCACAACTTCTTTATCCATTTTTCTCTTTCCTGGGATATTTAAGGTGGAATGAAGTGGAGGTCCTGGTCAACAGAGCAGCCCTAAACTTTGGGGTGCTTGTGTCTTGCTGATTTTTAATTTTCCCAATTTATACCCCCATGAGTGGAAGAGCCCTATGCTCTCTAAGCTGTGTTTTTCAGATGTTTCAGGACTCACCGGACACTTCTCCAGAGTGGCTCTTGGCAATTTACATCCCGCCCATCAGTGTAGCAAGGCTCCCATTTCTCCATGGCCTGTCCTGCATTTCTGGTTTTGACACTTTTTTCAGCATGGCCCTTTTGACCGATGGGAAGCGAGACTTCTTTGTAGCGCTGATTTGCCTTTCCAGGTTGCTTGGTTGGCCAAAAAGGGCGTATGCGTTTTTTCCTGAATATATTCAGGAAAAAACGCATACGCCCTTTTTGGCCAAGGGCATCATTGTCAACGTTTTGCCGCTTTTCATGTGCTTTAAAGGCGATTCGTATCTACCTCCTGAAATCTGTTTCCTGCAATTCTGCCTTGATTTCAAATCCTCTTCTTTGCCTTCCCTCAATATATTTGTGGACGAGAGTTATCATTTACAACTCTGCAGGTTTGTGAATTGCAGTGCCCTGAACCTCCATTTTACAACTCGTTTTTATGGGAGCTGGCCGCAAACTCGCAGAATGGCTTCAGGCCCTGTTCTGGTTCCGGGGGTCAGGCTGAGCCTGTGGTTAATTCTTCTTTCTGATGGGAAAATAGAGTGACCTGTGCCTGTCCCAACACCAAGAGCTAGTCTCTCGTTGGTTCCACGTCTTCCCGTTTATCCTCAGGACAAATTGCAACCTGTACGGAACAGGAGGTTAAAGTTGCTGATGCTCCAAGTAGGGAGCTTGCTAGTAAAGCGGCTGGAATGGCGAACCCGGGCACAAGGAGATGAGAAATGAGGTGCGTTTTAGAAACCTTTCCCCATCACACGGTGTACCATCTTCTGGGTTTCTAATGCATGTTTTTGATGTAGGAAGATGCCCTTGAACCTGGAGATTTGGGACCCATGCGATGGGTACCACGCAGTATTCCTTTAAAGGGTCTGCGTTTGCTCACCCAACCTCACCAAACCTCTCAGCCCCAAGAGTGTCCACCCTTATGTCTCATCCAGCTGTGCGTCTAGATATGGTCAATCCAGGTTGCATCACAGCCCCTGAACGCATTGTGTAAGAATTTCTCTCTCTTTCACTGTCTTTGTTTCATGGTTGTTTCAAAGTAATTTATTTTTATAATGGGGTTTAGCTGCTTTTCACTGCTGTGTTTATGCCGCTTTACACCCACTTGACACACTAACAGAGAGATATCAATACATAGGTTTTACGATTATTATTAGTCAGATATATTCTTGTGCGGTGAATAGGGCGTGTTGAGTCCAGTTCTCTGAGCAAGGAGTAGGTCTTGTCTATTACATATTGGGTTTATGGAACGGTATCTGAGCTAATTTGATACCCTTGTTTTATGTATCACCCCACCTCACCTTTCCCGTTAAGCAGCCATAGTGTGTTTTCTGCATGTGTGACTCTGTTCTGTTTTGTAATTCAGTTCAAGTGTAACGGTTTTTACATTCCCTCTATCAGTGATACCTTATGAGTAGTGTCCTTTTCTGTGTGACTTATTTCACTTAGAATCGTCATACCTAAATCCACTCTTCATGCTGCTACTAACCTTACGACATTGATTTCCTGGCTGAGTGATATTCCATTGTACATAAGGACCACAACTTCTTTATCCATTTTTCTCTTTCCTGGGATATTTAAGGTGGAATGAAGTGGAGGTCCTGGTCAACAGAGCAGCCCTAAACTTTGGGGTGCTTGTGTCTTGCTGATTTTTAATTTTCCCAATTTATACCCCCATGAGTGGAAGTGCCCTATGCTCTCTAAGCTGTGTTTTTCAGATGTTTCAGGACTCACCGGACACTTCTCCAGAGTGGCTCTTGGCAATTTACATCCCGCCCATCAGTGTAGCAAGGCTCCCATTTCTCCATGGCCTGTCCTGCATTTCTGGTTTTGACACTTTTTTCAGCATGGCCCTTTTGACCGATGGGAAGCGAGACTTCTTTGTAGCGCTGATTTGCCTTTCCAGGTTGCTTGGTTGGCCAAAAAGGGCGTATGCGTTTTTTCCTGAATATATTCAGGAAAAAACGCATACGCCCTTTTTGGCCAAGGGCATCATTGTCAACGTTTTGCCGCTTTTCATGTGCTTTAAAGGCGATTCGTATCTACCTCCTGAAATCTGTTTCGTGCAATTCTGCCTTGATTTCAAATCCTCTTCTTTGCCTTCCCTCAATATATTTGTGGACGAGAGTTATCATTTACAACTCTGCAGGTTTGTGAATTGCAGTGCCCTGAACCTCCATTTTACAACTCGTTTTTATGGGAGCTGGCCGCAAAATCGCAGAATGGCTTCAGGCCCTGTTCTGGTTCCGGGGGTCAGGCTGAGCCTGTGGTTAATTCTTCTTTCTGATGGGAAAATAGAGTGACCTGTGCCTGTCCCAACACCAAGAGCTAGTCTCTCGTTGGTTCCACGTCTTCCCGTTTATCCTCAGGACAAATTGCAACCTGTACGGAACAGGAGGTTAAAGGTGCTGATGCTCCAAGTAGGGAGCTTGCTAGTAAAGCGGCTGGAATGGCGAACCCGGGCACAAGGAGATGAGAAATGAGGTGCGTTTTAGAAACCTTTCCCCATCACACGGTGTACCATCTTCTGGGTTTCTCATGCATGTTTTTGATGTAGGAAGATGCCCTTGAACCTGGAGATTTGGGACCCATGCGATGGGTACCACGCAGTATTCCTTTAAAGGGTCTGCGTTTGCTCACCCAACCTCACCAAACCTCTCAGCCCCAAGAGTGTCCACCCTTATGTCTCATCCAGCTGTGCGTCTAGATATGGTCAATCCAGGTTGCATCACAGCCCCTGAACGCATTGTGTAAGAATTTCTCTCTCTTTCACTGTCTTTGTTTCATGGGTGTTTCAAAGTAATTTATTTTTATAATGGGGTTTAGCTGCTTTTCACTGCTGTGTTTATGCCGCTTTACACCCACTTGACACACTAACAGAGAGATATCAATACATAGGTTTTACGATTATTATTAGTCAGATATATTCTTGTGCGGTGAATAGGGCGTGTTGAGTCCAGTTCTCTGAGCAAGGAGTAGGTCTTGTCTACTACATATTGGGTTTATGGAATGGTATCTGAGCTAATTTGATACCCTTGTTTTATGTATCACCCCACCTCACCTTTCCCGTTAAGCAGCCATAGTCTGTTTTCTGCATGTGTGACTCTGTTCTGTTTTGTAATTCAGTTCAAGTGTAACGGTTTTTACATTCCCTCTATCAGTGATACCTTATGAGAAGTGTCCTTTTCTGTGTGACTTATTTCACTTAGAATCGTCGTACCTAAATCCACTCATCATGCTGCTACTAACCTTATGACATTGATTTCATGGCTGAGTGATATTCCATTGTACATAAGGACCACAACTTCTTTATCCATTTTTCTCTTTCCTGGGATATTTAAGGTGGAATGAAGTGGAGGTCCTTGTCAACAGAGCAGCCCTCAACTTTGGGGTGCTTGTGTCTTGCTGATTTTTCATTTTCCCAATTTATACCCCCATGAGTGGAAGTGCCCTATGCTCTCTAAGCTGTGTTTTTCAGATATTTCAGGACACACCGTACACTTCTCCAGAGTGGCTCTTGGCAATTTACATCCCGCCCATCAGTGTAGCAAGGCTCCCATTTCTCCATGGCCTGTCCTGCATTTCTGGTTTTGACACTTTTTTCAGCATGGCCCTTTTGACCGATGGGAAGCGAGACTTCTCTGTAGCGCTGATTTGCCTTTCCAGGTTGCTTGGTTGGCCAAAAAGGGCGTATGCGTTTTTTCCTGAATATATTCAGGAAAAAACGCATACGCCCTTTTTGGCCAAGGGCATCATTGTCAACGTTTTGCCGCTTTTCATGTGCTTTAAAGGCGATTCGTATCTACCTCCTGAAATCTGTTTCGTGCAATTCTGCCTTGATTTCAAATCGTCTTCTTTGCCTTCCCTCAATATATTTGTGGGCGAGAGTTCTCATTTATAACTCTGCAGGTTTGTGAATTGCAGTGCCCTGAACCTCCATTTTACAACTCGTTTTTATGGGAGCTGGCCGCAAAATCGCAGAATGGCTTCAGGCCCTGTTCTGGTTCCGGGGGGCAGGCTGAGCCTGTGGTTAATTCTTCTTTCTGATGGGAAAATAGAGTGACCTGTGCCTGTCCCAACACCAAGAGCTAGTCTCTCGTTGGTTCCACGTCTTCCCGTTTATCCTCAGGACAAATTGCAACCTGTACGGAACAGGAGGTTAAAGGTGCTGATGCTCCAAGTAGGGAGCTTGCTAGTAAAGCGGCTGGAATGGCGAACCCGGGCACAAGGAGATGAGAAATGAGGTGCGTTTTAGAAACCTTTCCCCATCACACGGTGTACCATCTTCTGGGTTTCTCATGCATGTTTTTGATGTAGGAAGATGCCCTTGAACCTGGAGATTTGGGACCCATGCGATGGGTACCACGCAGTATTCCTTTAAAGGGTCTGCGTTTGCTCACCCAACCTCACCAAACCTCTCAGCCCCAAGAGTGTCCACCCTTATGTCTCATCCAGCTGTGCGTCTAGATATGGTCAATCCAGGTTGCATCACAGCCCCTGAACGCATTGTGTAAGAATTTCTCTCTCTTTCACTGTCTTTGTTTCATGGGTGTTTCAAAGTAATTTATTTTTATAATGGGGTTTAGCTGCTTTTCACTGCTGTGTTTATGCCGCTTTACACCCACTTGACACACTAACAGAGAGATATCAATACATAGGTTTTACGATTATTATTAGTCAGATATATTCTTGTGCGGTGAATAGGGCGTGTTGAGTCCAGTTCTCTGAGCAAGGAGTAGGTCTTGTCTATTACATATTGGGTTTATGGAACGGTATCTGAGCTAATTTGATACCCTTGTTTTATGTATCACCCCACCTCACCTTTCCCGTTAAGCAGCCATAGTGTGTTTTCTGCATGTGTGACTCTGTTCTGTTTTGTAATTCAGTTCAAGTGTAACGGTTTTTACATTCCCTCTATCAGTGATACCTTATGAGTAGTGTCCTTTTCTGTGTGACTTATTTCACTTAGAATCGTCATACCTAAATCCACTCATCATGCTGCTACTAACCTTACGACATTGATTTCCTGGCTGAGTGATATTCCATTGTACATAAGGACCACAACTTCTTTATCCATTTTTCTCTTTCCTGGGATATTTAAGGTGGAATGAAGTGGAGGTCCTGGTCAACAGAGCAGCCCTAAACTTTGGGGTGCTTGTGTCTTGCTGATTTTTAATTTTCCCAATTTATACCCCCATGAGTGGAAGAGCCCTATGCTCTCTAAGCTGTGTTTTTCAGATGTTTCAGGACTCACCGGACACTTCTCCAGAGTGGCTCTTGGCAATTTACATCCCGCCCATCAGTGTAGCAAGGCTCCCATTTCTCCATGGCCTGTCCTGCATTTCTGGTTTTGACACTTTTTTCAGCATGGCCCTTTTGACCGATGGGAAGCGAGACTTCTTTGTAGCGCTGATTTGCCTTTCCAGGTTGCTTGGTTGGCCAAAAAGGGCGTATGCGTTTTTTCCTGAATATATTCAGGAAAAAACGCATACGCCCTTTTTGGCCAAGGGCATCATTGTCAACGTTTTGCCGCTTTTCATGTGCTTTAAAGGCGATTCGTATCTACCTCCTGAAATCTGTTTCCTGCAATTCTGCCTTGATTTCAAATCCTCTTCTTTGCCTTCCCTCAATATATTTGTGGACGAGAGTTATCATTTACAACTCTGCAGGTTTGTGAATTGCAGTGCCCTGAACCTCCATTTTACAACTCGTTTTTATGGGAGCTGGCCGCAAACTCGCAGAATGGCTTCAGGCCCTGTTCTGGTTCCGGGGGTCAGGCTGAGCCTGTGGTTAATTCTTCTTTCTGATGGGAAAATAGAGTGACCTGTGCCTGTCCCAACACCAAGAGCTAGTCTCTCGTTGGTTCCACGTCTTCCCGTTTATCCTCAGGACAAATTGCAACCTGTACGGAACAGGAGGTTAAAGTTGCTGATGCTCCAAGTAGGGAGCTTGCTAGTAAAGCGGCTGGAATGGCGAACCCGGGCACAAGGAGATGAGAAATGAGGTGCGTTTTAGAAACCTTTCCCCATCACACGGTGTACCATCTTCTGGGTTTCTAATGCATGTTTTTGATGTAGGAAGATGCCCTTGAACCTGGAGATTTGGGACCCATGCGATGGGTACCACGCAGTATTCCTTTAAAGGGTCTGCGTTTGCTCACCCAACCTCACCAAACCTCTCAGCCCCAAGAGTGTCCACCCTTATGTCTCATCCAGCTGTGCGTCTAGATATGGTCAATCCAGGTTGCATCACAGCCCCTGAACGCATTGTGTAAGAATTTCTCTCTCTTTCACTGTCTTTGTTTCATGGTTGTTTCAAAGTAATTTATTTTTATAATGGGGTTTAGCTGCTTTTCACTGCTGTGTTTATGCCGCTTTACACCCACTTGACACACTAACAGAGAGATATCAATACATAGGTTTTACGATTATTATTAGTCAGATATATTCTTGTGCGGTGAATAGGGCGTGTTGAGTCCAGTTCTCTGAGCAAGGAGTAGGTCTTGTCTATTACATATTGGGTTTATGGAACGGTATCTGAGCTAATTTGATACCCTTGTTTTATGTATCACCCCACCTCACCTTTCCCGTTAAGCAGCCATAGTCTGTTTTCTGCATGTGTGACTCTGTTCTGTTTTGTAATTCAGTTCAAGTGTAACGGTTTTTACATTCCCTCTATCAGTGATACCTTATGAGTAGTGTCCTTTTCTGTGTGACTTATTTCACTTAGAATCGTCATACCTAAATCCACTCTTCATGCTGCTACTAACCTTACGACATTGATTTCCTGGCTGAGTGATATTCCATTGTACATAAGGACCACAACTTCTTTATCCATTTTTCTCTTTCCTGGGATATTTAAGGTGGAATGAAGTGGAGGTCCTGGTCAACAGAGCAGCCCTAAACTTTGGGGTGCTTGTGTCTTGCTGATTTTTAATTTTCCCAATTTATACCCCCATGAGTGGAAGTGCCCTATGCTCTCTAAGCTGTGTTTTTCAGATGTTTCAGGACTCACCGGACACTTCTCCAGAGTGGCTCTTGGCAATTTACATCCCGCCCATCAGTGTAGCAAGGCTCCCATTTCTCCATGGCCTGTCCTGCATTTCTGGTTTTGACACTTTTTTCAGCATGGCCCTTTTGACCGATGGGAAGCGAGACTTCTTTGTAGCGCTGATTTGCCTTTCCAGGTTGCTTGGTTGGCCAAAAAGGGTGTATGCGTTTTTTCCTGAATATACTCAGGAAAAAACGCATACGCCCTTTATGGCCAAGGGCATCATTGTCAACGTTTTGCCGCTTTTCATGTGCTTTAAAGACGATTCGTATCTACCTCCTGAAATCTGTTTCCTGCAATTCTGCCTTGATTTCAAATCCTCTTCTTTGCCTTCCCTCAATATATTTGTGGACGAGAGTTATCATTTACAACTCTGCAGGTTTGTGAATTGCAGTGCCCTGAACCTCCATTTTACAACTCGTTTTTATGGGAGCTGGCCGCAAAATCGCAGAATGGCTTCAGGCCCTGTTCTGGTTCCGGGGGTCAGGCTGAGCCTGTGGTTAATTCTTCTTTCTGATGGGAAAATAGAGTGACCTGTGCCTGTCCCAACACCAAGAGCTAGTCTCTCGTTGGTTCCACGTCTTCCCGTTTATCCTCAGGACAAATTGCAACCTGTACGGAACAGGAGGTTAAAGGTGCTGATGCTCCAAGTAGGGAGCTTGCTAGTAAAGCGGCTGGAATGGTGAACCCGGGCACAAGGAGATGAGAAATGAGGTGCGTTTTAGAAACCTTTCCCCATCACACGGTGTACCATCTTCTGGGTTTCTCATGCATGTTTTTGATGTAGGAAGATGCCCTTGAACCTGGAGATTTGGGACCCATGCGATGGGTACCACACAGTATTCCTTTAAAGGGTCTGCGTTTGCTCACCCAACCTCACCAAACCTCTCAGCCCCAAGAGTGTCCACCCTTATGTCTCATCCAGCTGTGCGTCTAGATATGGTCAATCCAGGTTGCATCACAGCCCCTGAACGCATTGTGTAAGAATTTCTCTCTCTTTCACTGTCTTTGTTTCATGGTGGTTTCAAAGTAATTTATTTTTATAATGGGGTTTAGCTGCTTTTCACTGATGTGTTTATGCCGCTTTACACCCACTTGACACACTAACAGAGAGATATCAATACATAGGTTTTACGATTATTATTAGTCAGATATATTCTTGTGCGGTGAATAGGGCGTGTTGAGTCCAGTTCTCTGAGCAAGGAGTAGGTCTTGTCTATTACATATTGGGTTTATGGAACGGTATCTGAGCTAATTTGATACCCTTGTTTTATGTATCACCCCACCTCACCTTTCCCGTTAAGCAGCCATAGTGTGTTTTCTGCATGTGTGACTCTGTTCTGTTTTGTAATTCAGTTCAAGTGTAACGGTTTTTACATTCCCTCTATCAGTGATACCTTATGAGAAGTGTCCTTTTCTGTGTGACTTATTTAACTTAGAATCGTCGTACCTAAATCCACTCATCATGCTGCTACTAACTTTACGACATTGATTTCCTGGATGAGTGATATTCCATTGTACATAAGGACCACAACTTCTTTATCCATTTTTCTCTTTCCTGGGATATTTAAGGTGGAATGAAGTGGAGGTCCTGGTCAACAGAGCAGCCCTAAACTTTGGGGTGCTTGTGTCTTGCTGATTTTTAATTTTCCCAATTTATAACCCCATGAGTGGAAGTGCCCTATGCTCTCTAAGCTGTGTTTTTCAGATGTTTCAGGACTCACCGTACACTTCTCCAGAGTGGCTCTTGGCAATTTACATCCCGCCCATCAGTGTAGCAAGGCTCCCATTTCTCCATGGCCTGTCCTGCATTTCTGGTTTTGACACTTTTTTCAGCATGGCCCTTTTGACCGATGGGAAGCGAGACTTCTTTGTAGCGCTGATTTGCCTTTCCAGGTTGCTTGGTTGGCCAAAAAGGGCGTATGCGTTTTTTCCTGAATATACTCAGGAAAAAACGCATACGCCCTTTTTGGCCAAGGGCATCATTGTCAACGTTTTGCCGCTTTTCATGTGCTTTAAAGGCGATTCGTATCTACCTCCTGAAATCTGTTTCCTGCAATTCTGCCTTGATTTCAAATCCTCTTCTTTGCCTTCCCTCAATATATTTGTGGACGAGAGTTATCATTTACAACTCTGCAGGTTTGTGAATTGCAGTGCCCTGAACCTCCATTTTACAACTCGTTTTTATGGGAGCTGGCCGCAAAATCGCAGAATGGCTTCAGGCCCTGTTCTGGTTCCGGGGGTCAGGCTGAGCCTGTGGTTAATTCTTCTTTCTGATGGGAAAATAGAGTGACCTGTGCCTGTCCCAACACCAAGAGCTAGTCTCTCGTTGGTTCCACGTCTTCCCGTTTATCCTCAGGACAAATTGCAACCTGTACGGAACAGGAGGTTAAAGGTGCTGATGCTCCAAGTAGGGAGCTTGCTAGTAAAGCGGCTGGAATGGCGAACCCGGGCACAAGGAGATGAGAAATGAGGTGCGTTTTAGAAACCTTTCCCCATCACACGGTGTACCATCTTCTGGGTTTCTCATGCATGTTTTTGATGTAGGAAGATGCCCTTGAACCTGGAGATTTGGGACCCATGCGATGGGTACCACGCAGTATTCCTTTAAAGGGTCTGCGTTTGCTCACCCAACCTCACCAAACCTCTCAGCCCCAAGAGTGTCCACCCTTATGTCTCATCCAGCTGTGCGTCTAGATATGGTCAATCCAGGTTGCATCACAGCCCCTGAACGCATTGTGTAAGAATTTCTCTCTCTTTCACTGTCTTTGTTTCATGGGTGTTTCAAAGTAATTTATTTTTATAATGGGGTTTAGCTGCTTTTCACTGCTGTGTTTATGCCGCTTTACACCCACTTGACACACTAACAGAGAGATATCAATACATAGGTTTTACGATTATTATTAGTCAGATATATTCTTGTGTGGTGAATAGGGCGTGTTGAGTCCAGTTCTCTGAGCAAGGAGTAGGTCTTGTCTACTACATATTGGGTTTATGGAATGGTATCTGAGCTAATTTGATACCCTTGTTTTATGTATCACCCCACCTCACCTTTCCCGTTAAGCAGCCATAGTCTGTTTTCTGCATGTGTGACTCTGTTCTGTTTTGTAATTCAGTTCAAGTGTAACGGTTTTTACATTCCCTCT
Organism: Balaenoptera borealis; assembly: GCF_965194805.1. Lineage (NCBI taxonomy): Eukaryota > Metazoa > Chordata > Mammalia > Artiodactyla > Balaenopteridae > Balaenoptera > Balaenoptera borealis. The sequence goes on along the minus strand of NW_028123386.1, from coordinate 121,323 downwards.
ATCAGTGATACCTTATGAGAAGTGTCCTTTTCTGTGTGACTTATTTCACTTAGAATCGTCGTACCTAAATCCACTCATCATGCTGCTACTAACCTTATGACATTGATTTCATGGCTGAGTGATATTCCATTGTACATAAGGACCACAACTTCTTTATCCATTTTTCTCTTTCCTGGGATATTTAAGGTGGAATGAAGTGGAGGTCCTGGTCAACAGAGCAGCCCTAAACTTTGGGGTGCTTGTGTCTTGCTGATTTTTAATTTTCCCAATTTATACCCCCATGAGTGGAAGAGCCCTATGCTCTCTAAGCTGTGTTTTTCAGATGTTTCAGGACTCACCGGACACTTCTCCAGAGTGGCTCTTGGCAATTTACATCCCGCCCATCAGTGTAGCAAGGCTCCCATTTCTCCATGGCCTGTCCTGCATTTCTGGTTTTGACACTTTTTTCAGCATGGCCCTTTTGACCGATGGGAAGCGAGACTTCTTTGTAGCGCTGATTTGCCTTTCCAGGTTGCTTTGTTGGCCAAAAAGGGTGTATGCGTTTTTTCCTGAATATACTCAGGAAAAAACGCATACGCCCTTTATGGCCAAGGGCATCATTGTCAACGTTTTGCCGCTTTTCATGTGCTTTAAAGACGATTCGTATCTACCTCCTGAAATCTGTTTCCTGCAATTCTGCCTTGATTTCAAATCCTCTTCTTTGCCTTCCCTCAATATATTTGTGGACGAGAGTTATCATTTACAACTCTGCAGGTTTGTGAATTGCAGTGCCCTGAACCTCCATTTTACAACTCGTTTTTATGGGAGCTGGCCGCAAAATCGCAGAATGGCTTCAGGCCCTGTTCTGGTTCCGGGGGGCAGGCTGAGCCTGTGGTTAATTCTTCTTTCTGATGGGAAAATAGAGTGACCTGTGCCTGTCCCAACACCAAGAGCTAGTCTCTCGTTGGTTCCACGTCTTCCCGTTTATCCTCAGGACAAATTGCAACCTGTACGGAACAGGAGGTTAAAGGTGCTGATGCTCCAAGTAGGGAGCTTGCTAGTAAAGCGGCTGGAATGGCGAACCCGGGCACAAGGAGATGAGAAATGAGGTGCGTTTTAGAAACCTTTCCCCATCACACGGTGTACCATCTTCTGGGTTTCTCATGCATGTTTTTGATGTAGGAAGATGCCCTTGAACCTGGAGATTTGGGACCCATGCGATGGGTACCACGCAGTATTCCTTTAAAGGGTCTGCGTTTGCTCACCCAACCTCACCAAACCTCTCAGCCCCAAGAGTGTCCACCCTTATGTCTCATCCAGCTGTGCGTCTAGATATGGTCAATCCAGGTTGCATCACAGCCCCTGAACGCATTGTGTAAGAATTTCTCTCTCTTTCACTGTCTTTGTTTCATGGGTGTTTCAAAGTAATTTATTTTTATAATGGGGTTTAGCTGCTTTTCACTGCTGTGTTTATGCCGCTTTACACCCACTTGACACACTAACAGAGAGATATCAATACATAGGTTTTACGATTATTATTAGTCAGATATATTCTTGTGCGGTGAATAGGGCGTGTTGAGTCCAGTTCTCTGAGCAAGGAGTAGGTCTTGTCTACTACATATTGGGTTTATGGAATGGTATCTGAGCTAATTTGATACCCTTGTTTTATGTATCACCCCACCTCACCTTTCCCGTTAAGCAGCCATAGTCTGTTTTCTGCATGTGTGACTCTGTTCTGTTTTGTAATTCAGTTCAAGTGTAACGGTTTTTACATTCCCTCTATCAGTGATACCTTATGAGAAGTGTCCTTTTCTGTGTGACTTATTTCACTTAGAATCGTCGTACCTAAATCCACTCATCAAGCTGCTACTAACCTTATGACATTGATTTCATGGCTGAGTGATATTCCATTGTACATAAGGACCACAACTTCTTTATCCATTTTTCTCTTTCCTGGGATATTTAAGGTGGAATGAAGTGGAGGTCCTTGTCAACAGAGCAGCCCTCAACTTTGGGGTGCTTGTGTCTTGCTGATTTTTCATTTTCCCAATTTATACCCCCATGAGTGGAAGTGCCCTATGCTCTCTAAGCTGTGTTTTTCAGATATTTCAGGACACACCGTACACTTCTCCAGAGTGGCTCTTGGCAATTTACATCCCGCCCATCAGTGTAGCAAGGCTCCCATTTCTCCATGGCCTGTCCTGCATTTCTGGTTTTGACACTTTTTTCAGCATGGCCCTTTTGACCGATGGGAAGCGAGACTTCTCTGTAGCGCTGATTTGCCTTTCCAGGTTGCTTGGTTGGCCAAAAAGGGCGTATGCGTTTTTTCCTGAATATATTCAGGAAAAAACGCATACGCCCTTTTTGGCCAAGGGCATCATTGTCAACGTTTTGCCGCTTTTCATGTGCTTTAAAGGCGATTCGTATCTACCTCCTGAAATCTGTTTCCTGCAATTCTGCCTTGATTTCAAATCCTCTTCTTTGCCTTCCCTCAATATATTTGTGGACGAGAGTTATCATTTACAACTCTGCAGGTTTGTGAATTGCAGTGCCCTGAACCTCCATTTTACAACTCGTTTTTATGGGAGCTGGCCGCAAAATCGCAGAATGGCTTCAGGCCCTGTTCTGGTTCCGGGGGTCAGGCTGAGCCTGTGGTTAATTCTTCTTTCTGATGGGAAAATAGAGTGACCTGTGCCTGTCCCAACACCAAGAGCTAGTCTCTCGTTGGTTCCACGTCTTCCCGTTTATCCTCAGGACAAATTGCAACCTGTACGGAACAGGAGGTTAAAGGTGCTGATGCTCCAAGTAGGGAGCTTGCTAGTAAAGCGGCTGGAATGGCGAACCCGGGCACAAGGAGATGAGAAATGAGGTGCGTTTTAGAAACCTTTCCCCATCACACGGTGTACCATCTTCTGGGTTTCTCATGCATGTTTTTGATGTAGGAAGATGCCCTTGAACCTGGAGATTTGGGACCCATGCGATGGGTACCACACAGTATTCCTTTAAAGGGTCTGCGTTTGCTCACCCAACCTCACCAAACCTCTCAGCCCCAAGAGTGTCCACCCTTATGTCTCATCCAGCTGTGCGTCTAGATATGGTCAATCCAGGTTGCATCACAGCCCCTGAACGCATTGTGTAAGAATTTCTCTCTCTTTCACTGTCTTTGTTTCATGGGTGTTTCAAAGTAATTTATTTTTATAATGGGGTTTAGCTGCTTTTCACTGCTGTGTTTATGCCGCTTTACACCCACTTGACACACTAACAGAGAGATATCAATACATAGGTTTTACGATTATTATTAGTCAGATATATTCTTGTGTGGTGAATAGGGCGTGTTGAGTCCAGTTCTCTGAGCAAGGAGTAGGTCTTGTCTACTACATATTGGGTTTATGGAATGGTATCTGAGCTAATTTGATACCCTTGTTTTATGTATCACCCCACCTCACCTTTCCCGTTAAGCAGCCATAGTCTGTTTTCTGCATGTGTGACTCTGTTCTGTTTTGTAATTCAGTTCAAGTGTAACGGTTTTTACATTCCCTCTATCAGTGATACCTTATGAGAAGTGTCCTTTTCTGTGTGACTTATTTCACTTAGAATCGTCGTACCTAAATCCACTCATCATGCTGCTACTAACCTTATGACATTGATTTCATGGCTGAGTGATATTCCATTGTACATAAGGACCACAACTTCTTTATCCATTTTTCTCTTTCCTGGGATATTTAAGGTGGAATGAAGTGGAGGTCCTGGTCAACAGAGCAGCCCTAAACTTTGGGGTGCTTGTGTCTTGCTGATTTTTCATTTTCCCAATTTATACCCCCATGAGTGGAAGAGCCCTATGCTCTCTAAGCTGTGTTTTTCAGATGTTTCAGGACTCACCGGACACTTCTCCAGAGTGGCTCTTGGCAATTTACATCCCGCCCATCAGTGTAGCAAGGCTCCCATTTCTCCATGGCCTGTCCTGCATTTCTGGTTTTGACACTTTTTTCAGCATGGCCCTTTTGACCGATGGGAAGCGAGACTTCTTTGTAGCGCTGATTTGCCTTTCCAGGTTGCTTTGTTGGCCAAAAAGGGTGTATGCGTTTTTTCCTGAATATACTCAGGAAAAAACGCATACGCCCTTTATGGCCAAGGGCATCATTGTCAACGTTTTGCCGCTTTTCATGTGCTTTAAAGACGATTCGTATCTACCTCCTGAAATCTGTTTCCTGCAATTCTGCCTTGATTTCAAATCCTCTTCTTTGCCTTCCCTCAATATATTTGTGGACGAGAGTTATCATTTACAACTCTGCAGGTTTGTGAATTGCAGTGCCCTGAACCTCCATTTTACAACTCGTTTTTATGGGAGCTGGCCGCAAAATCGCAGAATGGCTTCAGGCCCTGTTCTGGTTCCGGGGGTCAGGCTGAGCCTGTGGTTAATTCTTCTTTCTGATGGGAAAATAGAGTGACCTGTGCCTGTCCCAACACCAAGAGCTAGTCTCTCGTTGGTTCCACGTCTTCCCGTTTATCCTCAGGACAAATTGCAACCTGTACGGAACAGGAGGTTAAAGGTGCTGATGCTCCAAGTAGGGAGCTTGCTAGTAAAGCGGCTGGAATGGCGAACCCGGGCACAAGGAGATGAGAAATGAGGTGCGTTTTAGAAACCTTTCCCCATCACACGGTGTACCATCTTCTGGGTTTCTCATGCATGTTTTTGATGTAGGAAGATGCCCTTGAACCTGGAGATTTGGGACCCATGCGATGGGTACCACGCAGTATTCCTTTAAAGGGTCTGCGTTTGCTCACCCAACCTCACCAAACCTCTCAGCCCCAAGAGTGTCCACCCTTATGTCTCATCCAGCTGTGCGTCTAGATATGGTCAATCCAGGTTGCATCACAGCCCCTGAACGCATTGTGTAAGAATTTCTCTCTCTTTCACTGTCTTTGTTTCATGGGTGTTTCAAAGTAATTTATTTTTATAATGGGGTTTAGCTGCTTTTCACTGCTGTGTTTATGCCGCTTTACACCCACTTGACACACTAACAGAGAGATATCAATACATAGGTTTTACGATTATTATTAGTCAGATATATTCTTGTGCGGTGAATAGGGCGTGTTGAGTCCAGTTCTCTGAGCAAGGAGTAGGTCTTGTCTACTACATATTGGGTTTATGGAATGGTATCTGAGCTAATTTGATACCCTTGTTTTATGTATCACCCCACCTCACCTTTCCCGTTAAGCAGCCATAGTCTGTTTTCTGCATGTGTGACTCTGTTCTGTTTTGTAATTCAGTTCAAGTGTAACGGTTTTTACATTCCCTCTATCAGTGATACCTTATGAGAAGTGTCCTTTTCTGTGTGACTTATTTCACTTAGAATCGTCGTACCTAAATCCACTCATCATGCTGCTACTAACCTTATGACATTGATTTCATGGCTGAGTGATATTCCATTGTACATAAGGACCACAACTTCTTTATCCATTTTTCTCTTTCCTGGGATATTTAAGGTGGAATGAAGTGGAGGTCCTTGTCAACAGAGCAGCCCTCAACTTTGGGGTGCTTGTGTCTTGCTGATTTTTCATTTTCCCAATTTATACCCCCATGAGTGGAAGTGCCCTATGCTCTCTAAGCTGTGTTTTTCAGATATTTCAGGACACACCGTACACTTCTCCAGAGTGGCTCTTGGCAATTTACATCCCGCCCATCAGTGTAGCAAGGCTCCCATTTCTCCATGGCCTGTCCTGCATTTCTGGTTTTGACACTTTTTTCAGCATGGCCCTTTTGACCGATGGGAAGCGAGACTTCTCTGTAGCGCTGATTTGCCTTTCCAGGTTGCTTGGTTGGCCAAAAAGGGCGTATGCGTTTTTTCCTGAATATATTCAGGAAAAAACGCATACGCCCTTTTTGGCCAAGGGCATCATTGTCAACGTTTTGCCGCTTTTCATGTGCTTTAAAGGCGATTCGTATCTACCTCCTGAAATCTGTTTCGTGCAATTCTGCCTTGATTTCAAATCGTCTTCTTTGCCTTCCCTCAATATATTTGTGGGCGAGAGTTCTCATTTATAACTCTGCAGGTTTGTGAATTGCAGTGCCCTGAACCTCCATTTTACAACTCGTTTTTATGGGAGCTGGCCGCAAAATCGCAGAATGGCTTCAGGCCCTGTTCTGGTTCCGGGGGGCAGGCTGAGCCTGTGGTTAATTCTTCTTTCTGATGGGAAAATAGAGTGACCTGTGCCTGTCCCAACACCAAGAGCTAGTCTCTCGTTGGTTCCACGTCTTCCCGTTTATCCTCAGGACAAATTGCAACCTGTACGGAACAGGAGGTTAAAGGTGCTGATGCTCCAAGTAGGGAGCTTGCTAGTAAAGCGGCTGGAATGGCGAACCCGGGCACAAGGAGAAGAGAAATGAGGTGCGTTTTAGAAACCTTTCCCCATCACACGGTGTACCATCTTCTGGGTTTCTCATGCATGTTTTTGATGTAGGAAGATGCCCTTGAACCTGGAGATTTGGGACCCATGCGATGGGTACCACGCAGTATTCCTTTAAAGGGTCTGCGTTTGCTCACCCAACCTCACCAAACCTCTCAGCCCCAAGAGTGTCCACCCTTATGTCTCATCCAGCTGTGCGTCTAGATATGGTCAATCCAGGTTGCATCACAGCCCCTGAACGCATTGTGTAAGAATTTCTCTCTCTTTCACTGTCTTTGTTTCATGGGTGTTTCAAAGTAATTTATTTTTATAATGGGGTTTAGCTGCTTTTCACTGCTGTGTTTATGCCGCTTTACACCCACTTGACACACTAACAGAGAGATATCAATACATAGGTTTTACGATTATTATTAGTCAGATATATTCTTGTGTGGTGAATAGGGCGTGTTGAGTCCAGTTCTCTGAGCAAGGAGTAGGTCTTGTCTATTACATATTGGGTTTATGGAACGGTATCTGAGCTAATTTGATACCCTTGTTTTATGTATCACCCCACCTCACCTTTCCCGTTAAGCAGCCATAGTGTGTTTTCTGCATGTGTGACTCTGTTCTGTTTTGTAATTCAGTTCAAGTGTAACGGTTTTTACATTCCCTCTATCAGTGATACCTTATGAGTAGTGTCCTTTTCTGTGTGACTTATTTCACTTAGAATCGTCATACCTAAATCCACTCATCATGCTGCTACTAACCTTACGACATTGATTTCCTGGCTGAGTGATATTCCATTGTACATAAGGACCACAACTTCTTTATCCATTTTTCTCTTTCCTGGGATATTTAAGGTGGAATGAAGTGGAGGTCCTGGTCAACAGAGCAGCCCTAAACTTTGGGGTGCTTGTGTCTTGCTGATTTTTAATTTTCCCAATTTATACCCCCATGAGTGGAAGAGCCCTATGCTCTCTAAGCTGTGTTTTTCAGATGTTTCAGGACTCACCGGACACTTCTCCAGAGTGGCTCTTGGCAATTTACATCCCGCCCATCAGTGTAGCAAGGCTCCCATTTCTCCATGGCCTGTCCTGCATTTCTGGTTTTGACACTTTTTTCAGCATGGCCCTTTTGACCGATGGGAAGCGAGACTTCTTTGTAGCGCTGATTTGCCTTTCCAGGTTGCTTGGTTGGCCAAAAAGGGCGTATGCGTTTTTTCCTGAATATATTCAGGAAAAAACGCATACGCCCTTTTTGGCCAAGGGCATCATTGTCAACGTTTTGCCGCTTTTCATGTGCTTTAAAGGCGATTCGTATCTACCTCCTGAAATCTGTTTCCTGCAATTCTGCCTTGATTTCAAATCCTCTTCTTTGCCTTCCCTCAATATATTTGTGGACGAGAGTTATCATTTACAACTCTGCAGGTTTGTGAATTGCAGTGCCCTGAACCTCCATTTTACAACTCGTTTTTATGGGAGCTGGCCGCAAACTCGCAGAATGGCTTCAGGCCCTGTTCTGGTTCCGGGGGTCAGGCTGAGCCTGTGGTTAATTCTTCTTTCTGATGGGAAAATAGAGTGACCTGTGCCTGTCCCAACACCAAGAGCTAGTCTCTCGTTGGTTCCACGTCTTCCCGTTTATCCTCAGGACAAATTGCAACCTGTACGGAACAGGAGGTTAAAGTTGCTGATGCTCAAAGTAGGGAGCTTGCTAGTAAAGCGGCTGGAATGGCGAACCCGGGCACAAGGAGATGAGAAATGAGGTGCGTTTTAGAAACCTTTCCCCATCACACGGTGTACCATCTTCTGGGTTTCTAATGCATGTTTTTGATGTAGGAAGATGCCCTTGAACCTGGAGATTTGGGACCCATGCGATGGGTACCACGCAGTATTCCTTTAAAGGGTCTGCGTTTGCTCACCCAACCTCACCAAACCTCTCAGCCCCAAGAGTGTCCACCCTTATGTCTCATCCAGCTGTGCGTCTAGATATGGTCAATCCAGGTTGCATCACAGCCCCTGAACGCATTGTGTAAGAATTTCTCTCTCTTTCACTGTCTTTGTTTCATGGTTGTTTCAAAGTAATTTATTTTTATAATGGGGTTTAGCTGCTTTTCACTGCTGTGTTTATGCCGCTTTACACCCACTTGACACACTAACAGAGAGATATCAATACATAGGTTTTACGATTATTATTAGTCAGATATATTCTTGTGCGGTGAATAGGGCGTGTTGAGTCCAGTTCTCTGAGCAAGGAGTAGGTCTTGTCTATTACATATTGGGTTTATGGAACGGTATCTGAGCTAATTTGATACCCTTGTTTTATGTATCACCCCACCTCACCTTTCCCGTTAAGCAGCCATAGTGTGTTTTCTGCATGTGTGACTCTGTTCTGTTTTGTAATTCAGTTCAAGTGTAACGGTTTTTACATTCCCTCTATCAGTGATACCTTATGAGTAGTGTCCTTTTCTGTGTGACTTATTTCACTTAGAATCGTCATACCTAAATCCACTCTTCATGCTGCTACTAACCTTACGACATTGATTTCCTGGCTGAGTGATATTCCATTGTACATAAGGACCACAACTTCTTTATCCATTTTTCTCTTTCCTGGGATATTTAAGGTGGAATGAAGTGGAGGTCCTGGTCAACAGAGCAGCCCTAAACTTTGGGGTGCTTGTGTCTTGCTGATTTTTAATTTTCCCAATTTATACCCCCATGAGTGGAAGTGCCCTATGCTCTCTAAGCTGTGTTTTTCAGATGTTTCAGGACTCACCGGACACTTCTCCAGAGTGGCTCTTGGCAATTTACATCCCGCCCATCAGTGTAGCAAGGCTCCCATTTCTCCATGGCCTGTCCTGCATTTCTGGTTTTGACACTTTTTTCAGCATGGCCCTTTTGACCGATGGGAAGCGAGACTTCTTTGTAGCGCTGATTTGCCTTTCCAGGTTGCTTGGTTGGCCAAAAAGGGCGTATGCGTTTTTTCCTGAATATATTCAGGAAAAAACGCATACGCCCTTTTTGGCCAAGGGCATCATTGTCAACGTTTTGCCGCTTTTCATGTGCTTTAAAGGCGATTCGTATCTACCTCCTGAAATCTGTTTCGTGCAATTCTGCCTTGATTTCAAATCCTCTTCTTTGCCTTCCCTCAATATATTTGTGGACGAGAGTTATCATTTACAACTCTGCAGGTTTGTGAATTGCAGTGCCCTGAACCTCCATTTTACAACTCGTTTTTATGGGAGCTGGCCGCAAAATCGCAGAATGGCTTCAGGCCCTGTTCTGGTTCCGGGGGTCAGGCTGAGCCTGTGGTTAATTCTTCTTTCTGATGGGAAAATAGAGTGACCTGTGCCTGTCCCAACACCAAGAGCTAGTCTCTCGTTGGTTCCACGTCTTCCCGTTTATCCTCAGGACAAATTGCAACCTGTACGGAACAGGAGGTTAAAGGTGCTGATGCTCCAAGTAGGGAGCTTGCTAGTAAAGCGGCTGGAATGGCGAACCCGGGCACAAGGAGATGAGAAATGAGGTGCGTTTTAGAAACCTTTCCCCATCACACGGTGTACCATCTTCTGGGTTTCTCATGCATGTTTTTGATGTAGGAAGATGCCCTTGAACCTGGAGATTTGGGACCCATGCGATGGGTACCACGCAGTATTCCTTTAAAGGGTCTGCGTTTGCTCACCCAACCTCACCAAACCTCTCAGCCCCAAGAGTGTCCACCCTTATGTCTCATCCAGCTGTGCGTCTAGATATGGTCAATCCAGGTTGCATCACAGCCCCTGAACGCATTGTGTAAGAATTTCTCTCTCTTTCACTGTCTTTGTTTCATGGGTGTTTCAAAGTAATTTATTTTTATAATGGGGTTTAGCTGCTTTTCACTGCTGTGTTTATGCCGCTTTACACCCACTTGACACACTAACAGAGAGATATCAATACATAGGTTTTACGATTATTATTAGTCAGATATATTCTTGTGCGGTGAATAGGGCGTGTTGAGTCCAGTTCTCTGAGCAAGGAGTAGGTCTTGTCTACTACATATTGGGTTTATGGAATGGTATCTGAGCTAATTTGATACCCTTGTTTTATGTATCACCCCACCTCACCTTTCCCGTTAAGCAGCCATAGTCTGTTTTCTGCATGTGTGACTCTGTTCTGTTTTGTAATTCAGTTCAAGTGTAACGGTTTTTACATTCCCTCTATCAGTGATACCTTATGAGAAGTGTCCTTTTCTGTGTGACTTATTTCACTTAGAATCGTCGTACCTAAATCCACTCATCATGCTGCTACTAACCTTATGACATTGATTTCATGGCTGAGTGATATTCCATTGTACATAAGGACCACAACTTCTTTATCCATTTTTCTCTTTCCTGGGATATTTAAGGTGGAATGAAGTGGAGGTCCTTGTCAACAGAGCAGCCCTCAACTTTGGGGTGCTTGTGTCTTGCTGATTTTTCATTTTCCCAATTTATACCCCCATGAGTGGAAGTGCCCTATGCTCTCTAAGCTGTGTTTTTCAGATATTTCAGGACACACCGTACACTTCTCCAGAGTGGCTCTTGGCAATTTACATCCCGCCCATCAGTGTAGCAAGGCTCCCATTTCTCCATGGCCTGTCCTGCATTTCTGGTTTTGACACTTTTTTCAGCATGGCCCTTTTGACCGATGGGAAGCGAGACTTCTCTGTAGCGCTGATTTGCCTTTCCAGGTTGCTTGGTTGGCCAAAAAGGGCGTATGCGTTTTTTCCTGAATATATTCAGGAAAAAACGCATACGCCCTTTTTGGCCAAGGGCATCATTGTCAACGTTTTGCCGCTTTTCATGTGCTTTAAAGGCGATTCGTATCTACCTCCTGAAATCTGTTTCGTGCAATTCTGCCTTGATTTCAAATCGTCTTCTTTGCCTTCCCTCAATATATTTGTGGGCGAGAGTTCTCATTTATAACTCTGCAGGTTTGTGAATTGCAGTGCCCTGAACCTCCATTTTACAACTCGTTTTTATGGGAGCTGGCCGCAAAATCGCAGAATGGCTTCAGGCCCTGTTCTGGTTCCGGGGGGCAGGCTGAGCCTGTGGTTAATTCTTCTTTCTGATGGGAAAATAGAGTGACCTGTGCCTGTCCCAACACCAAGAGCTAGTCTCTCGTTGGTTCCACGTCTTCCCGTTTATCCTCAGGACAAATTGCAACCTGTACGGAACAGGAGGTTAAAGGTGCTGATGCTCCAAGTAGGGAGCTTGCTAGTAAAGCGGCTGGAATGGCGAACCCGGGCACAAGGAGAAGAGAAATGAGGTGCGTTTTAGAAACCTTTCCCCATCACACGGTGTACCATCTTCTGGGTTTCTCATGCATGTTTTTGATGTAGGAAGATGCCCTTGAACCTGGAGATTTGGGACCCATGCGATGGGTACCACGCAGTATTCCTTTAAAGGGTCTGCGTTTGCTCACCCAACCTCACCAAACCTCTCAGCCCCAAGAGTGTCCACCCTTATGTCTCATCCAGCTGTGCGTCTAGATATGGTCAATCCAGGTTGCATCACAGCCCCTGAACGCATTGTGTAAGAATTTCTCTCTCTTTCACTGTCTTTGTTTCATGGGTGTTTCAAAGTAATTTATTTTTATAATGGGGTTTAGCTGCTTTTCACTGCTGTGTTTATGCCGCTTTACACCCACTTGACACACTAACAGAGAGATATCAATACATAGGTTTTACGATTATTATTAGTCAGATATATTCTTGTGTGGTGAATAGGGCGTGTTGAGTCCAGTTCTCTGAGCAAGGAGTAGGTCTTGTCTATTACATATTGGGTTTATGGAACGGTATCTGAGCTAATTTGATACCCTTGTTTTATGTATCACCCCACCTCACCTTTCCCGTTAAGCAGCCATAGTGTGTTTTCTGCATGTGTGACTCTGTTCTGTTTTGTAATTCAGTTCAAGTGTAACGGTTTTTACATTCCCTCTATCAGTGATACCTTATGAGTAGTGTCCTTTTCTGTGTGACTTATTTCACTTAGAATCGTCATACCTAAATCCACTCATCATGCTGCTACTAACCTTACGACATTGATTTCCTGGCTGAGTGATATTCCATTGTACATAAGGACCACAACTTCTTTATCCATTTTTCTCTTTCCTGGGATATTTAAGGTGGAATGAAGTGGAGGTCCTGGTCAACAGAGCAGCCCTAAACTTTGGGGTGCTTGTGTCTTGCTGATTTTTAATTTTCCCAATTTATACCCCCATGAGTGGAAGAGCCCTATGCTCTCTAAGCTGTGTTTTTCAGATGTTTCAGGACTCACCGGACACTTCTCCAGAGTGGCTCTTGGCAATTTACATCCCGCCCATCAGTGTAGCAAGGCTCCCATTTCTCCATGGCCTGTCCTGCATTTCTGGTTTTGACACTTTTTTCAGCATGGCCCTTTTGACCGATGGGAAGCGAGACTTCTTTGTAGCGCTGATTTGCCTTTCCAGGTTGCTTGGTTGGCCAAAAAGGGCGTATGCGTTTTTTCCTGAATATATTCAGGAAAAAACGCATACGCCCTTTTTGGCCAAGGGCATCATTGTCAACGTTTTGCCGCTTTTCATGTGCTTTAAAGGCGATTCGTATCTACCTCCTGAAATCTGTTTCCTGCAATTCTGCCTTGATTTCAAATCCTCTTCTTTGCCTTCCCTCAATATATTTGTGGACGAGAGTTATCATTTACAACTCTGCAGGTTTGTGAATTGCAGTGCCCTGAACCTCCATTTTACAACTCGTTTTTATGGGAGCTGGCCGCAAACTCGCAGAATGGCTTCAGGCCCTGTTCTGGTTCCGGGGGTCAGGCTGAGCCTGTGGTTAATTCTTCTTTCTGATGGGAAAATAGAGTGACCTGTGCCTGTCCCAACACCAAGAGCTAGTCTCTCGTTGGTTCCACGTCTTCCCGTTTATCCTCAGGACAAATTGCAACCTGTACGGAACAGGAGGTTAAAGTTGCTGATGCTCAAAGTAGGGAGCTTGCTAGTAAAGCGGCTGGAATGGCGAACCCGGGCACAAGGAGATGAGAAATGAGGTGCGTTTTAGAAACCTTTCCCCATCACACGGTGTACCATCTTCTGGGTTTCTAATGCATGTTTTTGATGTAGGAAGATGCCCTTGAACCTGGAGATTTGGGACCCATGCGATGGGTACCACGCAGTATTCCTTTAAAGGGTCTGCGTTTGCTCACCCAACCTCACCAAACCTCTCAGCCCCAAGAGTGTCCACCCTTATGTCTCATCCAGCTGTGCGTCTAGATATGGTCAATCCAGGTTGCATCACAGCCCCTGAACGCATTGTGTAAGAATTTCTCTCTCTTTCACTGTCTTTGTTTCATGGTTGTTTCAAAGTAATTTATTTTTATAATGGGGTTTAGCTGCTTTTCACTGCTGTGTTTATGCCGCTTTACACCCACTTGACACACTAACAGAGAGATATCAATACATAGGTTTTACGATTATTATTAGTCAGATATATTCTTGTGCGGTGAATAGGGCGTGTTGAGTCCAGTTCTCTGAGCAAGGAGTAGGTCTTGTCTATTACATATTGGGTTTATGGAACGGTATCTGAGCTAATTTGATACCCTTGTTTTATGTATCACCCCACCTCACCTTTCCCGTTAAGCAGCCATAGTGTGTTTTCTGCATGTGTGACTCTGTTCTGTTTTGTAATTCAGTTCAAGTGTAACGGTTTTTACATTCCCTCTATCAGTGATACCTTATGAGTAGTGTCCTTTTCTGTGTGACTTATTTCACTTAGAATCGTCATACCTAAATCCACTCTTCATGCTGCTACTAACCTTACGACATTGATTTCCTGGCTGAGTGATATTCCATTGTACATAAGGACCACAACTTCTTTATCCATTTTTCTCTTTCCTGGGATATTTAAGGTGGAATGAAGTGGAGGTCCTGGTCAACAGAGCAGCCCTAAACTTTGGGGTGCTTGTGTCTTGCTGATTTTTAATTTTCCCAATTTATACCCCCATGAGTGGAAGTGCCCTATGCTCTCTAAGCTGTGTTTTTCAGATGTTTCAGGACTCACCGGACACTTCTCCAGAGTGGCTCTTGGCAATTTACATCCCGCCCATCAGTGTAGCAAGGCTCCCATTTCTCCATGGCCTGTCCTGCATTTCTGGTTTTGACACTTTTTTCAGCATGGCCCTTTTGACCGATGGGAAGCGAGACTTCTTTGTAGCGCTGATTTGCCTTTCCAGGTTGCTTGGTTGGCCAAAAAGGGCGTATGCGTTTTTTCCTGAATATATTCAGGAAAAAACGCATACGCCCTTTTTGGCCAAGGGCATCATTGTCAACGTTTTGCCGCTTTTCATGTGCTTTAAAGGCGATTCGTATCTACCTCCTGAAATCTGTTTCGTGCAATTCTGCCTTGATTTCAAATCCTCTTCTTTGCCTTCCCTCAATATATTTGTGGACGAGAGTTATCATTTACAACTCTGCAGGTTTGTGAATTGCAGTGCCCTGAACCTCCATTTTACAACTCGTTTTTATGGGAGCTGGCCGCAAAATCGCAGAATGGCTTCAGGCCCTGTTCTGGTTCCGGAGGTCAGGCTGAGCCTGTGGTTAATTCTTCTTTCTGATGGGAAAATAGAGTGACCTGTGCCTGTCCCAACACCAAGAGCTAGTCTCTCGTTGGTTCCACGTCTTCCCGTTTATCCTCAGGACAAATTGCAACCTGTACGGAACAGGAGGTTAAAGGTGCTGATGCTCCAAGTAGGGAGCTTGCTAGTAAAGCGGCTGGAATGGCGAACCCGGGCACAAGGAGATGAGAAATGAGGTGCGTTTTAGAAACCTTTCCCCATCACACGGTGTACCATCTTCTGGGTTTCTCATGCATGTTTTTGATGTAGGAAGATGCCCTTGAACCTGGAGATTTGGGACCCATGCGATGGGTACCACGCAGTATTCCTTTAAAGGGTCTGCGTTTGCTCACCCAACCTCACCAAACCTCTCAGCCCCAAGAGTGTCCACCCTTATGTCTCATCCAGCTGTGCGTCTAGATATGGTCAATCCAGGTTGCATCACAGCCCCTGAACGCATTGTGTAAGAATTTCTCTCTCTTTCACTGTCTTTGTTTCATGGTGGTTTCAAAGTAATTTATTTTTATAATGGGGTTTAGCTGCTTTTCACTGCTGTGTTTATGCCGCTTTACACCCACTTGACACACTAACAGAGAGATATCAATACATAGGTTTTACGATTATTATTAGTCAGATATATTCTTGTGCGGTGAATAGGGCGTGTTGAGTCCAGTTCTCTGAGCAAGGAGTAGGTCTTGTCTATTACATATTGGGTTTATGGAACGGTATCTGAGCTAATTTGATACCCTTGTTTTATGTATCACCCCACCTCACCTTTCCCGTTAAGCAGCCATAGTGTGTTTTCTGCATGTGTGACTCTGTTCTGTTTTGTAATTCAGTTCAAGTGTAACGGTTTTTACATTCCCTCTATCAGTGATACCTTATGAGTAGTGTCCTTTTCTGTGTGACTTATTTCACTTAGAATCGTCATACCTAAATCCACTCATCATGCTGCTACTAACCTTACGACATTGATTTCCTGGCTGAGTGATATTCCATTGTACATAAGGACCACAACTTCTTTATCCATTTTTCTCTTTCCTGGGATATTTAAGGTGGAATGAAGTGGAGGTCCTGGTCAACAGAGCAGCCCTAAACTTTGGGGTGCTTGTGTCTTGCTGATTTTTAATTTTCCCAATTTATACCCCCATGAGTGGAAGTGCCCTATGCTCTCTAAGCTGTGTTTTTCAGATGTTTCAGGACTCACCGGACACTTCTCCAGAGTGGCTCTTGGCAATTTACATCCCGCCCATCAGTGTAGCAAGGCTCCCATTTCTCCATGGCCTGTCCTGCATTTCTGGTTTTGACACTTTTTTCAGCATGGCCCTTTTGACCGATGGGAAGCGAGACTTCTTTGTAGCGCTGATTTGCCTTTCCAGGTTGCTTGGTTGGCCAAAAAGGGCGTATGCGTTTTTTCCTGAATATATTCAGGAAAAAACGCATACGCCCTTTTTGGCCAAGGGCATCATTGTCAACGTTTTGCCGCTTTTCATGTGCTTTAAAGGCGATTCGTATCTACCTCCTGAAATCTGTTTCGTGCAATTCTGCCTTGATTTCAAATCGTCTTCTTTGCCTTCCCTCAATATATTTGTGGGCGAGAGTTCTCATTTATAACTCTGCAGGTTTGTGAATTGCAGTGCCCTGAACCTCCATTTTACAACTCGTTTTTATGGGAGCTGGCCGCAAAATCGCAGAATGGCTTCAGGCCCTGTTCTGGTTCCGGGGGGCAGGCTGAGCCTGTGGTTAATTCTTCTTTCTGATGGGAAAATAGAGTGACCTGTGCCTGTCCCAACACCAAGAGCTAGTCTCTCGTTGGTTCCACGTCTTCCCGTTTATCCTCAGGACAAATTGCAACCTGTACGGAACAGGAGGTTAAAGGTGCTGATGCTCCAAGTAGGGAGCTTGCTAGTAAAGCGGCTGGAATGGCGAACCCGGGCACAAGGAGATGAGAAATGAGGTGCGTTTTAGAAACCTTTCCCCATCACACGGTGTACCATCTTCTGGGTTTCTCATGCATGTTTTTGATGTAGGAAGATGCCCTTGAACCTGGAGATTTGGGACCCATGCGATGGGTACCACGCAGTATTCCTTTAAAGGGTCTGCGTTTGCTCACCCAACCTCACCAAACCTCTCAGCCCCAAGAGTGTCCACCCTTATGTCTCATCCAGCTGTGCGTCTAGATATGGTCAATCCAGGTTGCATCACAGCCCCTGAACGCATTGTGTAAGAATTTCTCTCTCTTTCACTGTCTTTGTTTCATGGGTGTTTCAAAGTAATTTATTTTTATAATGGGGTTTAGCTGCTTTTCACTGCTGTGTTTATGCCGCTTTACACCCACTTGACACACTAACAGAGAGATATCAATACATAGGTTTTACGATTATTATTAGTCAGATATATTCTTGTGCGGTGAATAGGGCGTGTTGAGTCCAGTTCTCTGAGCAAGGAGTAGGTCTTGTCTATTACATATTGGGTTTATGGAACGGTATCTGAGCTAATTTGATACCCTTGTTTTATGTATCACCCCACCTCACCTTTCCCGTTAAGCAGCCATAGTGTGTTTTCTGCATGTGTGACTCTGTTCTGTTTTGTAATTCAGTTCAAGTGTAACGGTTTTTACATTCCCTCTATCAGTGATACCTTATGAGTAGTGTCCTTTTCTGTGTGACTTATTTCACTTAGAATCGTCATACCTAAATCCACTCATCATGCTGCTACTAACCTTACGACATTGATTTCCTGGCTGAGTGATATTCCATTGTACATAAGGACCACAACTTCTTTATCCATTTTTCTCTTTCCTGGGATATTTAAGGTGGAATGAAGTGGAGGTCCTGGTCAACAGAGCAGCCCTAAACTTTGGGGTGCTTGTGTCTTGCTGATTTTTAATTTTCCCAATTTATACCCCCATGAGTGGAAGAGCCCTATGCTCTCTAAGCTGTGTTTTTCAGATGTTTCAGGACTCACCGGACACTTCTCCAGAGTGGCTCTTGGCAATTTACATCCCGCCCATCAGTGTAGCAAGGCTCCCATTTCTCCATGGCCTGTCCTGCATTTCTGGTTTTGACACTTTTTTCAGCATGGCCCTTTTGACCGATGGGAAGCGAGACTTCTTTGTAGCGCTGATTTGCCTTTCCAGGTTGCTTGGTTGGCCAAAAAGGGCGTATGCGTTTTTTCCTGAATATATTCAGGAAAAAACGCATACGCCCTTTTTGGCCAAGGGCATCATTGTCAACGTTTTGCCGCTTTTCATGTGCTTTAAAGGCGATTCGTATCTACCTCCTGAAATCTGTTTCCTGCAATTCTGCCTTGATTTCAAATCCTCTTCTTTGCCTTCCCTCAATATATTTGTGGACGGGAGTTATCATTTATAACTCTGCAGGTTTGTGAATTGCAGTGCCCTGAACCTCCATTTTACAACTCGTTTTTATGGGAGCTGGCCGCAAAATCGCAGAATGGCTTCAGGCCCTGTTCTGGTTCCGGGGGGCAGGCTAAGCCTGTGGTTAATTCTTCTTTCTGATGGGAAAATAGAGTGACCTGTGCCTGTCCCAACACCAAGAGCTAGTCTCTCGTTGGTTCCACGTCTTCCCGTTTATCCTCAGGACAAATTGCAACCTGTATGGAACAGGAGGTTAAAGGTGCTGATGCTCCAAGTAGGGAGCTTGCTAGTAAAGCGGCTGGAATGGCGAACCCGGGCACAAGGAGATGAGAAATGAGGTGCGTTTTAGAAACCTTTCCCCATCACACGGTGTACCATCTTCTGGGTTTCTCATGCATGTTTTTGATGTAGGAAGATGCCCTTGAACCTGGAGATTTGGGACCCATGCGATGGGTACCACGCAGTATTCCTTTAAAGGGTCTGCGTTTGCTCACCCAACCTCACCAAACCTCTCAGCCCCAAGAGTGTCCACCCTTATGTCTCATCCAGCTGTGCGTCTAGATATGGTCAATCCAGGTTGCATCACAGCCCCTGAACGCATTGTGTAAGAATTTCTCTCTCTTTCACTGTCTTTGTTTCATGGTGGTTTCAAAGTAATTTATTTTTATAATGGGGTTTAGCTGCTTTTCACTGCTGTGTTTATGCCGCTTTACACCCACTTGACACACTAACAGAGAGATATCAATACATAGGTTTTACGATTATTATTAGTCAGATATATTCTTGTGCGGTGAATAGGGCGTGTTGAGTCCAGTTCTCTGAGCAAGGAGTAGGTCTTGTCTATTACATATTGGGTTTATGGAACGGTATCTGAGCTAATTTGATACCCTTGTTTTATGTATCACCCCACCTCACCTTTCCCGTTAAGCAGCCATAGTGTGTTTTCTGCATGTGTGACTCTGTTCTGTTTTGTAATTCAGTTCAAGTGTAACGGTTTTTACATTCCCTCTATCAGTGATACCTTATGAGTAGTGTCCTTTTCTGTGTGACTTATTTCACTTAGAATCGTCATACCTAAATCCACTCATCATGCTGCTACTAACCTTACGACATTGATTTCCTGGCTGAGTGATATTCCATTGTACATAAGGACCACAACTTCTTTATCCATTTTTCTCTTTCCTGGGATATTTAAGGTGGAATGAAGTGGAGGTCCTGGTCAACAGAGCAGCCCTAAACTTTGGGGTGCTTGTGTCTTGCTGATTTTTAATTTTCCCAATTTATACCCCCATGAGTGGAAGTGCCCTATGCTCTCTAAGCTGTGTTTTTCAGATGTTTCAGGACTCACCGGACACTTCTCCAGAGTGGCTCTTGGCAATTTACATCCCGCCCATCAGTGTAGCAAGGCTCCCATTTCTCCATGGCCTGTCCTGCATTTCTGGTTTTGACACTTTTTTCAGCATGGCCCTTTTGACCGATGGGAAGCGAGACTTCTTTGTAGCGCTGATTTGCCTTTCCAGGTTGCTTGGTTGGCCAAAAAGGGCGTATGCGTTTTTTCCTGAATATATTCAGGAAAAAACGCATACGCCCTTTTTGGCCAAGGGCATCATTGTCAACGTTTTGCCGCTTTTCATGTGCTTTAAAGGCGATTCGTATCTACCTCCTGAAATCTGTTTCGTGCAATTCTGCCTTGATTTCAAATCCTCTTCTTTGCCTTCCCTCAATATATTTGTGGACGAGAGTTATCATTTATAACTCTGCAGGTTTGTGAATTGCAGTGCCCTGAACCTCCATTTTACAACTCGTTTTTATGGGAGCTGGCCGCAAAATCGCAGAATGGCTTCAGGCCCTGTTCTGGTTCCGGGGGGCAGGCTAAGCCTGTGGTTAATTCTTCTTTCTGATGGGAAAATAGAGTGACCTGTGCCTGTCCCAACACCAAGAGCTAGTCTCTCGTTGGTTCCACGTCTTCCCGTTTATCCTCAGGACAAATTGCAACCTGTATGGAACAGGAGGTTAAAGGTGCTGATGCTCCAAGTAGGGAGCTTGCTAGTAAAGCGGCTGGAATGGCGAACCCGGGCACAAGGAGATGAGAAATGAGGTGCGTTTTAGAAACCTTTCCCCATCACACGGTGTACCATCTTCTGGGTTTCTCATGCATGTTTTTGATGTAGGAAGATGCCCTTGAACCTGGAGATTTGGGACCCATGCGATGGGTACCACGCAGTATTCCTTTAAAGGGTCTGCGTTTGCTCACCCAACCTCACCAAACCTCTCAGCCCCAAGAGTGTCCACCCTTATGTCTCATCCAGCTGTGCGTCTAGATATGGTCAATCCAGGTTGCATCACAGCCCCTGAACGCATTGTGTAAGAATTTCTCTCTCTTTCACTGTCTTTGTTTCATGGTGGTTTCAAAGTAATTTATTTTTATAATGGGGTTTAGCTGCTTTTCACTGCTGTGTTTATGCCGCTTTACACCCACTTGACACACTAACAGAGAGATATCAATACATAGGTTTTACGATTATTATTAGTCAGATATATTCTTGTGCGGTGAATAGGGCGTGTTGAGTCCAGTTCTCTGAGCAAGGAGTAGGTCTTGTCTATTACATATTGGGTTTATGGAACGGTATCTGAGCTAATTTGATACCCTTGTTTTATGTATCACCCCACCTCACCTTTCCCGTTAAGCAGCCATAGTGTGTTTTCTGCATGTGTGACTCTGTTCTGTTTTGTAATTCAGTTCAAGTGTAACGGTTTTTACATTCCCTCTATCAGTGATACCTTATGAGTAGTGTCCTTTTCTGTGTGACTTATTTCACTTAGAATCGTCATACCTAAATCCACTCATCATGCTGCTACTAACCTTACGACATTGATTTCCTGGCTGAGTGATATTCCATTGTACATAAGGACCACAACTTCTGTATCCATTTTTCTCTTTCCTGGGATATTTAAGGTGGAATGAAGTGGAGGTCCTGGTCAACAGAGCAGCCCTAAACTTTGGGGTGCTTGTGTCTTGCTGATTTTTAATTTTCCCAATTTATACCCCCATGAGTGGAAGTGCCCTATGCTCTCTAAGCTGTGTTTTTCAGATGTTTCAGGACTCACCGGACATTTCTCCAGAGTGGCTCTTGGCAATTTACATCCCGCCCATCAGTGTAGCAAGGCTCCCATTTCTCCATGGCCTGTCCTGCATTTCTGGTTTTGACACTTTTTTCAGCATGGCCCTTTTGACCGATGGGAAGCGAGACTTCTTTGTAGCGCTGATTTGCCTTTCCAGGTTGCTTGGTTGGCCAAAAAGGGCGTATGCGTTTTTTCCTGAATATATTCAGGAAAAAACGCATACGCCCTTTTTGGCCAAGGGCATCATTGTCAACGTTTTGCCGCTTTTCATGTGCTTTAAAGGCGATTCGTATCTACCTCCTGAAATCTGTTTCCTGCAATTCTGCCTTGATTTCAAATCCTCTTCTTTGCCTTCCCTCAATATATTTGTGGACGAGAGTTATCATTTATAACTCTGCAGGTTTGTGAATTGCAGTGCCCTGAACCTCCATTTTACAACTCGTTTTTATGGGAGCTGGCCGCAAAATCGCAGAATGGCTTCAGGCCCTGTTCTGGTTCCGGGGGGCAGGCTGAGCCTGTGGTTAATTCTTCTTTCTGATGGGAAAATAGAGTGACCTGTGCCTGTCCCAACACCAAGAGCTAGTCTCTCGTTGGTTCCACGTCTTCCCGTTTATCCTCAGGACAAATTGCAACCTGTATGGAACAGGAGGTTAAAGGTGCTGATGCTCCAAGTAGGGAGCTTGCTAGTAAAGCGGCTGGAATGGCGAACCCGGGCACAAGGAGATGAGAAATGAGGTGCGTTTTAGAAACCTTTCCCCATCACACGGTGTACCATCTTCTGGGTTTCTCATGCATGTTTTTGATGTAGGAAGATGCCCTTGAACCTGGAGATTTGGGACCCATGCGATGGGTACCACGCAGTATTCCTTTAAAGGGTCTGCGTTTGCTCACCCAACCTCACCAAACCTCTCAGCCCCAAGAGTGTCCACCCTTATGTCTCATCCAGCTGTGCGTCTAGATATGGTCAATCCAGGTTGCATCACAGCCCCTGAACGCATTGTGTAAGAATTTCTCTCTCTTTCACTGTCTTTGTTTCATGGTGGTTTCAAAGTAATTTATTTTTATAATGGGGTTTAGCTGCTTTTCACTGCTGTGTTTATGCCGCTTTACACCCACTTGACACACTAACAGAGAGATATCAATACATAGGTTTTACGATTATTATTAGTCAGATATATTCTTGTGCGGTGAATAGGGCGTGTTGAGTCCAGTTCTCTGAGCAAGGAGTAGGTCTTGTCTATTACATATTGGGTTTATGGAACGGTATCTGAGCTAATTTGATACCCTTGTTTTATGTATCACCCCACCTCACCTTTCCCGTTAAGCAGCCATAGTGTGTTTTCTGCATGTGTGACTCTGTTCTGTTTTGTAATTCAGTTCAAGTGTAATGGTTTTTACATTCCCTCTATCAGTGATACCTTATGAGAAGTGTCCTTTTCTGTGTGACTTATTTCACTTAGAATCGTCATACCTAAATCCACTCATCATGCTGCTACTAACCTTACGACATTGATTTCCTGGCTGAGTGATATTCCATTGTACATAAGGACCACAACTTCTTTATCCATTTTTCTCTTTCCTGGGATATTTAAGGTGGAATGAAGTGGAGGTCCTGGTCAACAGAGCAGCCCTAAACTTTGGGGTGCTTGTGTCTTGCTGATTTTTAATTTTCCCAATTTATACCCCCATGAGTGGAAGTGCCCTATGCTCTCTGAGCTGTGTTTTTCAGATGTTTCAGGACTCACCGGACACTTCTCCAGAGTGGCTCTTGGCAATTTACATCCCACCCATCAGTGTAGCAAGGCTCCCATTTCTCCATGGCGTGTCCTGCATTTCTGGTTTTGACACTTTTTTCAGCATGGCCCTTTTGACCGATGGGAAGCGAGACTTCTTTGTAGCGCTGATTTGCCTTTCCAGGTTGCTTGGTTGGCCAAAAAGGGCGTATGCGTTTTTTCCTGAATATATTCAGGAAAAAACGCATACGCCCTTTTTGGCCAAGGGCATCATTGTCAACGTTTTGCCGCTTTTCATGTGCTTTAAAGGCGATTCGTATCTACCTCCTGAAATCTGTTTCCTGCAATTCTGCCTTGATTTCAAATCCTCTTCTTTGCCTTCCCTCAATATATTTGTGGACGAGAGTTATCATTTACAACTCTGCAGGTTTGTGAATTGCAGTGCCCTGAACCTCCATTTTACAACTCGTTTTTATGGGAGCTGGCCGCAAAATCGCAGAATGGCTTCAGGCCCTGTTCTGGTTCCGGGGGTCAGGCTGAGCCTGTGGTTAATTCTTCTTTCTGATGGGAAAATAGAGTGACCTGTGCCTGTCCCAACACCAAGAGCTAGTCTCTCGTTGGTTCCACGTCTTCCCGTTTATCCTCAGGACAAATTGCAACCTGTACGGAACAGGAGGTTAAAGGTGCTGATGCTCCAAGTAGGGAGCTTGCTAGTAAAGCAGCTGGAATGGCGAACCCGGGCACAAGGAGATGAGAAATGAGGTGCGTTTTAGAAACCTTTCCCCATCACACGGTGTACCATCTTCTGGGTTTCTCATGCATGTTTTTGATGTAGGAAGATGCCCTTGAACCTGGAGATTTGGGACCCATGCGATGGGTACCACGCAGTATTCCTTTAAAGGGTCTGCGTTTGCTCACCCAACCTCACCAAACCTCTCAGCCCCAAGAGTGTCCACCCTTATGTCTCATCCAGCTGTGCGTCTAGATATGGTCAATCCAGGTTGCATCACAGCCCCTGAACGCATTGTGTAAGAATTTCTCTCTCTTTCACTGTCTTTGTTTCATGGTGGTTTCAAAGTAATTTATTTTTATAATGGGGTTTAGCTGCTTTTCACTGCTGTGTTTATGCCGCTTTACACCCACTTGACACACTAACAGAGAGATATCAATACATAGGTTTTACGATTATTATTAGTCAGATATATTCTTGTGCGGTGAATAGGGCGTGTTGAGTCCAGTTCTCTGAGCAAGGAGTAGGTCTTGTCTATTACATATTGGGTTTATGGAACGGTATCTGAGCTAATTTGATACCCTTGTTTTATGTATCACCCCACCTCACCTTTCCCGTTAAGCAGCCATAGTGTGTTTTCTGCATCTGTGACTCTGTTCTGTTTTGTAATTCAGTTCAAGTGTAACGGTTTTTACATTCCCTCTATCAGTGATACCTTATGAGAAGTGTCCTTTTCTGTGTGACTTATTTCACTTAGAATCGTCGTACCTAAATCCACTCATCATGCTGCTACTAGCCTTATGACATTGATTTCATGGCTGAGTGATATTCCATTGTACATAAGGACCACAACTTCTTTATCCATTTTTCTCTTTCCTGGGATATTTAAGGTGGAATGAAGTGGAGGTCCTTGTCAACAGAGCAGCCCTAAACTTTGGGGTGCTTGTGTCTTGCTGATTTTTAATTTTCCCAATTTATACCCCCATGAGTGGAAGTGCCCTATGCTCTCTAAGCTGTGTTTTTCAGATGTTTCAGGACTCACCGGACACTTCTCCAGAGTGGCTCTTGGCAATTTACATCCCGCCCATCAGTGTAGCAAGGCTCCCATTTCTCCATGGCCGGTCCTGCATTTCTGGTTTTGACACTTTTTTCAGCATGGCCCTTTTGACCGATGGGAAGCGAGACTTGTTTGTAGCGCTGATTTGCCTTTCCAGGTTGCTTGGTTGGCCAAAAAGGGCGTATGCGATTTTTCCTGAATATATTCAGGAAAAAACGCATACGCCCTTTTTGGCCAAGGGCATCATTGTCAACGTTTTGCCGCTTTTCATGTGCTTTAAAGGCGATTCGTATCTACCTCCTGAAATCTGTTTCCTGCAATTCTGCCTTGATTTCAAATCCTCTTCTTTGCCTTCCCTCAATATGTTTGTGGACGAAAGTTATCATTTATAACTCTGCAGGTTTGTGAATTGCAGTGCCCTGAACCTCCATTTTACAACTCGTTTTTATGGGAGCTGGCCGCAAAATCGCAGAATGGCTTCAGGCCCTGTTCTGGTTCCGGGGGTCAGGCTGAGCCTGTGGTTAATTCTTCTTTCTGATGGGAAAATAGAGTGACCTGTGCCTGTCCCAACACCAAGAGCTAGTCTCTCGTTGGTTCCACGTCTTCCCGTTTATCCTCAGGACAAATTGCAACCTGTACGGAACAGGAGGTTAAAGGTGCTGATGCTCCAAGTAGGGAGCTTGCTAGTAAAGTGGCTGGAATGGCGAACCCGGGCACAAGGAGATGAGAAATGAGGTGTGTTTTAGAAACCTTTCCCCATCACACGGTGTACCATCTTCTGGGTTTCTCATGCATGTTTTTGATGTAGGAAGATGCCCTTGAACCTGGAGATTTGGGACCCATGCGATGGGTACCACGCAGTATTCCTTTAAAGGGTCTGCGTTTGCTCACCCAACCTCACCAAACCTCTCAGCCCCAAGAGTGTCCACCCTTATGTCTCATCCAGCTGTGCGTCTAGATATGGTCAATCCAGGTTGCATCACAGCCCCTGAACGCATTGTGTAAGAATTTCTCTCTCTTTCACTGTCTTTGTTTCATGGGTGTTTCAAAGTAATTTATTTTTATAATGGGGTTTAGCTGCTTTTCACTGCTGTGTTTATGCCGCTTTACACCCACTTGACACACTAACAGAGAGATATCAATACATAGGTTTTACGATTATTATTAGTCAGATATATTCTTGTGCGGTGAATAGGGCGTGTTGAGTCCAGTTCTCTGAGCAAGGAGTAGGTCTTGTCTATTACATATTGGGTTTATGGAACGGTATCTGAGCTAATTTGATACCCTTGTTTTATGTATCACCCCACCTCACCTTTCCCGTTAAGCAGCCATAGTGTGTTTTCTGCATGTGTGACTCTGTTCTGTTTTGTAATTCAGTTCAAGTGTAACGGTTTTTACATTCCCTCTATCAGTGATACCTTATGAGTAGTGTCCTTTTCTGTGTGACTTATTTCACTTAGAATCGTCATACCTAAATCCACTCATCATGCTGCTACTAACCTTACGACATTGATTTCATGGCTGAGTGATATTCCATTGTACATAAGGACCACAACTTCTTTATCCATTTTTCTCTTTCCTGGGATATTTAAGGTGGAATGAAGTGGAGGTCCTGGTCAACAGAGCAGCCCTAAACTTTGGGGTGCTTGTGTCTTGCTGATTTTTAATTTTCCCAATTTATACCCCCATGAGTGGAAGTGCCCTATGCTCTCTAAGCTGTGTTTTTCAGATGTTTCAGGACTCACCGGACACTTCTCCAGAGTGGCTCTTGGCAATTTACATCCCGCCCATCAGTGTAGCAAGGCTCCCATTTCTCCATGGCCTGTCCTGCATTTCTGGTTTTGACACTTTTTTCAGCATGGCCCTTTTGACCGATGGGAAGCGAGACTTCTTTGTAGCGCTGATTTGCCTTTCCAGGTTGCTTGGTTGGCCAAAAAGGGCGTATGCGTTTTTTCCTGAATATATTCAGGAAAAAACGCATACGCCCTTTTTGGCCAAGGGCATCATTGTCAACGTTTTGCCGCTTTTCATGTGCTTTAAAGGCGATTCGTATCTACCTCCTGAAATCTGTTTCCTGCAATTCTGCCTTGATTTCAAATCCTCTTCTTTGCCTTCCCTCAATATATTTGTGGACGGGAGTTATCATTTATAACTCTGCAGGTTTGTGAATTGCAGTGCCCTGAACCTCCATTTTACAACTCGTTTTTATGGGAGCTGGCCGCAAAATCGCAGAATGGCTTCAGGCCCTGTTCTGGTTCCGGGGGGCAGGCTAAGCCTGTGGTTAATTCTTCTTTCTGATGGGAAAATAGAGTGACCTGTGCCTGTCCCAACACCAAGAGCTAGTCTCTCGTTGGTTCCACGTCTTCCCGTTTATCCTCAGGACAAATTGCAACCTGTATGGAACAGGAGGTTAAAGGTGCTGATGCTCCAAGTAGGGAGCTTGCTAGTAAAGTGGCAGGAATGGCGAACCCGGGCACAAGGAGATGAGAAATGAGGTGCGTTTTAGAAACCTTTCCCCATCACACGGTGTACCATCTTCTGGGTTTCTCATGCATGTTTTTGATGTAGGAAGATGCCCTTGAACCTGGAGATTTGGGACCCATGCGATGGGTACCACGCAGTATTCCTTTAAAGGGTCTGCGTTTGCTCACCCAACCTCACCAAACCTCTCAGCCCCAAGAGTGTCCACCCTTATGCCTCATCCAGCTGTGCGTCTAGATATGGTCAATCCAGGTTGCATCACAGCCCCTGAACGCATTGTGTAAGAATTTCTCTCTCTTTCACTGTCTTTGTTTCATGGGTGTTTCAAAGTAATTTATTTTTATAATGGGGTTTAGCTGCTTTTCACTGCTGTGTTTATGCCGCTTTACACCCACTTGACACACTAACAGAGAGATATCAATACATAGGTTTTACGATTATTATTAGTCAGATATATTCTTGTGCGGTGAATAGGGCGTGTTGAGTCCAGTTCTCTGAGCAAGGAGTAGGTCTTGTCTATTACATATTGGGTTTATGGAACGGTATCTGAGCTAATTTGATACCCTTGTTTTATGTATCACCCCACCTCACCTTTCCCGTTAAGCAGCCATAGTGTGTTTTCTGCATGTGTGACTCTGTTCTGTTTTGTAATTCAGTTCAAGTGTAACGGTTTTTACATTCCCTCTATCAGTGATACCTTATGAGTAGTGTCCTTTTCTGTGTGACTTATTTCACTTAGAATCGTCATACCTAAATCCACTCATCATGCTGCTACTAACCTTACGACATTGATTTCATGGCTGAGTGATATTCCATTGTACATAAGGACCACAACTTCTTTATCCATTTTTCTCTTTCCTGGGATATTTAAGGTGGAATGAAGTGGAGGTCCTGGTCAACAGAGCAGCCCTAAACTTTGGGGTGCTTGTGTCTTGCTGATTTTTAATTTTCCCAATTTATACCCCCATGAGTGGAAGTGCCCTATGCTCTCTAAGCTGTGTTTTTCAGATGTTTCAGGACTCACCGGACACTTCTCCAGAGTGGCTCTTGGCAATTTACATCCCGCCCATCAGTGTAGCAAGGCTCCCATTTCTCCATGGCCTGTCCTGCATTTCTGGTTTTGACACTTTTTTCAGCATGGCCCTTTTGACCGATGGGAAGCGAGACTTCTTTGTAGCGCTGATTTGCCTTTCCAGGTTGCTTGGTTGGCCAAAAAGGGCGTATGCGTTTTTTCCTGAATATATTCAGGAAAAAACGCATACGCCCTTTTTGGCCAAGGGCATCATTGTCAACGTTTTGCCGCTTTTCATGTGCTTTAAAGGAGATTCGTATCTACCTCCTGAAATCTGTTTCCTGCAATTCTGCCTTGATTTCAAATCCTCTTCTTTGCCTTCCCTCAATATATTTGTGGACGGGAGTTATCATTTATAACTCTGCAGGTTTGTGAATTGCAGTGCCCTGAACCTCCATTTTACAACTCGTTTTTATGGGAGCTGGCCGCAAAATCGCAGAATGGCTTCAGGCCCTGTTCTGGTTCCGGGGGGCAGGCTAAGCCTGTGGTTAATTCTTCTTTCTGATGGGAAAATAGAGTGACCTGTGCCTGTCCCAACACCAAGAGCTAGTCTCTCGTTGGTTCCACGTCTTCCCGTTTATCCTCAGGACAAATTGCAACCTGTATGGAACAGGAGGTTAAAGGTGCTGATGCTCCAAGTAGGGAGCTTGCTAGTAAAGTGGCAGGAATGGCGAACCCGGGCACAAGGAGATGAGAAATGAGGTGCGTTTTAGAAACCTTTCCCCATCACACGGTGTACCATCTTCTGGGTTTCTCATGCATGTTTTTGATGTAGGAAGATGCCCTTGAACCTGGAGATTTGGGACCCATGCGATGGGTACCACGCAGTATTACTTTAAAGGGTCTGCGTTTGCTCACCCAACCTCACCAAACCTCTCAGCCCCAAGAGTGTCCACCCTTATGCCTCATCCAGCTGTGCGTCTAGATATGGTCAATCCAGGTTGCATCACAGCCCCTGAACGCATTGTGTAAGAATTTCTCTCTCTTTCACTGTCTTTGTTTCATGGGTGTTTCAAAGTAATTTATTTTTATAATGGGGTTTAGCTGCTTTTCACTGCTGTGTTTATGCCGCTTTACACCCACTTGACACACTAACAGAGAGATATCAATACATAGGTTTTACGATTATTATTAGTCAGATATATTCTTGTGCGGTGAATAGGGCGTGTTGAGTCCAGTTCTCTGAGCAAGGAGTAGGTCTTGTCTACTACATATTGGGTTTATGGAATGGTATCTGAGCTAATTTGATACCCTTGTTTTATGTATCACCCCACCTCACCTTTCCCGTTAAGCAGCCATAGTGTGTTTTCTGCATGTGTGATTCTGTTCTGTTTTGTAATTCAGTTCAAGTGTAACGGTTTTTACATTCCCTCTATCAGTGATACCTTATGAGAAGTGTCCTTTTCTGTGTGACTTATTTCACTTAGAATCGTCGTACCTAAATCCACTCATCATGCTGCTACTAACCTTATGACATTGATTTCATGGCTGAGTGATATTCCATTGTACATAAGGACCACAACTTCTTTATCCATTTTTCTCTTTCCTGGGATATTTAAGGTGGAATGAAGTGGAGGTCCTGGTCAACAGAGCAGCCCTAAACTTTGGGGTGCTTGTGTCTTGCTGGTTTTTAATTTTCCCAATTTATACCCCCATGAGTGGAAGTGCCCTATGCTCTCTAAGCTGTGTTTTTCAGATGTTTCAGGACTCACCGGACACTTCTCCAGAGTGGATCTTTGCAATTTACATCCCGCCCATCAGTGTAGCAAGGCTCCCATTTCTCCATGGCCTGTCCTGCATTTCTGGTTTTGACACTTTTTTCAGCATGGCCCTTTTGACCGATGGGAAGCGAGACTTCTTTGTAGCGCTGATTTGCCTTTCCAGGTTGCTTGGTTGGCCAAAAAGGGCGTATGCGTTTTTTCCTGAATATATTCAGGAAAAAACGCATACGCCCTTTTTGGCCAAGGGCATCATTGTCAACGTTTTGCCGCTTTTCATGTGCTTTAAAGGCGATTCGTATCTACCTCCTGAAATCTGTTTCCTGCAATTCTGCCTTGATTTCAAATCCTCTTCTTTGCCTTCCCTCAATATGTTTGTGGACGAGAGTTATCATTTATAACTCTGCAGGTTTGTGAATTGCAGTGCCCTGAACCTCCATTTTACAACTCGTTTTTATGGGAGCTGGCCGCAAAATCGCAGAATGGCTTCAGGCCCTGTTCTGGTTCCGGGGGTCAGGCTGAGCCTGTGGTTAATTCTTCTTTCTGATGGGAAAATAGAGTGACCTGTGCCTGTCCCAACACCAAGAGCTAGTCTCTCGTTGGTTCCACGTCTTCCCGTTTATCCTCAGGACAAATTGCAACCTGCACGGAACAGGAGGTTAAAGGTGCTGATGCTCCAAGTAGGGAGCTTGCTAGTAAAGCGGCTGGAATGGCGAACCCGGGCACAAGGAGATGAGAAATGAGTTGCGTTTTAGAAACCTTTCCCCATCACACGGTGTACCATCTTCTGGGTTTCTCATGCATGTTTTTGATGTAGGAAGATGCCCTTGAACCTGGAGATTTGGGACCCATGCGATGGGCACCACGCAGTATTCCTTTAAAGGGTCTGCGTTTGCTCACCCAACCTCACCAAACCTCTCAGCCCCAAGAGTGTCCACCCTTATGTCTCATCCAGCTGTGCGTCTAGATATGGTCAATCCAGGTTGCATCACAGCCCCTGAACGCATTGTGTAAGAATTTCTCTCTCTTTCACTGTCTTTGTTTCATGGTGGTTTCAAAGTAATTTATTTTTATAATGGGGTTTAGCTGCTTTTCACTGATGTGTTTATGCCGCTTTACACCCACTTGACACACTAACAGAGAGATATCAATACATAGGTTTTACGATTATTATTAGTCAGATATATTCTTGTGCGGTGAATAGGGCGTGTTGAGTCCAGTTCTCTGAGCAAGGAGTAGGTCTTGTCTATTACATATTGGGTTTATGGAACGGTATCTGAGCTAATTTGATACCCTTGTTTTATGTATCACCCCACCTCACCTTTCCCGTTAAGCAGCCATAGTGTGTTTTCTGCATGTGTGATTCTGTTCTGTTTTGTAATTCAGTTCAAGTGTAATGGTTTTTACATTCCCTCTATCAGTGATACCTTATGAGAAGTGTCCTTTTCTGTGTGACTTATTTCACTTAGAATCGTCATACCTAAATCCACTCATCATGCTGCTACTAACCTTACGACATTGATTTCCTGGCTGAGTGATATTCCATTGTACATAAGGACCACAACTTCTTTATCCATTTTTCTCTTTCCTGGGATATTTAAGGTGGAATGAAGTGGAGGTCCTGGTCAACAGAGCAGCCCTAAACTTTGGGGTGCTTGTGTCTTGCTGATTTTTAATTTTCCCAATTTATACCCCCATGAGTGGAAGTGCCCTATGCTCTCTAAGCTGTGTTTTTCAGATGTTTCAGGACTCACCGGACACTTCTCCAGAGGGGCTCTTGGCAATTTACATCCCGCCCATCAGTGTAGCAAGGCTCCCATTTCTCCATGGCCTGTCCTGCATTTCTGGTTTTGACACTTTTTTCAGCATGGCCCTTTTGACCGATGGGAAGCGAGACTTCTTTGTAGCGCTGATTTGCCTTTCCAGGTTGCTTGGTTGGCCAAAAAGGGTGTATGCGTTTTTTCCTGAATATACTCAGGAAAAAACGCATACGCCCTTTATGGCCAAGGGCATCATTGTCAACGTTTTGCCGCTTTTCATGTGCTTTAAAGACGATTCGTATCTACCTCCTGAAATCTGTTTCCTGCAATTCTGCCTTGATTTCAAATCCTCTTCTTTGCCTTCCCTCAATATATTTGTGGACGAGAGTTATCATTTACAACTCTGCAGGTTTGTGAATTGCAGTGCCCTGAACCTCCATTTTACAACTCGTTTTTATGGGAGCTGGCCGCAAAATCGCAGAATGGCTTCAGGCCCTGTTCTGGTTCCGGGGGTCAGGCTGAGCCTGTGGTTAATTCTTCTTTCTGATGGGAAAATAGAGTGACCTGTGCCTGTCCCAACACCAAGAGCTAGTCTCTCGTTGGTTCCACGTCTTCCCGTTTATCCTCAGGACAAATTGCAACCTGTACGGAACAGGAGGTTAAAGGTGCTGATGCTCCAAGTAGGGAGCTTGCTAGTAAAGCGGCTGGAATGGCGAACCCGGGCACAAGGAGATGAGAAATGAGGTGCGTTTTAGAAACCTTTCCCCATCACACGGTGTACCATCTTCTGGGTTTCTCATGCATGTTTTTGATGTAGGAAGATGCCCTTGAACCTGGAGATTTGGGACCCATGCGATGGGTACCACGCAGTATTCCTTTAAAGGGTCTGCGTTTGCTCACCCAACCTCACCAAACCTCTCAGCCCCAAGAGTGTCCACCCTTATGTCTCATCCAGCTGTGCGTCTAGATATGGTCAATCCAGGTTGCATCACAGCCCCTGAACGCATTGTGTAAGAATTTCTCTCTCTTTCACTGTCTTTGTTTCATGGTGGTTTCAAAGTAATTTATTTTTATAATGGGGTTTAGCTGCTTTTCACTGCTGTGTTTATGCCGCTTTACACCCACTTGACACACTAACAGAGAGATATCAATACATAGGTTTTACGATTATTATTAGTCAGATATATTCTTGTGCGGTGAATAGGGCGTGTTGAGTCCAGTTCTCTGAGCAAGGAGTAGGTCTTGTCTATTACATATTGGGTTTATGGAACGGTATCTGAGCTAATTTGATACCCTTGTTTTATGTATCACCCCACCTCACCTTTCCCGTTAAGCAGCCATAGTGTGTTTTCTGCATGTGTGACTCTGTTCTGTTTTGTAATTCAGTTCAAGTGTAATGGTTTTTACATTCCCTCTATCAGTGATACCTTATGAGAAGTGTCCTTTTCTGTGTGACTTATTTCACTTAGAATCGTCATACCTAAATCCACTCATCATGCTGCTACTAACCTTACGACATTGATTTCCTGGCTGAGTGATATTCCATTGTACATAAGGACCACAACTTCTTTATCCATTTTTCTCTTTCCTGGGATATTTAAGGTGGAATGAAGTGGAGGTCCTGGTCAACAGAGCAGCCCTAAACTTTGGGGTGCTTGTGTCTTGCTGATTTTTAATTTTCCCAATTTATACCCCCATGAGTGGAAGTGCCCTATGCTCTCTAAGCTGTGTTTTTCAGATGTTTCAGGACTCACCGGACACTTCTCCAGAGTGGCTCTTGGCAATTTACATCCCGCCCATCAGTGTAGCAAGGCTCCCATTTCTCCATGGCCTGTCCTGCATTTCTGGTTTTGACACTTTTTTCAGCATGGCCCTTTTGACCGATGGGAAGCGAGACTTCTTTGTAGCGCTGATTTGCCTTTCCAGGTTGCTTGGTTGGCCAAAAAGGGCGTATGCGTTTTTTCCTGAATATACTCAGGAAAAAACGCATACGCCCTTTATGGCCAAGGGCATTATTGTCAACGTTTTGCCGCTTTTCATGTGCTTTAAAGACGATTCGTATCTACCTCCTGAAATCTGTTTCCTGCAATTCTGCCTTGATTTCAAATCCTCTTCTTTGCCTTCCCTCAATATATTTGTGGACGAGAGTTATCATTTACAACTCTGCAGGTTTGTGAATTGCAGTGCCCTGAACCTCCATTTTACAACTCGTTTTTATGGGAGCTGGCCGCAAAATCGCAGAATGGCTTCAGGCCCTGTTCTGGTTCCGGGGGTCAGGCTGAGCCTGTGGTTAATTCTTCTTTCTGATGGGAAAATAGAGTGACCTGTGCCTGTCCCAACACCAAGAGCTAGTCTCTCGTTGGTTCCACGTCTTCCCGTTTATCCTCAGGACAAATTGCAACCTGTACGGAACAGGAGGTTAAAGGTGCTGATGCTCCAAGTAGGGAGCTTGCTAGTAAAGCGGCTGGAATGGCGAACCCGGGCACAAGGAGATGAGAAATGAGGTGCGTTTTAGAAACCTTTCCCCATCACACGGTGTACCATCTTCTGGGTTTCTCATGCATGTTTTTGATGTAGGAAGATGCCCTTGAACCTGGAGATTTGGGACCCATGCGATGGGTACCACGCAGTATTCCTTTAAAGGGTCTGCGTTTGCTCACCCAACCTCACCAAACCTCTCAGCCCCAAGAGTGTCCACCCTTATGTCTCATCCAGCTGTGCGTCTAGATATGGTCAATCCAGGTTGCATCACAGCCCCTGAACGCATTGTGTAAGAATTTCTCTCTCTTTCACTGTCTTTGTTTCATGGTGGTTTCAAAGTAATTTATTTTTATAATGGGGTTTAGCTGCTTTTCACTGATGTGTTTATGCCGCTTTACACCCACTTGACACACTAACAGAGAGATATCAATACATAGGTTTTACGATTATTATTAGTCAGATATATTCTTGTGCGGTGAATAGGGCGTGTTGAGTCCAGTTCTCTGAGCAAGGAGTAGGTCTTGTCTATTACATATTGGGTTTATGGAACGGTATCTGAGCTAATTTGATACCCTTGTTTTATGTATCACCCCACCTCACCTTTCCCGTTAAGCAGCCATAGTGTGTTTTCTGCATGTGTGACTCTGTTCTGTTTTGTAATTCAGTTCAAGTGTAATGGTTTTTACATTCCCTCTATCAGTGATACCTTATGAGAAGTGTCCTTTTCTGTGTGACTTATTTCACTTAGAATCGTCATACCTAAATCCACTCATCATGCTGCTACTAACCTTACGACATTGATTTCCTGGCTGAGTGATATTCCATTGTACATAAGGACCACAACTTCTTTATCCATTTTTCTCTTTCCTGGGATATTTAAGGTGGAATGAAGTGGAGGTCCTGGTCAACAGAGCAGCCCTAAACTTTGGGGTGCTTGTGTCTTGCTGATTTTTAATTTTCCCAATTTATACCCCCATGAGTGGAAGTGCCCTATGCTCTCTAAGCTGTGTTTTTCAGATGTTTCAGGACTCACCGGACACTTCTCCAGAGTGGCTCTTGGCAATTTACATCCCGCCCATCAGTGTAGCAAGGCTCCCATTTCTCCATGGCCTGTCCTGCATTTCTGGTTTTGACACTTTTTTCAGCATGGCCCTTTTGACCGATGGGAAGCGAGACTTCTTTGTAGCGCTGATTTGCCTTTCCAGGTTGCTTGGTTGGCCAAAAAGGGTGTATGCGTTTTTTCCTGAATATACTCAGGAAAAAACGCATACGCCCTTTATGGCCAAGGGCATCATTGTCAACGTTTTGCCGCTTTTCATGTGCTTTAAAGACGATTCGTATCTACCTCCTGAAATCTGTTTCCTGCAATTCTGCCTTGATTTCAAATCCTCTTCTTTGCCTTCCCTCAATATATTTGTGGACGAGAGTTATCATTTACAACTCTGCAGGTTTGTGAATTGCAGTGCCCTGAACCTCCATTTTACAACTCGTTTTTATGGGAGCTGGCCGCAAAATCGCAGAATGGCTTCAGGCCCTGTTCTGGTTCCGGGGGTCAGGCTGAGCCTGTGGTTAATTCTTCTTTCTGATGGGAAAATAGAGTGACCTGTGCCTGTCCCAACACCAAGAGCTAGTCTCTCGTTGGTTCCACGTCTTCCCGTTTATCCTCAGGACAAATTGCAACCTGTACGGAACAGGAGGTTAAAGGTGCTGATGCTCCAAGTAGGGAGCTTGCTAGTAAAGCGGCTGGAATGGTGAACCCGGGCACAAGGAGATGAGAAATGAGGTGCGTTTTAGAAACCTTTCCCCATCACACGGTGTACCATCTTCTGGGTTTCTCATGCATGTTTTTGATGTAGGAAGATGCCCTTGAACCTGGAGATTTGGGACCCATGCGATGGGTACCACGCAGTATTCCTTTAAAGGGTCTGCGTTTGCTCACCCAACCTCACCAAACCTCTCAGCCCCAAGAGTGTCCACCCTTATGTCTCATCTAGCTGTGCGTCTAGATATGGTCAATCCAGGTTGCATCACAGCCCCTGAACGCATTGTGTAAGAATTTCTCTCTCTTTCACTGTCTTTGTTTCATGGTGGTTTCAAAGTAATTTATTTTTATAATGGGGTTTAGCTGCTTTTCACTGATGTGTTTATGCCGCTTTACACCCACTTGACACACTAACAGAGAGATATCAATACATAGGTTTTACGATTATTATTAGTCAGATATATTCTTGTGCGGTGAATAGGGCGTGTTGAGTCCAGTTCTCTGAGCAAGGAGTAGGTCTTGTCTATTACATATTGGGTTTATGGAACGGTATCTGAGCTAATTTGATACCCTTGTTTTATGTATCACCCCACCTCACCTTTCCCGTTAAGCAGCCATAGTGTGTTTTCTGCATGTGTGACTCTGTTCTGTTTTGTAATTCAGTTCAAGTGTAACGGTTTTTACATTCCCTCTATCAGTGATACCTTATGAGAAGTGTCCTTTTCTGTGTGACTTATTTAACTTAGAATCGTCGTACCTAAATCCACTCATCATGCTGCTACTAACCTTACGACATTGATTTCCTGGATGAGTGATATTCCATTGTACATAAGGACCACAACTTCTTTATCCATTTTTCTCTTTCCTGGGATATTTAAGGTGGAATGAAGTGGAGGTCCTGGTCAACAGAGCAGCCCTAAACTTTGGGGTGCTTGTGTCTTGCTGATTTTTAATTTTCCCAATTTATAACCCCATGAGTGGAAGTGCCCTATGCTCTCTAAGCTGTGTTTTTCAGATGTTTCAGGACTCACCGTACACTTCTCCAGAGTGGCTCTTGGCAATTTACATCCCGCCCATCAGTGTAGCAAGGCTCCCATTTCTCCATGGCCTGTCCTGCATTTCTGGTTTTGACACTTTTTTCAGCATGGCCCTTTTGACCGATGGGAAGCGAGACTTCTTTGTAGCGCTGATTTGCCTTTCCAGGTTGCTTGGTTGGCCAAAAAGGGCGTATGCGTTTTTTCCTGAATATACTCAGGAAAAAACGCATACGCCCTTTTTGGCCAAGGGCATCATTGTCAACGTTTTGCCGCTTTTCATGTGCTTTAAAGGCGATTCGTATCTACCTCCTGAAATCTGTTTCCTGCAATTCTGCCTTGATTTCAAATCCTCTTCTTTGCCTTCCCTCAATATATTTGTGGACGAGAGTTATCATTTACAACTCTGCAGGTTTGTGAATTGCAGTGCCCTGAACCTCCATTTTACAACTCGTTTTTATGGGAGCTGGCCGCAAAATCGCAGAATGGCTTCAGGCCCTGTTCTGGTTCCGGGGGTCAGGCTGAGCCTGTGGTTAATTCTTCTTTCTGATGGGAAAATAGAGTGACCTGTGCCTGTCCCAACACCAAGAGCTAGTCTCTCGTTGGTTCCACGTCTTCCCGTTTATCCTCAGGACAAATTGCAACCTGTACGGAACAGGAGGTTAAAGGTGCTGATGCTCCAAGTAGGGAGCTTGCTAGTAAAGCGGCTGGAATGGCGAACCCGGGCACAAGGAGATGAGAAATGAGGTGCGTTTTAGAAACCTTTCCCCATCACACGGTGTACCATCTTCTGGGTTTCTCATGCATGTTTTTGATGTAGGAAGATGCCCTTGAACCTGGAGATTTGGGACCCATGCGATGGGTACCACGCAGTATTCCTTTAAAGGGTCTGCGTTTGCTCACCCAACCTCACCAAACCTCTCAGCCCCAAGAGTGTCCACCCTTATGTCTCATCCAGCTGTGCGTCTAGATATGGTCAATCCAGGTTGCATCACAGCCCCTGAACGCATTGTGTAAGAATTTCTCTCTCTTTCACTGTCTTTGTTTCATGGGTGTTTCAAAGTAATTTATTTTTATAATGGGGTTTAGCTGCTTTTCACTGCTGTGTTTATGCCGCTTTACACCCACTTGACACACTAACAGAGAGATATCAATACATAGGTTTTACGATTATTATTAGTCAGATATATTCTTGTGTGGTGAATAGGGCGTGTTGAGTCCAGTTCTCTGAGCAAGGAGTAGGTCTTGTCTACTACATATTGGGTTTATGGAATGGTATCTGAGCTAATTTGATACCCTTGTTTTATGTATCACCCCACCTCACCTTTCCCGTTAAGCAGCCATAGTCTGTTTTCTGCATGTGTGACTCTGTTCTGTTTTGTAATTCAGTTCAAGTGTAACGGTTTTTACATTCCCTCTATCAGTGATACCTTATGAGAAGTGTCCTTTTCTGTGTGACTTATTTCACTTAGAATCGTCGTACCTAAATCCACTCATCATGCTGCTACTAACCTTATGACATTGATTTCATGGCTGAGTGATATTCCATTGTACATAAGGACCACAACTTCTTTATCCATTTTTCTCTTTCCTGGGATATTTAAGGTGGAATGAAGTGGAGGTCCTGGTCAACAGAGCAGCCCTAAACTTTGGGGTGCTTGTGTCTTGCTGATTTTTAATTTTCCCAATTTATACCCCCATGAGTGGAAGAGCCCTATGCTCTCTAAGCTGTGTTTTTCAGATGTTTCAGGACTCACCGGACACTTCTCCAGAGTGGCTCTTGGCAATTTACATCCCGCCCATCAGTGTAGCAAGGCTCCCATTTCTCCATGGCCTGTCCTGCATTTCTGGTTTTGACACTTTTTTCAGCATGGCCCTTTTGACCGATGGGAAGCGAGACTTCTTTGTAGCGCTGATTTGCCTTTCCAGGTTGCTTTGTTGGCCAAAAAGGGTGTATGCGTTTTTTCCTGAATATACTCAGGAAAAAACGCATACGCCCTTTATGGCCAAGGGCATCATTGTCAACGTTTTGCCGCTTTTCATGTGCTTTAAAGACGATTCGTATCTACCTCCTGAAATCTGTTTCCTGCAATTCTGCCTTGATTTCAAATCCTCTTCTTTGCCTTCCCTCAATATATTTGTGGACGAGAGTTATCATTTACAACTCTGCAGGTTTGTGAATTGCAGTGCCCTGAACCTCCATTTTACAACTCGTTTTTATGGGAGCTGGCCGCAAAATCGCAGAATGGCTTCAGGCCCTGTTCTGGTTCCGGGGGGCAGGCTGAGCCTGTGGTTAATTCTTCTTTCTGATGGGAAAATAGAGTGACCTGTGCCTGTCCCAACACCAAGAGCTAGTCTCTCGTTGGTTCCACGTCTTCCCGTTTATCCTCAGGACAAATTGCAACCTGTACGGAACAGGAGGTTAAAGGTGCTGATGCTCCAAGTAGGGAGCTTGCTAGTAAAGCGGCTGGAATGGCGAACCCGGGCACAAGGAG
Organism: Balaenoptera borealis; assembly: GCF_965194805.1. Lineage (NCBI taxonomy): Eukaryota > Metazoa > Chordata > Mammalia > Artiodactyla > Balaenopteridae > Balaenoptera > Balaenoptera borealis. The sequence continues at coordinate 81,527 of NW_028123386.1, read as the reverse complement.
ATGAGAAATGAGGTGCGTTTTAGAAACCTTTCCCCATCACACGGTGTACCATCTTCTGGGTTTCTCATGCATGTTTTTGATGTAGGAAGATGCCCTTGAACCTGGAGATTTGGGACCCATGCGATGGGTACCACGCACTATTCCTTTAAAGGGTCTGCGTTTGCTCACCCAACCTCACCAAACCTCTCAGCCCCAAGAGTGTCCACCCTTATGTCTCATCCAGCTGTGCGTCTAGATATGGTCAATCCAGGTTGCATCACAGCCCCTGAACGCATTGTGTAAGAATTTCTCTCTCTTTCACTGTCTTTGTTTCATGGGTGTTTCAAAGTAATTTATTTTTATAATGGGGTTTAGCTGCTTTTCACTGCTGTGTTTATGCCGCTTTACACCCACTTGACACACTAACAGAGAGATATCAATACATAGGTTTTACGATTATTATTAGTCAGATATATTCTTGTGCGGTGAATAGGGCGTGTTGAGTCCAGTTCTCTGAGCAAGGAGTAGGTCTTGTCTACTACATATTGGGTTTATGGAATGGTATCTGAGCTAATTTGATACCCTTGTTTTATGTATCACCCCACCTCACCTTTCCCGTTAAGCAGCCATAGTCTGTTTTCTGCATGTGTGACTCTGTTCTGTTTTGTAATTCAGTTCAAGTGTAACGGTTTTTACATTCCCTCTATCAGTGATACCTTATGAGAAGTGTCCTTTTCTGTGTGACTTATTTCACTTAGAATCGTCGTACCTAAATCCACTCATCATGCTGCTACTAACCTTATGACATTGATTTCATGGCTGAGTGATATTCCATTGTACATAAGGACCACAACTTCTTTATCCATTTTTCTCTTTCCTGGGATATTTAAGGTGGAATGAAGTGGAGGTCCTGGTCAACAGAGCAGCCCTAAACTTTGGGGTGCTTGTGTCTTGCTGGTTTTTAATTTTCCCAATTTATACCCCCATGAGTGGAAGTGCCCTATGCTCTCTAAGCTGTGTTTTTCAGATGTTTCAGGACTCACCGGACACTTCTCCAGAGTGGATCTTTGCAATTTACATCCCGCCCATCAGTGTAGCAAGGCTCCCATTTCTCCATGGCCTGTCCTGCATTTCTGGTTTTGACACTTTTTTCAGCATGGCCCTTTTGACCGATGGGAAGCGAGACTTCTTTGTAGCGCTGATTTGCCTTTCCAGGTTGCTTGGTTGGCCAAAAAGGGCGTATGCGTTTTTTCCTGAATATATTCAGGAAAAAACGCATACGCCCTTTTTGGCCAAGGGCATCATTGTCAACGTTTTGCCGCTTTTCATGTGCTTTAAAGGCGATTCGTATCTACCTCCTGAAATCTGTTTCCTGCAATTCTGCCTTGATTTCAAATCCTCTTCTTTGCCTTCCCTCAATATGTTTGTGGACGAGAGTTATCATTTATAACTCTGCAGGTTTGTGAATTGCAGTGCCCTGAACCTCCATTTTACAACTCGTTTTTATGGGAGCTGGCCGCAAAATCGCAGAATGGCTTCAGGCCCTGTTCTGGTTCCGGGGGTCAGGCTGAGCCTGTGGTTAATTCTTCTTTCTGATGGGAAAATAGAGTGACCTGTGCCTGTCCCAACACCAAGAGCTAGTCTCTCGTTGGTTCCACGTCTTCCCGTTTATCCTCAGGACAAATTGCAACCTGCACGGAACAGGAGGTTAAAGGTGCTGATGCTCCAAGTAGGGAGCTTGCTAGTAAAGCGGCTGGAATGGCGAACCCGGGCACAAGGAGATGAGAAATGAGTTGCGTTTTAGAAACCTTTCCCCATCACACGGTGTACCATCTTCTGGGTTTCTCATGCATGTTTTTGATGTAGGAAGATGCCCTTGAACCTGGAGATTTGGGACCCATGCGATGGGTACCACGCAGTATTCCTTTAAAGGGTCTGCGTTTGCTCACCCAACCTCACCAAACCTCTCAGCCCCAAGAGTGTCCACCCTTATGTCTCATCCAGCTGTGCGTCTAGATATGGTCAATCCAGGTTGCATCACAGCCCCTGAACGCATTGTGTAAGAATTTCTCTCTCTTTCACTGTCTTTGTTTCATGGTGGTTTCAAAGTAATTTATTTTTATAATGGGGTTTAGCTGCTTTTCACTGATGTGTTTATGCCGCTTTACACCCACTTGACACACTAACAGAGAGATATCAATACATAGGTTTTACGATTATTATTAGTCAGATATATTCTTGTGCGGTGAATAGGGCGTGTTGAGTCCAGTTCTCTGAGCAAGGAGTAGGTCTTGTCTATTACATATTGGGTTTATGGAACGGTATCTGAGCTAATTTGATACCCTTGTTTTATGTATCACCCCACCTCACCTTTCCCGTTAAGCAGCCATAGTGTGTTTTCTGCATGTGTGATTCTGTTCTGTTTTGTAATTCAGTTCAAGTGTAATGGTTTTTACATTCCCTCTATCAGTGATACCTTATGAGAAGTGTCCTTTTCTGTGTGACTTATTTCACTTAGAATCGTCATACCTAAATCCACTCATCATGCTGCTACTAACCTTACGACATTGATTTCCTGGCTGAGTGATATTCCATTGTACATAAGGACCACAACTTCTTTATCCATTTTTCTCTTTCCTGGGATATTTAAGGTGGAATGAAGTGGAGGTCCTGGTCAACAGAGCAGCCCTAAACTTTGGGGTGCTTGTGTCTTGCTGATTTTTAATTTTCCCAATTTATACCCCCATGAGTGGAAGTGCCCTATGCTCTCTAAGCTGTGTTTTTCAGATGTTTCAGGACTCACCGGACACTTCTCCAGAGTGGCTCTTGGCAATTTACATCCCGCCCATCAGTGTAGCAAGGCTCCCATTTCTCCATGGCCTGTCCTGCATTTCTGGTTTTGACACTTTTTTCAGCATGGCCCTTTTGACCGATGGGAAGCGAGACTTCTTTGTAGCGCTGATTTGCCTTTCCAGGTTGCTTGGTTGGCCAAAAAGGGTGTATGCGTTTTTTCCTGAATATACTCAGGAAAAAACGCATACGCCCTTTATGGCCAAGGGCATCATTGTCAACGTTTTGCCGCTTTTCATGTGCTTTAAAGACGATTCGTATCTACCTCCTGAAATCTGTTTCCTGCAATTCTGCCTTGATTTCAAATCCTCTTCTTTGCCTTCCCTCAATATATTTGTGGACGAGAGTTATCATTTACAACTCTGCAGGTTTGTGAATTGCAGTGCCCTGAACCTCCATTTTACAACTCGTTTTTATGGGAGCTGGCCGCAAAATCGCAGAATGGCTTCAGGCCCTGTTCTGGTTCCGGGGGTCAGGCTGAGCCTGTGGTTAATTCTTCTTTCTGATGGGAAAATAGAGTGACCTGTGCCTGTCCCAACACCAAGAGCTAGTCTCTCGTTGGTTCCACGTCTTCCCGTTTATCCTCAGGACAAATTGCAACCTGTACGGAACAGGAGGTTAAAGGTGCTGATGCTCCAAGTAGGGAGCTTGCTAGTAAAGCGGCTGGAATGGCGAACCCGGGCACAAGGAGATGAGAAATGAGGTGCGTTTTAGAAACCTTTCCCCATCACACGGTGTACCATCTTCTGGGTTTCTCATGCATGTTTTTGATGTAGGAAGATGCCCTTGAACCTGGAGATTTGGGACCCAGGCGATGGGTACCACGCAGTATTCCTTTAAAGGGTCTGCGTTTGCTCACCCAACCTCACCAAACCTCTCAGCCCCAAGAGTGTCCACCCTTATGTCTCATCCAGCTGTGCGTCTAGATATGGTCAATCCAGGTTGCATCACAGCCCCTGAACGCATTGTGTAAGAATTTCTCTCTCTTTCACTGTCTTTGTTTCATGGTGGTTTCAAAGTAATTTATTTTTATAATGGGGTTTAGCTGCTTTTCACTGCTGTGTTTATGCCGCTTTACACCCACTTGACACACTAACAGAGAGATATCAATACATAGGTTTTACGATTATTATTAGTCAGATATATTCTTGTGCGGTGAATAGGGCGTGTTGAGTCCAGTTCTCTGAGCAAGGAGTAGGTCTTGTCTATTACATATTGGGTTTATGGAACGGTATCTGAGCTAATTTGATACCCTTGTTTTATGTATCACCCCACCTCACCTTTCCCGTTAAGCAGCCATAGTGTGTTTTCTGCATGTGTGATTCTGTTCTGTTTTGTAATTCAGTTCAAGTGTAACGGTTTTTACATTCCCTCTATCAGTGATACCTTATGAGAAGTGTCCTTTTCTGTGTGACTTATTTAACTTAGAATCGTCGTACCTAAATCCACTCATCATGCTGCTACTAACCTTACGACATTGATTTCCTGGATGAGTGATATTCCATTGTACATAAGGACCACAACTTCTTTATCCATTTTTCTCTTTCCTGGGATATTTAAGGTGGAATGAAGTGGAGGTCCTGGTCAACAGAGCAGCCCTAAACTTTGGGGTGCTTGTGTCTTGCTGATTTTTAATTTTCCCAATTTATAACCCCATGAGTGGAAGTGCCCTATGCTCTCTAAGCTGTGTTTTTCAGATGTTTCAGGACTCACCGTACACTTCTCCAGAGTGGCTCTTGGCAATTTACATCCCGCCCATCAGTGTAGCAAGGCTCCCATTTCTCCATGGCCTGTCCTGCATTTCTGGTTTTGACACTTTTTTCAGCATGGCCCTTTTGACCGATGGGAAGCGAGACTTCTTTGTAGCGCTGATTTGCCTTTCCAGGTTGCTTGGTTGGCCAAAAAGGGCGTATGCGTTTTTTCCTGAATATACTCAGGAAAAAACGCATACGCCCTTTTTGGCCAAGGGCATCATTGTCAACGTTTTGCCGCTTTTCATGTGCTTTAAAGGCGATTCGTATCTACCTCCTGAAATCTGTTTCCTGCAATTCTGCCTTGATTTCAAATCCTCTTCTTTGCCTTCCCTCAATATATTTGTGGACGAGAGTTATCATTTACAACTCTGCAGGTTTGTGAATTGCAGTGCCCTGAACCTCCATTTTACAACTCGTTTTTATGGGAGCTGGCCGCAAAATCGCAGAATGGCTTCAGGCCCTGTTCTGGTTCCGGGGGTCAGGCTGAGCCTGTGGTTAATTCTTCTTTCTGATGGGAAAATAGAGTGACCTGTGCCTGTCCCAACACCAAGAGCTAGTCTCTCGTTGGTTCCACGTCTTCCCGTTTATCCTCAGGACAAATTGCAACCTGTACGGAACAGGAGGTTAAAGGTGCTGATGCTCCAAGTAGGGAGCTTGCTAGTAAAGCGGCTGGAATGGCGAACCCGGGCACAAGGAGATGAGAAATGAGGTGCGTTTTAGAAACCTTTCCCCATCACACGGTGTACCATCTTCTGGGTTTCTCATGCATGTTTTTGATGTAGGAAGATGCCCTTGAACCTGGAGATTTGGGACCCATGCGATGGGTACCACGCAGTATTCCTTTAAAGGGTCTGCGTTTGCTCACCCAACCTCACCAAACCTCTCAGCCCCAAGAGTGTCCACCCTTATGTCTCATCCAGCTGTGCGTCTAGATATGGTCAATCCAGGTTGCATCACAGCCCCTGAACGCATTGTGTAAGAATTTCTCTCTCTTTCACTGTCTTTGTTTCATGGGTGTTTCAAAGTAATTTATTTTTATAATGGGGTTTAGCTGCTTTTCACTGCTGTGTTTATGCCGCTTTACACCCACTTGACACACTAACAGAGAGATATCAATACATAGGTTTTACGATTATTATTAGTCAGATATATTCTTGTGTGGTGAATAGGGCGTGTTGAGTCCAGTTCTCTGAGCAAGGAGTAGGTCTTGTCTACTACATATTGGGTTTATGGAATGGTATCTGAGCTAATTTGATACCCTTGTTTTATGTATCACCCCACCTCACCTTTCCCGTTAAGCAGCCATAGTCTGTTTTCTGCATGTGTGACTCTGTTCTGTTTTGTAATTCAGTTCAAGTGTAACGGTTTTTACATTCCCTCTATCAGTGATACCTTATGAGAAGTGTCCTTTTCTGTGTGACTTATTTCACTTAGAATCGTCGTACCTAAATCCACTCATCATGCTGCTACTAACCTTATGACATTGATTTCATGGCTGAGTGATATTCCATTGTACATAAGGACCACAACTTCTTTATCCATTTTTCTCTTTCCTGGGATATTTAAGGTGGAATGAAGTGGAGGTCCTGGTCAACAGAGCAGCCCTAAACTTTGGGGTGCTTGTGTCTTGCTGATTTTTAATTTTCCCAATTTATACCCCCATGAGTGGAAGAGCCCTATGCTCTCTAAGCTGTGTTTTTCAGATGTTTCAGGACTCACCGGACACTTCTCCAGAGTGGCTCTTGGCAATTTACATCCCGCCCATCAGTGTAGCAAGGCTCCCATTTCTCCATGGCCTGTCCTGCATTTCTGGTTTTGACACTTTTTTCAGCATGGCCCTTTTGACCGATGGGAAGCGAGACTTCTTTGTAGCGCTGATTTGCCTTTCCAGGTTGCTTTGTTGGCCAAAAAGGGTGTATGCGTTTTTTCCTGAATATACTCAGGAAAAAACGCATACGCCCTTTATGGCCAAGGGCATCATTGTCAACGTTTTGCCGCTTTTCATGTGCTTTAAAGACGATTCGTATCTACCTCCTGAAATCTGTTTCCTGCAATTCTGCCTTGATTTCAAATCCTCTTCTTTGCCTTCCCTCAATATATTTGTGGACGAGAGTTATCATTTACAACTCTGCAGGTTTGTGAATTGCAGTGCCCTGAACCTCCATTTTACAACTCGTTTTTATGGGAGCTGGCCGCAAAATCGCAGAATGGCTTCAGGCCCTGTTCTGGTTCCGGGGGGCAGGCTGAGCCTGTGGTTAATTCTTCTTTCTGATGGGAAAATAGAGTGACCTGTGCCTGTCCCAACACCAAGAGCTAGTCTCTCGTTGGTTCCACGTCTTCCCGTTTATCCTCAGGACAAATTGCAACCTGTACGGAACAGGAGGTTAAAGGTGCTGATGCTCCAAGTAGGGAGCTTGCTAGTAAAGCGGCTGGAATGGCGAACCCGGGCACAAGGAGATGAGAAATGAGGTGCGTTTTAGAAACCTTTCCCCATCACACGGTGTACCATCTTCTGGGTTTCTCATGCATGTTTTTGATGTAGGAAGATGCCCTTGAACCTGGAGATTTGGGACCCATGCGATGGGTACCACGCAGTATTCCTTTAAAGGGTCTGCGTTTGCTCACCCAACCTCACCAAACCTCTCAGCCCCAAGAGTGTCCACCCTTATGTCTCATCCAGCTGTGCGTCTAGATATGGTCAATCCAGGTTGCATCACAGCCCCTGAACGCATTGTGTAAGAATTTCTCTCTCTTTCACTGTCTTTGTTTCATGGGTGTTTCAAAGTAATTTATTTTTATAATGGGGTTTAGCTGCTTTTCACTGCTGTGTTTATGCCGCTTTACACCCACTTGACACACTAACAGAGAGATATCAATACATAGGTTTTACGATTATTATTAGTCAGATATATTCTTGTGCGGTGAATAGGGCGTGTTGAGTCCAGTTCTCTGAGCAAGGAGTAGGTCTTGTCTACTACATATTGGGTTTATGGAATGGTATCTGAGCTAATTTGATACCCTTGTTTTATGTATCACCCCACCTCACCTTTCCCGTTAAGCAGCCATAGTCTGTTTTCTGCATGTGTGACTCTGTTCTGTTTTGTAATTCAGTTCAAGTGTAACGGTTTTTACATTCCCTCTATCAGTGATACCTTATGAGAAGTGTCCTTTTCTGTGTGACTTATTTCACTTAGAATCGTCGTACCTAAATCCACTCATCATGCTGCTACTAACCTTATGACATTGATTTCATGGCTGAGTGATATTCCATTGTACATAAGGACCACAACTTCTTTATCCATTTTTCTCTTTCCTGGGATATTTAAGGTGGAATGAAGTGGAGGTCCTGGTCAACAGAGCAGCCCTAAACTTTGGGGTGCTTGTGTCTTGCTGGTTTTTAATTTTCCCAATTTATACCCCCATGAGTGGAAGTGCCCTATGCTCTCTAAGGTGTGTTTTTCAGATGTTTCAGGACTCACCGGACACTTCTCCAGAGTGGATCTTTGCAATTTACATCCCGCCCATCAGTGTAGCAAGGCTCCCATTTCTCCATGGCCTGTCCTGCATTTCTGGTTTTGACACTTTTTTCAGCATGGCCCTTTTGACCGATGGGAAGCGAGACTTCTTTGTAGCGCTGATTTGCCTTTCCAGGTTGCTTGGTTGGCCAAAAAGGGCGTATGCGTTTTTTCCTGAATATATTCAGGAAAAAACGCATACGCCCTTTTTGGCCAAGGGCATCATTGTCAACGTTTTGCCGCTTTTCATGTGCTTTAAAGGCGATTCGTATCTACCTCCTGAAATCTGTTTCCTGCAATTCTGCCTTGATTTCAAATCCTCTTCTTTGCCTTCCCTCAATATGTTTGTGGACGAGAGTTATCATTTATAACTCTGCAGGTTTGTGAATTGCAGTGCCCTGAACCTCCATTTTACAACTCGTTTTTATGGGAGCTGGCCGCAAAATCGCAGAATGGCTTCAGGCCCTGTTCTGGTTCCGGGGGTCAGGCTGAGCCTGTGGTTAATTCTTCTTTCTGATGGGAAAATAGAGTGACCTGTGCCTGTCCCAACACCAAGAGCTAGTCTCTCGTTGGTTCCACGTCTTCCCGTTTATCCTCAGGACAAATTGCAACCTGCACGGAACAGGAGGTTAAAGGTGCTGATGCTCCAAGTAGGGAGCTTGCTAGTAAAGCGGCTGGAATGGCGAACCCGGGCACAAGGAGATGAGAAATGAGTTGCGTTTTAGAAACCTTTCCCCATCACACGGTGTACCATCTTCTGGGTTTCTCATGCATGTTTTTGATGTAGGAAGATGCCCTTGAACCTGGAGATTTGGGACCCATGCGATGGGTACCACGCAGTATTCCTTTAAAGGGTCTGCGTTTGCTCACCCAACCTCACCAAACCTCTCAGCCCCAAGAGTGTCCACCCTTATGTCTCATCCAGCTGTGCGTCTAGATATGGTCAATCCAGGTTGCATCACAGCCCCTGAACGCATTGTGTAAGAATTTCTCTCTCTTTCACTGTCTTTGTTTCATGGTGGTTTCAAAGTAATTTATTTTTATAATGGGGTTTAGCTGCTTTTCACTGATGTGTTTATGCCGCTTTACACCCACTTGACACACTAACAGAGAGATATCAATACATAGGTTTTACGATTATTATTAGTCAGATATATTCTTGTGCGGTGAATAGGGCGTGTTGAGTCCAGTTCTCTGAGCAAGGAGTAGGTCTTGTCTATTACATATTGGGTTTATGGAACGGTATCTGAGCTAATTTGATACCCTTGTTTTATGTATCACCCCACCTCACCTTTCCCGTTAAGCAGCCATAGTGTGTTTTCTGCATGTGTGATTCTGTTCTGTTTTGTAATTCAGTTCAAGTGTAATGGTTTTTACATTCCCTCTATCAGTGATACCTTATGAGAAGTGTCCTTTTCTGTGTGACTTATTTCACTTAGAATCGTCATACCTAAATCCACTCATCATGCTGCTACTAACCTTACGACATTGATTTCCTGGCTGAGTGATATTCCATTGTACATAAGGACCACAACTTCTTTATCCATTTTTCTCTTTCCTGGGATATTTAAGGTGGAATGAAGTGGAGGTCCTGGTCAACAGAGCAGCCCTAAACTTTGGGGTGCTTGTGTCTTGCTGATTTTTAATTTTCCCAATTTATACCCCCATGAGTGGAAGTGCCCTATGCTCTCTAAGCTGTGTTTTTCAGATGTTTCAGGACTCACCGGACACTTCTCCAGAGTGGCTCTTGGCAATTTACATCCCGCCCATCAGTGTAGCAAGGCTCCCATTTCTCCATGGCCTGTCCTGCATTTCTGGTTTTGACACTTTTTTCAGCATGGCCCTTTTGACCGATGGGAAGCGAGACTTCTTTGTAGCGCTGATTTGCCTTTCCAGGTTGCTTGGTTGGCCAAAAAGGGTGTATGCGTTTTTTCCTGAATATACTCAGGAAAAAACGCATACGCCCTTTATGGCCAAGGGCATCATTGTCAACGTTTTGCCGCTTTTCATGTGCTTTAAAGACGATTCGTATCTACCTCCTGAAATCTGTTTCCTGCAATTCTGCCTTGATTTCAAATCCTCTTCTTTGCCTTCCCTCAATATATTTGTGGACGAGAGTTATCATTTACAACTCTGCAGGTTTGTGAATTGCAGTGCCCTGAACCTCCATTTTACAACTCGTTTTTATGGGAGCTGGCCGCAAAATCGCAGAATGGCTTCAGGCCCTGTTCTGGTTCCGGGGGTCAGGCTGAGCCTGTGGTTAATTCTTCTTTCTGATGGGAAAATAGAGTGACCTGTGCCTGTCCCAACACCAAGAGCTAGTCTCTCGTTGGTTCCACGTCTTCCCGTTTATCCTCAGGACAAATTGCAACCTGTACGGAACAGGAGGTTAAAGGTGCTGATGCTCCAAGTAGGGAGCTTGCTAGTAAAGCGGCTGGAATGGCGAACCCGGGCACAAGGAGATGAGAAATGAGGTGCGTTTTAGAAACCTTTCCCCATCACACGGTGTACCATCTTCTGGGTTTCTCATGCATGTTTTTGATGTAGGAAGATGCCCTTGAACCTGGAGATTTGGGACCCAGGCGATGGGTACCACGCAGTATTCCTTTAAAGGGTCTGCGTTTGCTCACCCAACCTCACCAAACCTCTCAGCCCCAAGAGTGTCCACCCTTATGTCTCATCCAGCTGTGCGTCTAGATATGGTCAATCCAGGTTGCATCACAGCCCCTGAACGCATTGTGTAAGAATTTCTCTCTCTTTCACTGTCTTTGTTTCATGGTGGTTTCAAAGTAATTTATTTTTATAATGGGGTTTAGCTGCTTTTCACTGCTGTGTTTATGCCGCTTTACACCCACTTGACACACTAACAGAGAGATATCAATACATAGGTTTTACGATTATTATTAGTCAGATATATTCTTGTGCGGTGAATAGGGCGTGTTGAGTCCAGTTCTCTGAGCAAGGAGTAGGTCTTGTCTATTACATATTGGGTTTATGGAACGGTATCTGAGCTAATTTGATACCCTTGTTTTATGTATCACCCCACCTCACCTTTCCCGTTAAGCAGCCATAGTGTGTTTTCTGCATGTGTGACTCTGTTCTGTTTTGTAATTCAGTTCAAGTGTAATGGTTTTTACATTCCCTCTATCAGTGATACCTTATGAGAAGTGTCCTTTTCTGTGTGACTTATTTCACTTAGAATCGTCATACCTAAATCCACTCATCATGCTGCTACTAACCTTACGACATTGATTTCCTGGCTGAGTGATATTCCATTGTACATAAGGACCACAACTTCTTTATCCATTTTTCTCTTTCCTGGGATATTTAAGGTGGAATGAAGTGGAGGTCCTGGTCAACAGAGCAGCCCTAAACTTTGGGGTGCTTGTGTCTTGCTGATTTTTAATTTTCCCAATTTATACCCCCATGAGTGGAAGTGCCCTATGCTCTCTAAGCTGTGTTTTTCAGATGTTTCAGGACTCACCGGACACTTCTCCAGAGTGGCTCTTGGCAATTTACATCCCGCCCATCAGTGTAGCAAGGCTCCCATTTCTCCATGGCCTGTCCTGCATTTCTGGTTTTGACACTTTTTTCAGCATGGCCCTTTTGACCGATGGGAAGCGAGACTTCTTTGTAGCGCTGATTTGCCTTTCCAGGTTGCTTGGTTGGCCAAAAAGGGCGTATGCGTTTTTTCCTGAATATACTCAGGAAAAAACGCATACGCCCTTTATGGCCAAGGGCATTATTGTCAACGTTTTGCCGCTTTTCATGTGCTTTAAAGACGATTCGTATCTACCTCCTGAAATCTGTTTCCTGCAATTCTGCCTTGATTTCAAATCCTCTTCTTTGCCTTCCCTCAATATATTTGTGGACGAGAGTTATCATTTACAACTCTGCAGGTTTGTGAATTGCAGTGCCCTGAACCTCCATTTTACAACTCGTTTTTATGGGAGCTGGCCGCAAAATCGCAGAATGGCTTCAGGCCCTGTTCTGGTTCCGGGGGTCAGGCTGAGCCTGTGGTTAATTCTTCTTTCTGATGGGAAAGTAGAGTGACCTGTGCCTGTCCCAACACCAAGAGCTAGTCTCTCGTTGGTTCCACGTCTTCCCGTTTATCCTCAGGACAAATTGCAACCTGTACGGAACAGGAGGTTAAAGGTGCTGATGCTCCAAGTAGGGAGCTTGCTAGTAAAGCGGCTGGAATGGCGAACCCGGGCACAAGGAGATGAGAAATGAGGTGCGTTTTAGAAACCTTTCCCCATCACACGGTGTACCATCTTCTGGGTTTCTCATGCATGTTTTTGATGTAGGAAGATGCCCTTGAACCTGGAGATTTGGGACCCATGCGATGGGTACCACGCAGTATTCCTTTAAAGGGTCTGCGTTTGCTCACCCAACCTCACCAAACCTCTCAGCCCCAAGAGTGTCCACCCTTATGTCTCATCCAGCTGTGCGTCTAGATATGGTCAATCCAGGTTGCATCACAGCCCCTGAACGCATTGTGTAAGAATTTCTCTCTCTTTCACTGTCTTTGTTTCATGGTGGTTTCAAAGTAATTTATTTTTATAATGGGGTTTAGCTGCTTTTCACTGATGTGTTTATGCCGCTTTACACCCACTTGACACACTAACAGAGAGATATCAATACATAGGTTTTACGATTATTATTAGTCAGATATATTCTTGTGCGGTGAATAGGGCGTGTTGAGTCCAGTTCTCTGAGCAAGGAGTAGGTCTTGTCTATTACATATTGGGTTTATGGAACGGTATCTGAGCTAATTTGATACCCTTGTTTTATGTATCACCCCACCTCACCTTTCCCGTTAAGCAGCCATAGTGTGTTTTCTGCATGTGTGACTCTGTTCTGTTTTGTAATTCAGTTCAAGTGTAATGGTTTTTACATTCCCTCTATCAGTGATACCTTATGAGAAGTGTCCTTTTCTGTGTGACTTATTTCACTTAGAATCGTCATACCTAAATCCACTCATCATGCTGCTACTAACCTTACGACATTGATTTCCTGGCTGAGTGATATTCCATTGTACATAAGGACCACAACTTCTTTATCCATTTTTCTCTTTCCTGGGATATTTAAGGTGGAATGAAGTGGAGGTCCTGGTCAACAGAGCAGCCCTAAACTTTGGGGTGCTTGTGTCTTGCTGATTTTTAATTTTCCCAATTTATACCCCCATGAGTGGAAGTGCCCTATGCTCTCTAAGCTGTGTTTTTCAGATGTTTCAGGACTCACCGGACACTTCTCCAGAGTGGCTCTTGGCAATTTACATCCCGCCCATCAGTGTAGCAAGGCTCCCATTTCTCCATGGCCTGTCCTGCATTTCTGGTTTTGACACTTTTTTCAGCATGGCCCTTTTGACCGATGGGAAGCGAGACTTCTTTGTAGCGCTGATTTGCCTTTCCAGGTTGCTTGGTTGGCCAAAAAGGGTGTATGCGTTTTTTCCTGAATATACTCAGGAAAAAACGCATACGCCCTTTATGGCCAAGGGCATCATTGTCAACGTTTTGCCGCTTTTCATGTGCTTTAAAGACGATTCGTATCTACCTCCTGAAATCTGTTTCCTGCAATTCTGCCTTGATTTCAAATCCTCTTCTTTGCCTTCCCTCAATATATTTGTGGACGAGAGTTATCATTTACAACTCTGCAGGTTTGTGAATTGCAGTGCCCTGAACCTCCATTTTACAACTCGTTTTTATGGGAGCTGGCCGCAAAATCGCAGAATGGCTTCAGGCCCTGTTCTGGTTCCGGGGGGCAGGCTGAGCCTGTGGTTAATTCTTCTTTCTGATGGGAAAATAGAGTGACCTGTGCCTGTCCCAACACCAAGAGCTAGTCTCTCGTTGGTTCCACGTCTTCCCGTTTATCCTCAGGACAAATTGCAACCTGTACGGAACAGGAGGTTAAAGGTGCTGATGCTCCAAGTAGGGAGCTTGCTAGTAAAGCGGCTGGAATGGCGAACCCGGGCACAAGGAGATGAGAAATGAGGTGCGTTTTAGAAACCTTTCCCCATCACACGGTGTACCATCTTCTGGGTTTCTCATGCATGTTTTTGATGTAGGAAGATGCCCTTGAACCTGGAGATTTGGGACCCATGCGATGGGTACCACGCAGTATTCCTTTAAAGGGTCTGCGTTTGCTCACCCAACCTCACCAAACCTCTCAGCCCCAAGAGTGTCCACCCTTATGTCTCATCCAGCTGTGCGTCTAGATATGGTCAATCCAGGTTGCATCACAGCCCCTGAACGCATTGTGTAAGAATTTCTCTCTCTTTCACTGTCTTTGTTTCATGGGTGTTTCAAAGTAATTTATTTTTATAATGGGGTTTAGCTGCTTTTCACTGCTGTGTTTATGCCGCTTTACACCCACTTGACACACTAACAGAGAGATATCAATACATAGGTTTTACGATTATTATTAGTCAGATATATTCTTGTGCGGTGAATAGGGCGTGTTGAGTCCAGTTCTCTGAGCAAGGAGTAGGTCTTGTCTACTACATATTGGGTTTATGGAATGGTATCTGAGCTAATTTGATACCCTTGTTTTATGTATCACCCCACCTCACCTTTCCCGTTAAGCAGCCATAGTCTGTTTTCTGCATGTGTGACTCTGTTCTGTTTTGTAATTCAGTTCAAGTGTAACGGTTTTTACATTCCCTCTATCAGTGATACCTTATGAGAAGTGTCCTTTTCTGTGTGACTTATTTCACTTAGAATCGTCGTACCTAAATCCACTCATCAAGCTGCTACTAACCTTATGACATTGATTTCATGGCTGAGTGATATTCCATTGTACATAAGGACCACAACTTCTTTATCCATTTTTCTCTTTCCTGGGATATTTAAGGTGGAATGAAGTGGAGGTCCTTGTCAACAGAGCAGCCCTCAACTTTGGGGTGCTTGTGTCTTGCTGATTTTTCATTTTCCCAATTTATACCCCCATGAGTGGAAGTGCCCTATGCTCTCTAAGCTGTGTTTTTCAGATATTTCAGGACACACCGTACACTTCTCCAGAGTGGCTCTTGGCAATTTACATCCCGCCCATCAGTGTAGCAAGGCTCCCATTTCTCCATGGCCTGTCCTGCATTTCTGGTTTTGACACTTTTTTCAGCATGGCCCTTTTGACCGATGGGAAGCGAGACTTCTCTGTAGCGCTGATTTGCCTTTCCAGGTTGCTTGGTTGGCCAAAAAGGGCGTATGCGTTTTTTCCTGAATATATTCAGGAAAAAACGCATACGCCCTTTTTGGCCAAGGGCATCATTGTCAACGTTTTGCCGCTTTTCATGTGCTTTAAAGGCGATTCGTATCTACCTCCTGAAATCTGTTTCCTGCAATTCTGCCTTGATTTCAAATCCTCTTCTTTGCCTTCCCTCAATATATTTGTGGACGAGAGTTATCATTTACAACTCTGCAGGTTTGTGAATTGCAGTGCCCTGAACCTCCATTTTACAACTCGTTTTTATGGGAGCTGGCCGCAAAATCGCAGAATGGCTTCAGGCCCTGTTCTGGTTCCGGGGGTCAGGCTGAGCCTGTGGTTAATTCTTCTTTCTGATGGGAAAATAGAGTGACCTGTGCCTGTCCCAACACCAAGAGCTAGTCTCTCGTTGGTTCCACGTCTTCCCGTTTATCCTCAGGACAAATTGCAACCTGTACGGAACAGGAGGTTAAAGGTGCTGATGCTCCAAGTAGGGAGCTTGCTAGTAAAGCGGCTGGAATGGCGAACCCGGGCACAAGGAGATGAGAAATGAGGTGCGTTTTAGAAACCTTTCCCCATCACACGGTGTACCATCTTCTGGGTTTCTCATGCATGTTTTTGATGTAGGAAGATGCCCTTGAACCTGGAGATTTGGGACCCATGCGATGGGTACCACGCAGTATTCCTTTAAAGGGTCTGCGTTTGCTCACCCAACCTCACCAAACCTCTCAGCCCCAAGAGTGTCCACCCTTATGTCTCATCCAGCTGTGCGTCTAGATATGGTCAATCCAGGTTGCATCACAGCCCCTGAACGCATTGTGTAAGAATTTCTCTCTCTTTCACTGTCTTTGTTTCATGGGTGTTTCAAAGTAATTTATTTTTATAATGGGGTTTAGCTGCTTTTCACTGCTGTGTTTATGCCGCTTTACACCCACTTGACACACTAACAGAGAGATATCAATACATAGGTTTTACGATTATTATTAGTCAGATATATTCTTGTGTGGTGAATAGGGCGTGTTGAGTCCAGTTCTCTGAGCAAGGAGTAGGTCTTGTCTACTACATATTGGGTTTATGGAATGGTATCTGAGCTAATTTGATACCCTTGTTTTATGTATCACCCCACCTCACCTTTCCCGTTAAGCAGCCATAGTCTGTTTTCTGCATGTGTGACTCTGTTCTGTTTTGTAATTCAGTTCAAGTGTAACGGTTTTTACATTCCCTCTATCAGTGATACCTTATGAGAAGTGTCCTTTTCTGTGTGACTTATTTCACTTAGAATCGTCGTACCTAAATCCACTCATCATGCTGCTACTAACCTTATGACATTGATTTCATGGCTGAGTGATATTCCATTGTACATAAGGACCACAACTTCTTTATCCATTTTTCTCTTTCCTGGGATATTTAAGGTGGAATGAAGTGGAGGTCCTGGTCAACAGAGCAGCCCTAAACTTTGGGGTGCTTGTGTCTTGCTGATTTTTAATTTTCCCAATTTATACCCCCATGAGTGGAAGTGCCCTATGCTCTCTAAGCTGTGTTTTTCAGATGTTTCAGGACTCACCGGACACTTCTCCAGAGTGGCTCTTGGCAATTTACATCCCGCCCATCAGTGTAGCAAGGCTCCCATTTCTCCATGGCCTGTCCTGCATTTCTGGTTTTGACACTTTTTTCAGCATGGCCCTTTTGACCGATGGGAAGCGAGACTTGTTTGTAGCGCTGATTTGCCTTTCCAGGTTGCTTGGTTGGCCAAAAAGGGCGTATGCGATTTTTCCTGAATATATTCAGGAAAAAACGCATACGCCCTTTTTGGCCAAGGGCATCATTGTCAACGTTTTGCCGCTTTTCATGTGCTTTAAAGGCGATTCGTATCTACCTCCTGAAATCTGTTTCCTGCAATTCTGCCTTGATTTCAAATCCTCTTCTTTGCCTTCCCTCAATATGTTTGTGGACGAAAGTTATCATTTATAACTCTGCAGGTTTGTGAATTGCAGTGCCCTGAACCTCCATTTTACAACTCGTTTTTATGGGAGCTGGCCGCAAAATCGCAGAATGGCTTCAGGCCCTGTTCTGGTTCCGGGGGTCAGGCTGAGCCTGTGGTTAATTCTTCTTTCTGATGGGAAAATAGAGTGACCTGTGCCTGTCCCAACACCAAGAGCTAGTCTCTCGTTGGTTCCACGTCTTCCCGTTTATCCTCAGGACAAATTGCAACCTGTACGGAACAGGAGGTTAAAGGTGCTGATGCTCCAAGTAGGGAGCTTGCTAGTAAAGCGGCTGGAATGGCGAACCCGGGCACAAGGAGATGAGAAATGAGGTGCGTTTTAGAAACCTTTCCCCATCACACGGTGTACCATCTTCTGGGTTTCTCATGCATGTTTTTGATGTAGGAAGATGCCCTTGAACCTGGAGATTTGGGACCCATGCGATGGGTACCACGCAGTATTCCTTTAAAGGGTCTGCGTTTGCTCACCCAACCTCACCAAACCTCTCAGCCCCAAGAGTGTCCACCCTTATGTCTCATCCAGCTGTGCGTCTAGATATGGTCAATCCAGGTTGCATCACAGCCCCTGAACGCATTGTGTAAGAATTTCTCTCTCTTTCACTGTCTTTGTTTCATGGGTGTTTCAAAGTAATTTATTTTTATAATGGGGTTTAGCTGCTTTTCACTGCTGTGTTTATGCCGCTTTACACCCACTTGACACACTAACAGAGAGATATCAATACATAGGTTTTACGATTATTATTAGTCAGATATATTCTTGTGCGGTGAATAGGGCGTGTTGAGTCCAGTTCTCTGAGCAAGGAGTAGGTCTTGTCTACTACATATTGGGTTTATGGAATGGTATCTGAGCTAATTTGATACCCTTGTTTTATGTATCACCCCACCTCACCTTTCCCGTTAAGCAGCCATAGTCTGTTTTCTGCATGTGTGACTCTGTTCTGTTTTGTAATTCAGTTCAAGTGTAACGGTTTTTACATTCCCTCTATCAGTGATACCTTATGAGAAGTGTCCTTTTCTGTGTGACTTATTTCACTTAGAATCGTCGTACCTAAATCCACTCATCAAGCTGCTACTAACCTTATGACATTGATTTCATGGCTGAGTGATATTCCATTGTACATAAGGACCACAACTTCTTTATCCATTTTTCTCTTTCCTGGGATATTTAAGGTGGAATGAAGTGGAGGTCCTTGTCAACAGAGCAGCCCTCAACTTTGGGGTGCTTGTGTCTTGCTGATTTTTCATTTTCCCAATTTATACCCCCATGAGTGGAAGTGCCCTATGCTCTCTAAGCTGTGTTTTTCAGATATTTCAGGACACACCGTACACTTCTCCAGAGTGGCTCTTGGCAATTTACATCCCGCCCATCAGTGTAGCAAGGCTCCCATTTCTCCATGGCCTGTCCTGCATTTCTGGTTTTGACACTTTTTTCAGCATGGCCCTTTTGACCGATGGGAAGCGAGACTTCTCTGTAGCGCTGATTTGCCTTTCCAGGTTGCTTGGTTGGCCAAAAAGGGCGTATGCGTTTTTTCCTGAATATATTCAGGAAAAAACGCATACGCCCTTTTTGGCCAAGGGCATCATTGTCAACGTTTTGCCGCTTTTCATGTGCTTTAAAGGCGATTCGTATCTACCTCCTGAAATCTGTTTCCTGCAATTCTGCCTTGATTTCAAATCCTCTTCTTTGCCTTCCCTCAATATATTTGTGGACGAGAGTTATCATTTACAACTCTGCAGGTTTGTGAATTGCAGTGCCCTGAACCTCCATTTTACAACTCGTTTTTATGGGAGCTGGCCGCAAAATCGCAGAATGGCTTCAGGCCCTGTTCTGGTTCCGGGGGTCAGGCTGAGCCTGTGGTTAATTCTTCTTTCTGATGGGAAAATAGAGTGACCTGTGCCTGTCCCAACACCAAGAGCTAGTCTCTCGTTGGTTCCACGTCTTCCCGTTTATCCTCAGGACAAATTGCAACCTGTACGGAACAGGAGGTTAAAGGTGCTGATGCTCCAAGTAGGGAGCTTGCTAGTAAAGCGGCTGGAATGGCGAACCCGGGCACAAGGAGATGAGAAATGAGGTGCGTTTTAGAAACCTTTCCCCATCACACGGTGTACCATCTTCTGGGTTTCTCATGCATGTTTTTGATGTAGGAAGATGCCCTTGAACCTGGAGATTTGGGACCCATGCGATGGGTACCACGCAGTATTCCTTTAAAGGGTCTGCGTTTGCTCACCCAACCTCACCAAACCTCTCAGCCCCAAGAGTGTCCACCCTTATGTCTCATCCAGCTGTGCGTCTAGATATGGTCAATCCAGGTTGCATCACAGCCCCTGAACGCATTGTGTAAGAATTTCTCTCTCTTTCACTGTCTTTGTTTCATGGGTGTTTCAAAGTAATTTATTTTTATAATGGGGTTTAGCTGCTTTTCACTGCTGTGTTTATGCCGCTTTACACCCACTTGACACACTAACAGAGAGATATCAATACATAGGTTTTACGATTATTATTAGTCAGATATATTCTTGTGTGGTGAATAGGGCGTGTTGAGTCCAGTTCTCTGAGCAAGGAGTAGGTCTTGTCTACTACATATTGGGTTTATGGAATGGTATCTGAGCTAATTTGATACCCTTGTTTTATGTATCACCCCACCTCACCTTTCCCGTTAAGCAGCCATAGTCTGTTTTCTGCATGTGTGACTCTGTTCTGTTTTGTAATTCAGTTCAAGTGTAACGGTTTTTACATTCCCTCTATCAGTGATACCTTATGAGAAGTGTCCTTTTCTGTGTGACTTATTTCACTTAGAATCGTCGTACCTAAATCCACTCATCATGCTGCTACTAACCTTATGACATTGATTTCATGGCTGAGTGATATTCCATTGTACATAAGGACCACAACTTCTTTATCCATTTTTCTCTTTCCTGGGATATTTAAGGTGGAATGAAGTGGAGGTCCTGGTCAACAGAGCAGCCCTAAACTTTGGGGTGCTTGTGTCTTGCTGATTTTTAATTTTCCCAATTTATACCCCCATGAGTGGAAGAGCCCTATGCTCTCTAAGCTGTGTTTTTCAGATGTTTCAGGACTCACCGGACACTTCTCCAGAGTGGCTCTTGGCAATTTACATCCCGCCCATCAGTGTAGCAAGGCTCCCATTTCTCCATGGCCTGTCCTGCATTTCTGGTTTTGACACTTTTTTCAGCATGGCCCTTTTGACCGATGGGAAGCGAGACTTCTTTGTAGCGCTGATTTGCCTTTCCAGGTTGCTTTGTTGGCCAAAAAGGGTGTATGCGTTTTTTCCTGAATATACTCAGGAAAAAACGCATACGCCCTTTATGGCCAAGGGCATCATTGTCAACGTTTTGCCGCTTTTCATGTGCTTTAAAGACGATTCGTATCTACCTCCTGAAATCTGTTTCCTGCAATTCTGCCTTGATTTCAAAGCCTCTTCTTTGCCTTCCCTCAATATATTTGTGGACGAGAGTTATCATTTACAACTCTGCAGGTTTGTGAATTGCAGTGCCCTGAACCTCCATTTTACAACTCGTTTTTATGGGAGCTGGCCGCAAAATCGCAGAATGGCTTCAGGCCCTGTTCTGGTTCCGGGGGGCAGGCTGAGCCTGTGGTTAATTCTTCTTTCTGATGGGAAAATAGAGTGACCTGTGCCTGTCCCAACACCAAGAGCTAGTCTCTCGTTGGTTCCACGTCTTCCCGTTTATCCTCAGGACAAATTGCAACCTGTACGGAACAGGAGGTTAAAGGTGCTGATGCTCCAAGTAGGGAGCTTGCTAGTAAAGCGGCTGGAATGGCGAACCCGGGCACAAGGAGATGAGAAATGAGGTGCGTTTTAGAAACCTTTCCCCATCACACGGTGTACCATCTTCTGGGTTTCTCATGCATGTTTTTGATGTAGGAAGATGCCCTTGAACCTGGAGATTTGGGACCCATGCGATGGGTACCACGCAGTATTCCTTTAAAGGGTCTGCGTTTGCTCACCCAACCTCACCAAACCTCTCAGCCCCAAGAGTGTCCACCCTTATGTCTCATCCAGCTGTGCGTCTAGATATGGTCAATCCAGGTTGCATCACAGCCCCTGAACGCATTGTGTAAGAATTTCTCTCTCTTTCACTGTCTTTGTTTCATGGGTGTTTCAAAGTAATTTATTTTTATAATGGGGTTTAGCTGCTTTTCACTGCTGTGTTTATGCCGCTTTACACCCACTTGACACACTAACAGAGAGATATCAATACATAGGTTTTACGATTATTATTAGTCAGATATATTCTTGTGCGGTGAATAGGGCGTGTTGAGTCCAGTTCTCTGAGCAAGGAGTAGGTCTTGTCTATTACATATTGGGTTTATGGAACGGTATCTGAGCTAATTTGATACCCTTGTTTTATGTATCACCCCACCTCACCTTTCCCGTTAAGCAGCCATAGTGTGTTTTCTGCATGTGTGACTCTGTTCTGTTTTGTAATTCAGTTCAAGTGTAACGGTTTTTACATTCCCTCTATCAGTGATACCTTATGAGTAGTGTCCTTTTCTGTGTGACTTATTTCACTTAGAATCGTCATACCTAAATCCACTCATCATGCTGCTACTAACCTTACGACATTGATTTCCTGGCTGAGTGATATTCCATTGTACATAAGGACCACAACTTCTTTATCCATTTTTCTCTTTCCTGGGATATTTAAGGTGGAATGAAGTGGAGGTCCTGGTCAACAGAGCAGCCCTAAACTTTGGGGTGCTTGTGTCTTGCTGATTTTTAATTTTCCCAATTTATACCCCCATGAGTGGAAGTGCCCTATGCTCTCTAAGCTGTGTTTTTCAGATGTTTCAGGACTCACCGGACACTTCTCCAGAGTGGCTGTTGGCAATTTACATCCCGCCCATCAGTGTAGCAAGGCTCCCATTTCTCCATGGCCTGTCCTGCATTTCTGGTTTTGACACTTTTTTCAGCATGGCCCTTTTGACCGATGGGAAGCGAGACTTCTTTGTAGCGCTGATTTGCCTTTCCAGGTTGCTTGGTTGGCCAAAAAGGGCGTATGCGTTTTTTCCTGAATATATTCAGGAAAAAACGCATACGCCCTTTTTGGCCAAGGGCATCATTGTCAACGTTTTGCCGCTTTTCATGTGCTTTAAAGGCGATTCGTATCTACCTCCTGAAATCTGTTTCCTGCAATTCTGCCTTGATTTCAAATCCTCTTCTTTGCCTTCCCTCAATATATTTGTGGACGAGAGTTATCATTTACAACTCTGCAGGTTTGTGAATTGCAGTGCCCTGAACCTCCATTTTACAACTCGTTTTTATGGGAGCTGGCCGCAAACTCGCAGAATGGCTTCAGGCCCTGTTCTGGTTCCGGGGGTCAGGCTGAGCCTGTGGTTAATTCTTCTTTCTGATGGGAAAATAGAGTGACCTGTGCCTGTCCCAACACCAAGAGCTAGTCTCTCGTTGGTTCCACGTCTTCCCGTTTATCCTCAGGACAAATTGCAACCTGTACGGAACAGGAGGTTAAAGTTGCTGATGCTCCAAGTAGGGAGCTTGCTAGTAAAGCGGCTGGAATGGCGAACCCGGGCACAAGGAGATGAGAAATGAGGTGCGTTTTAGAAACCTTTCCCCATCACACGGTGTACCATCTTCTGGGTTTCTCATGCATGTTTTTGATGTAGGAAGATGCCCTTGAACCTGGAGATTTGGGACCCATGCGATGGGTACCACGCAGTATTCCTTTAAAGGGTCTGCGTTTGCTCACCCAACCTCACCAAACCTCTCAGCCCCAAGAGTGTCCACCCTTATGTCTCATCCAGCTGTGCGTCTAGATATGGTCAATCCAGGTTGCATCACAGCCCCTGAACGCATTGTGTAAGAATTTCTCTCTCTTTCACTGTCTTTGTTTCATGGTTGTTTCAAAGTAATTTATTTTTATAATGGGGTTTAGCTGCTTTTCACTGCTGTGTTTATGCCGCTTTACACCCACTTGACACACTAACAGAGAGATATCAATACATAGGTTTTACGATTATTATTAGTCAGATATATTCTTGTGCGGTGAATAGGGCGTGTTGAGTCCAGTTCTCTGAGCAAGGAGTAGGTCTTGTCTATTACATATTGGGTTTATGGAACGGTATCTGAGCTAATTTGATACCCTTGTTTTATGTATCACCCCACCTCACCTTTCCCGTTAAGCAGCCATAGTGTGTTTTCTGCATGTGTGACTCTGTTCTGTTTTGTAATTCAGTTCAAGTGTAACGGTTTTTACATTCCCTCTATCAGTGATACCTTATGAGTAGTGTCCTTTTCTGTGTGACTTATTTCACTTAGAATCGTCATACCTAAATCCACTCATCATGCTGCTACTAACCTTACGACATTGATTTCCTGGCTGAGTGATATTCCATTGTACATAAGGACCACAACTTCTTTATCCATTTTTCTCTTTCCTGGGATATTTAAGGTGGAATGAAGTGGAGGTCCTGGTCAACAGAGCAGCCCTAAACTTTGGGGTGCTTGTGTCTTGCTGATTTTTAATTTTCCCAATTTATACCCCCATGAGTGGAAGTGCCCTATGCTCTCTAAGCTGTGTTTTTCAGATGTTTCAGGACTCACCGGACACTTCTCCAGAGTGGCTCTTGGCAATTTACATCCCGCCCATCAGTGTAGCAAGGCTCCCATTTCTCCATGGCCTGTCCTGCATTTCTGGTTTTGACACTTTTTTCAGCATGGCCCTTTTGACCGATGGGAAGCGAGACTTCTTTGTAGCGCTGATTTGCCTTTCCAGGTTGCTTGGTTGGCCAAAAAGGGCGTATGCGTTTTTTCCTGAATATATTCAGGAAAAAACGCATACGCCCTTTTTGGCCAAGGGCATCATTGTCAACGTTTTGCCGCTTTTCATGTGCTTTAAAGGCGATTCGTATCTACCTCCTGAAATCTGTTTCGTGCAATTCTGCCTTGATTTCAAATCCTCTTCTTTGCCTTCCCTCAATATATTTGTGGACGGGAGTTATCATTTATAACTCTGCAGGTTTGTGAATTGCAGTGCCCTGAACCTCCATTTTACAACTCGTTTTTATGGGAGCTGGCCGCAAAATCGCAGAATGGCTTCAGGCCCTGTTCTGGTTCCGGGGGGCAGGCTAAGCCTGTGGTTAATTCTTCTTTCTGATGGGAAAATAGAGTGACCTGTGCCTGTCCCAACACCAAGAGCTAGTCTCTCGTTGGTTCCACGTCTTCCCGTTTATCCTCAGGACAAATTGCAACCTGTATGGAACAGGAGGTTAAAGGTGCTGATGCTCCAAGTAGGGAGCTTGCTAGTAAAGCGGCTGGAATGGCGAACCCGGGCACAAGGAGATGAGAAATGAGGTGCGTTTTAGAAACCTTTCCCCATCACACGGTGTACCATCTTCTGGGTTTCTCATGCATGTTTTTGATGTAGGAAGATGCCCTTGAACCTGGAGATTTGGGACCCATGCGATGGGTACCACGCAGTATTCCTTTAAAGGGTCTGCGTTTGCTCACCCAACCTCACCAAACCTCTCAGCCCCAAGAGTGTCCACCCTTATGTCTCATCCAGCTGTGCGTCTAGATATGGTCAATCCAGGTTGCATCACAGCCCCTGAACGCATTGTGTAAGAATTTCTCTCTCTTTCACTGTCTTTGTTTCATGGTGGTTTCAAAGTAATTTATTTTTATAATGGGGTTTAGCTGCTTTTCACTGCTGTGTTTATGCCGCTTTACACCCACTTGACACACTAACAGAGAGATATCAATACATAGGTTTTACGATTATTATTAGTCAGATATATTCTTGTGCGGTGAATAGGGCGTGTTGAGTCCAGTTCTCTGAGCAAGGAGTAGGTCTTGTCTATTACATATTGGGTTTATGGAACGGTATCTGAGCTAATTTGATACCCTTGTTTTATGTATCACCCCACCTCACCTTTCCCGTTAAGCAGCCATAGTGTGTTTTCTGCATGTGTGACTCTGTTCTGTTTTGTAATTCAGTTCAAGTGTAACGGTTTTTACATTCCCTCTATCAGTGATACCTTATGAGTAGTGTCCTTTTCTGTGTGACTTATTTCACTTAGAATCGTCATACCTAAATCCACTCATCATGCTGCTACTAACCTTACGACATTGATTTCCTGGCTGAGTGATATTCCATTGTACATAAGGACCACAACTTCTTTATCAATTTTTCTCTTTCCTGGGATATTTAAGGTGGAATGAAGTGGAGGTCCTGGTCAACAGAGCAGCCCTAAACTTTGGGGTGCTTGTGTCTTGCTGATTTTTAATTTTCCCAATTTATACCCCCATGAGTGGAAGTGCCCTATGCTCTCTAAGCTGTGTTTTTCAGATGTTTCAGGACTCACCGGACACTTCTCCAGTGTGGCTCTTGGCAATTTACATCCCGCCCATCAGTGTAGCAAGGCTCCCATTTCTCCATGGCCTGTCCTGCATTTCTGGTTTTGACACTTTTTTCAGCATGGCCCTTTTGACCGATGTGAAGCGAGACTTCTTTGTAGCGCTGATTTGCCTTTCCAGGTTGCTTGGTTGGCCAAAAAGGGCGTATGCGTTTTTTCCTGAATATATTCAGGAAAAAACGCATACGCCCTTTTTGGCCAAGGGCATCATTGTCAACGTTTTGCCGCTTTTCATGTGCTTTAAAGGCGATTCGTATCTACCTCCTGAAATCTGTTTCGTGCAATTCTGCCTTGATTTCAAATCCTCTTCTTTGCCTTCCCTCAATATATTTGTGGACGAGAGTTATCATTTATAACTCTGCAGGTTTGTGAATTGCAGTGCCCTGAACCTCCATTTTACAACTCGTTTTTATGGGAGCTGGCCGCAAAATCGCAGAATGGCTTCAGGCCCTGTTCTGGTTCCGGGGGGCAGGCTAAGCCTGTGGTTAATTCTTCTTTCTGATGGGAAAATAGAGTGACCTGTGCCTGTCCCAACACCAAGAGCTAGTCTCTCGTTGGTTCCACGTCTTCCCGTTTATCCTCAGGACAAATTGCAACCTGTATGGAACAGGAGGTTAAAGGTGCTGATGCTCCAAGTAGGGAGCTTGCTAGTAAAGCGGCTGGAATGGCGAACCCGGGCACAAGGAGATGAGAAATGAGGTGCGTTTTAGAAACCTTTCCCCATCACACGGTGTACCATCTTCTGGGTTTCTCATGCATGTTTTTGATGTAGGAAGATGCCCTTGAACCTGGAGATTTGGGACCCATGCGATGGGTACCACGCAGTATTCCTTTAAAGGGTCTGCGTTTGCTCACCCAACCTCACCAAACCTCTCAGCCCCAAGAGTGTCCACCCTTATGTCTCATCCAGCTGTGCGTCTAGATATGGTCAATCCAGGTTGCATCACAGCCCCTGAACGCATTGTGTAAGAATTTCTCTCTCTTTCACTGTCTTTGTTTCATGGGTGTTTCAAAGTAATTTATTTTTATAATGGGGTTTAGCTGCTTTTCACTGCTGTGTTTATGCCGCTTTACACCCACTTGACACACTAACAGAGAGATATCAATACATAGGTTTTACGATTATTATTAGTCAGATATATTCTTGTGCGGTGAATAGGGCGTGTTGAGTCCAGTTCTCTGAGCAAGGAGTAGGTCTTGTCTATTACATATTGGGTTTATGGAACGGTATCTGAGCTAATTTGATACCCTTGTTTTATGTATCACCCCACCTCACCTTTCCCGTTAAGCAGCCATAGTGTGTTTTCTGCATGTGTGACTCTGTTCTGTTTTGTAATTCAGTTCAAGTGTAACGGTTTTTACATTCCCTCTATCAGTGATACCTTATGAGTAGTGTCCTTTTCTGTGTGACTTATTTCACTTAGAATCGTCATACCTAAATCCACTCATCATGCTGCTACTAACCTTACGACATTGATTTCCTGGCTGAGTGATATTCCATTGTACATAAGGACCACAACTTCTTTATCCATTTTTCTCTTTCCTGGGATATTTAAGGTGGAATGAAGTGGAGGTCCTGGTCAACAGAGCAGCCCTAAACTTTGGGGTGCTTGTGTCTTGCTGATTTTTAATTTTCCCAATTTATACCCCCATGAGTGGAAGTGCCCTATGCTCTCTAAGCTGTGTTTTTCAGATGTTTCAGGACTCACCGGACACTTCTCCAGAGTGGCTCTTGGCAATTTACATCCCGCCCATCAGTGTAGCAAGGCTCCCATTTCTCCATGGCCTGTCCTGCATTTCTGGTTTTGACACTTTTTTCAGCATGGCCCTTTTGACTGATGGGAAGCGAGACTTCTTTGTAGCGCTGATTTGCCTTTCCAGGTTGCTTGGTTGGCCAAAAAGGGCGTATGCGTTTTTTCCTGAATATATTCAGGAAAAAACGCATACGCCCTTTTTGGCCAAGGGCATCATTGTCAACGTTTTGCCGCTTTTCATGTGCTTTAAAGGCGATTCGTATCTACCTCCTGAAATCTGTTTCCTGCAATTCTGCCTTGATTTCAAATCCTCTTCTTTGCCTTCCCTCAATATGTTTGTGGACGAGAGTTATCATTTATAACTCTGCAGGTTTGTGAATTGCAGTGCCCTGAACCTCCATTTTACAACTCGTTTTTATGGGAGCTGGCCGCAAAATCGCAGAATGGCTTCAGGCCCTGTTCTGGTTCCGGGGGTCAGGCTGAGCCTGTGGTTAATTCTTCTTTCTGATGGGAAAATAGAGTGACCTGTGCCTGTCCCAACACCAAGAGCTAGTCTCTCGATGGTTCCACGTCTTCCCGTTTATCCTCAGGACAAATTGCAACCTGTACGGAACAGGAGGTTAAAGGTGCTGATGCTCCAAGTAGGGAGCTTGCTAGTAAAGCGGCTGGAATGGCGAACCCGGGCACAAGGAGATGAGAAATGAGGTGCGTTTTAGAAACCTTTCCCCATCACACGGTGTACCATCTTCTGGGTTTCTCATGCATGTTTTTGATGTAGGAAGATGCCCTTGAACCTGGAGATTTGGGACCCATGCGATGGGTACCACGCAGTATTCCTTTAAAGGGTCTGCGTTTGCTCACCCAACCTCACCAAACCTCTCAGCCCCAAGAGTGTCCACCCTTATGTCTCATCCAGCTGTGCGTCTAGATATGGTCAATCCAGGTTGCATCACAGCCCCTGAACGCATTGTGTAAGAATTTCTCTCTCTTTCACTGTCTTTGTTTCATGGTGGTTTCAAAGTAATTTATTTTTATAATGGGGTTTAGCTGCTTTTCACTGCTGTGTTTATGCCGCTTTACACCCACTTGACACACTAACAGAGAGATATCAATACATAGGTTTTACGATTATTATTAGTCAGATATATTCTTGTGCGGTGAATAGGGCGTGTTGAGTCCAGTTCTCTGAGCAAGGAGTAGGTCTTGTCTATTACATATTGGGTTTATGGAACGGTATCTGAGCTAATTTGATACCCTTGTTTTATGTATCACCCCACCTCACCTTTCCCGTTAAGCAGCCATAGTGTGTTTTCTGCATGTGTGACTCTGTTCTGTTTTGTAATTCAGTTCAAGTGTAATGGTTTTTACATTCCCTCTATCAGTGATACCTTATGAGAAGTGTCCTTTTCTGTGTGACTTATTTCACTTAGAATCGTCATACCTAAATCCACTCATCATGCTGCTACTAACCTTACGACATTGATTTCCTGGCTGAGTGATATTCCATTGTACATAAGGACCACAACTTCTGTATCCATTTTTCTCTTTCCTGGGATATTTAAGGTGGAATGAAGTGGAGGTCCTGGTCAACAGAGCAGCCCTAAACTTTGGGGTGCTTGTGTCTTGCTGATTTTTAATTTTCCCAATTTATACCCCCATGAGTGGAAGTGCCCTATGCTCTCTGAGCTGTGTTTTTCAGATGTTTCAGGACTCACCGGACACTTCTCCAGAGTGGCTCTTGGCAATTTACATCCCACCCATCAGTGTAGCAAGGCTCCCATTTCTCCATGGCCTGTCCTGCATTTCTGGTTTTGACACTTTTTTCAGCATGGCCCTTTTGACCGATGGGAAGCGAGACTTCTTTGTAGCGCTGATTTGCCTTTCCAGGTTGCTTGGTTGGCCAAAAAGGGCGTATGCGTTTTTTCCTGAATATATTCAGGAAAAAACGCATACGCCCTTTTTGGCCAAGGGCATCATTGTCAACGTTTTGCCGCTTTTCATGTGCTTTAAAGGCGATTCGTATCTACCTCCTGAAATCTGTTTCCTGCAATTCTGCCTTGATTTCAAATCCTCTTCTTTGCCTTCCCTCAATATATTTGTGGACGAGAGTTATCATTTACAACTCTGCAGGTTTGTGAATTGCAGTGCCCTGAACCTCCATTTTACAACTCGTTTTTATGGGAGCTGGCCGCAAAATCGCAGAATGGCTTCAGGCCCTGTTCTGGTTCCGGGGGTCAGGCTGAGCCTGTGGTTAATTCTTCTTTCTGATGGGAAAATAGAGTGACCTGTGCCTGTCCCAACACCAAGAGCTAGTCTCTCGTTGGTTCCACGTCTTCCCGTTTATCCTCAGGACAAATTGCAACCTGTACGGAACAGGAGGTTAAAGGTGCTGATGCTCCAAGTAGGGAGCTTGCTAGTAAAGCAGCTGGAATGGCGAACCCGGGCACAAGGAGATGAGAAATGAGGTGCGTTTTAGAAACCTTTCCCCATCACACGGTGTACCATCTTCTGGGTTTCTCATGCATGTTTTTGATGTAGGAAGATGCCCTTGAACCTGGAGATTTGGGACCCATGCGATGGGTACCACGCAGTATTCCTTTAAAGGGTCTGCGTTTGCTCACCCAACCTCACCAAACCTCTCAGCCCCAAGAGTGTCCACCCTTATGTCTCATCCAGCTGTGCGTCTAGATATGGTCAATCCAGGTTGCATCACAGCCCCTGAACGCATTGTGTAAGAATTTCTCTCTCTTTCACTGTCTTTGTTTCATGGTGGTTTCAAAGTAATTTATTTTTATAATGGGGTTTAGCTGCTTTTCACTGCTGTGTTTATGCCGCTTTACACCCACTTGACACACTAACAGAGAGATATCAATACATAGGTTTTACGATTATTATTAGTCAGATATATTCTTGTGCGGTGAATAGGGCGTGTTGAGTCCAGTTCTCTGAGCAAGGAGTAGGTCTTGTCTATTACATATTGGGTTTATGGAACGGTATCTGAGCTAATTTGATACCCTTGTTTTATGTATCACCCCACCTCACCTTTCCCGTTAAGCAGCCATAGTGTGTTTTCTGCATCTGTGACTCTGTTCTGTTTTGTAATTCAGTTCAAGTGTAACGGTTTTTACATTCCCTCTATCAGTGATACCTTATGAGAAGTGTCCTTTTCTGTGTGACTTATTTCACTTAGAATCGTCGTACCTAAATCCACTCATCA
This sequence comes from Balaenoptera borealis, assembly GCF_965194805.1. NCBI lineage: Eukaryota > Metazoa > Chordata > Mammalia > Artiodactyla > Balaenopteridae > Balaenoptera > Balaenoptera borealis. The sequence continues at coordinate 50,843 of NW_028123386.1, read as the reverse complement.
TGCTGCTACTAGCCTTATGACATTGATTTCATGGCTGAGTGATATTCCATTGTACATAAGGACCACAACTTCTTTATCCATTTTTCTCTTTCCTGGGATATTTAAGGTGGAATGAAGTGGAGGTCCTTGTCAACAGAGCAGCCCTAAACTTTGGGGTGCTTGTGTCTTGCTGATTTTTAATTTTCCCAATTTATACCCCCATGAGTGGAAGTGCCCTATGCTCTCTAAGCTGTGTTTTTCAGATGTTTCAGGACTCACCGGACACTTCTCCAGAGTGGCTCTTGGCAATTTACATCCCGCCCATCAGTGTAGCAAGGCTCCCATTTCTCCATGGCCGGTCCTGCATTTCTGGTTTTGACACTTTTTTCAGCATGGCCCTTTTGACCGATGGGAAGCGAGACTTGTTTGTAGCGCTGATTTGCCTTTCCAGGTTGCTTGGTTGGCCAAAAAGGGCGTATGCGATTTTTCCTGAATATATTCAGGAAAAAACGCATACGCCCTTTTTGGCCAAGGGCATCATTGTCAACGTTTTGCCGCTTTTCATGTGCTTTAAAGGCGATTCGTATCTACCTCCTGAAATCTGTTTCCTGCAATTCTGCCTTGATTTCAAATCCTCTTCTTTGCCTTCCCTCAATATGTTTGTGGACGAAAGTTATCATTTATAACTCTGCAGGTTTGTGAATTGCAGTGCCCTGAACCTCCATTTTACAACTCGTTTTTATGGGAGCTGGCCGCAAACTCGCAGAATGGCTTCAGGCCCTGTTCTGGTTCCGGGGGTCAGGCTGAGCCTGTGGTTAATTCTTCTTTCTGATGGGAAAATAGAGTGACCTGTGCCTGTCCCAACACCAAGAGCTAGTCTCTCGTTGGTTCCACGTCTTCCCGTTTATCCTCAGGACAAATTGCAACCTGTACGGAACAGGAGGTTAAAGGTGCTGATGCTCCAAGTAGGGAGCTTGCTAGTAAAGCGGCTGGAATGGCGAACCCGGGCACAAGGAGATGAGAAATGAGGTGTGTTTTAGAAACCTTTCCCCATCACACGGTGTACCATCTTCTGGGTTTCTCATGCATGTTTTTGATGTAGGAAGATGCCCTTGAACCTGGAGATTTGGGACCCATGCGATGGGTACCACGCAGTATTCCTTTAAAGGGTCTGCGTTTGCTCACCCAACCTCACCAAACCTCTCAGCCCCAAGAGTGTCCACCCTTATGTCTCATCCAGCTGTGCGTCTAGATATGGTCAATCCAGGTTGCATCACAGCCCCTGAACGCATTGTGTAAGAATTTCTCTCTCTTTCACTGTCTTTGTTTCATGGTGGTTTCAAAGTAATTTATTTTTATAATGGGGTTTAGCTGCTTTTCACTGCTGTGTTTATGCCGCTTTACACCCACTTGACACACTAACAGAGAGATATCAATACATAGGTTTTACGATTATTATTAGTCAGATATATTCTTGTGCGGTGAATAGGGCGTGTTGAGTCCAGTTCTCTGAGCAAGGAGTAGGTCTTGTCTATTACATATTGGGTTTATGGAACGGTATCTGAGCTAATTTGATACCCTTGTTTTATGTATCACCCCACCTCACCTTTCCCGTTAAGCAGCCATAGTGTGTTTTCTGCATCTGTGACTCTGTTCTGTTTTGTAATTCAGTTCAAGTGTAACGGTTTTTACATTCCCTCTATCAGTGATACCTTATGAGAAGTGTCCTTTTCTGTGTGACTTATTTCACTTAGAATCGTCGTACCTAAATCCACTCATCATGCTGCTACTAGCCTTATGACATTGATTTCATGGCTGAGTGATATTCCATTGTACATAAGGACCACAACTTCTTTATCCATTTTTCTCTTTCCTGGGATATTTAAGGTGGAATGAAGTGGAGGTCCTTGTCAACAGAGCAGCCCTAAACTTTGGGGTGCTTGTGTCTTGCTGATTTTTAATTTTCCCAATTTATACCCCCATGAGTGGAAGTGCCCTATGCTCTCTAAGCTGTGTTTTTCAGATGTTTCAGGACTCACCGGACACTTCTCCAGAGTGGCTCTTGGCAATTTACATCCCGCCCATCAGTGTAGCAAGGCTCCCATTTCTCCATGGCCGGTCCTGCATTTCTGGTTTTGACACTTTTTTCAGCATGGCCCTTTTGACCGATGGGAAGCGAGACTTGTTTGTAGCGCTGATTTGCCTTTCCAGGTTGCTTGGTTGGCCAAAAAGGGCGTATGCGATTTTTCCTGAATATATTCAGGAAAAAACGCATACGCCCTTTTTGGCCAAGGGCATCATTGTCAACGTTTTGCCGCTTTTCATGTGCTTTAAAGGCGATTCGTATCTACCTCCTGAAATCTGTTTCCTGCAATTCTGCCTTGATTTCAAATCCTCTTCTTTGCCTTCCCTCAATATGTTTGTGGACGAAAGTTATCATTTATAACTCTGCAGGTTTGTGAATTGCAGTGCCCTGAACCTCCATTTTACAACTCGTTTTTATGGGAGCTGGCCGCAAAATCGCAGAATGGCTTCAGGCCCTGTTCTGGTTCCGGGGGTCAGGCTGAGCCTGTGGTTAATTCTTCTTTCTGATGGGAAAATAGAGTGACCTGTGCCTGTCCCAACACCAAGAGCTAGTCTCTCGTTGGTTCCACGTCTTCCCGTTTATCCTTAGGACAAATTGCAACCTGTACGGAACAGGAGGTTAAAGGTGCTGATGCTCCAAGTAGGGAGCTTGCTAGTAAAGCGGCTGGAATGGCGAACCCGGGCACAAGGAGATGAGAAATGAGGTGTGTTTTAGAAACCTTTCCCCATCACACGGTGTACCATCTTCTGGGTTTCTCATGCATGTTTTTGATGTAGGAAGATGCCCTTGAACCTGGAGATTTGGGACCCATGCGATGGGTACCACGCAGTATTCCTTTAAAGGGTCTGCGTTTGCTCACCCAACCTCACCAAACCTCTCAGCCCCAAGAGTGTCCACCCTTATGTCTCATCCAGCTGTGCGTCTAGATATGGTCAATCCAGGTTGCATCACAGCCCCTGAACGCATTGTGTAAGAATTTCTCTCTCTTTCACTGTCTTTGTTTCATGGGTGTTTCAAAGTAATTTATTTTTATAATGGGGTTTAGCTGCTTTTCACTGCTGTGTTTATGCCGCTTTACACCCACTTGACACACTAACAGAGAGATATCAATACATAGGTTTTACGATTATTATTAGTCAGATATATTCTTGTGCGGTGAATAGGGCGTGTTGAGTCCAGTTCTCTGAGCAAGGAGTAGGTCTTGTCTATTACATATTGGGTTTATGGAACGGTATCTGAGCTAATTTGATACCCTTGTTTTATGTATCACCCCACCTCACCTTTCCCGTTAAGCAGCCATAGTGTGTTTTCTGCATGTGTGACTCTGTTCTGTTTTGTAATTCAGTTCAAGTGTAACGGTTTTTACATTCCCTCTATCAGTGATACCTTATGAGTAGTGTCCTTTTCTGTGTGACTTATTTCACTTAGAATCGTCATACCTAAATCCACTCATCATGCTGCTACTAACCTTACGACATTGATTTCCTGGCTGAGTGATATTCCATTGTACATAAGGACCACAACTTCTTTATCCATTTTTCTCTTTCCTGGGATATTTAAGGTGGAATGAAGTGGAGGTCCTGGTCAACAGAGCAGCCCTAAACTTTGGGGTGCTTGTGTCTTGCTGATTTTTAATTTTCCCAATTTATACCCCCATGAGTGGAAGTGCCCTATGCTCTCTGAGCTGTGTTTTTCAGATGTTTCAGGACTCACCGGACACTTCTCCAGAGTGGCTCTTGGCAATTTACATCCCGCCCATCAGTGTAGCAAGGCTCCCATTTCTCCATGGCCTGTCCTGCATTTCTGGTTTTGACACTTTTTTCAGCATGGCCCTTTTGACTGATGGGAAGCGAGACTTCTTTGTAGCGCTGATTTGCCTTTCCAGGTTGCTTGGTTGGCCAAAAAGGGCGTATGCGTTTTTTCCTGAATATATTCAGGAAAAAACGCATACGCCCTTTTTGGCCAAGGGCATCATTGTCAACGTTTTGCCGCTTTTCATGTGCTTTAAAGGCGATTCGTATCTACCTCCTGAAATCTGTTTCCTGCAATTCTGCCTTGATTTCAAATCCTCTTCTTTGCCTTCCCTCAATATGTTTGTGGACGAGAGTTATCATTTATAACTCTGCAGGTTTGTGAATTGCAGTGCCCTGAACCTCCATTTTACAACTCGTTTTTATGGGAGCTGGCCGCAAAATCGCAGAATGGCTTCAGGCCCTGTTCTGGTTCCGGGGGTCAGGCTGAGCCTGTGGTTAATTCTTCTTTCTGATGGGAAAATAGAGTGACCTGTGCCTGTCCCAACACCAAGAGCTAGTCTCTCGATGGTTCCACGTCTTCCCGTTTATCCTCAGGACAAATTGCAACCTGTACGGAACAGGAGGTTAAAGGTGCTGATGCTCCAAGTAGGGAGCTTGCTAGTAAAGCGGCTGGAATGGCGAACCCGGGCACAAGGAGATGAGAAATGAGGTGCGTTTTAGAAACCTTTCCCCATCACACGGTGTACCATCTTCTGGGTTTCTCATGCATGTTATTGATGTAGGAAGATGCCCTTGAACCTGGAGATTTGGGACCCATGCGATGGGTACCACGCAGTATTCCTTTAAAGGGTCTGCGTTTGCTCACCCAACCTCACCAAACCTCTCAGCCCCAAGAGTGTCCACCCTTATGTCTCATCCAGCTGTGCGTCTAGATATGGTCAATCCAGGTTGCATCACAGCCCCTGAACGCATTGTGTAAGAATTTCTCTCTCTTTCACTGTCTTTGTTTCATGGTGGTTTCAAAGTAATTTATTTTTATAATGGGGTTTAGCTGCTTTTCACTGCTGTGTTTATGCCGCTTTACACCCACTTGACACACTAACAGAGAGATATCAATACATAGGTTTTACGATTATTATTAGTCAGATATATTCTTGTGCGGTGAATAGGGCGTGTTGAGTCCAGTTCTCTGAGCAAGGAGTAGGTCTTGTCTATTACATATTGGGTTTATGGAACGGTATCTGAGCTAATTTGATACCCTTGTTTTATGTATCACCCCACCTCACCTTTCCCGTTAAGCAGCCATAGTGTGTTTTCTGCATGTGTGACTCTGTTCTGTTTTGTAATTCAGTTCAAGTGTAATGGTTTTTACATTCCCTCTATCAGTGATACCTTATGAGAAGTGTCCTTTTCTGTGTGACTTATTTCACTTAGAATCGTCATACCTAAATCCACTCATCATGCTGCTACTAACCTTACGACATTGATTTCCTGGCTGAGTGATATTCCATTGTACATAAGGACCACAACTTCTGTATCCATTTTTCTCTTTCCTGGGATATTTAAGGTGGAATGAAGTGGAGGTCCTGGTCAACAGAGCAGCCCTAAACTTTGGGGTGCTTGTGTCTTGCTGATTTTTAATTTTCCCAATTTATACCCCCATGAGTGGAAGTGCCCTATGCTCTCTGAGCTGTGTTTTTCAGATGTTTCAGGACTCACCGGACACTTCTCCAGAGTGGCTCTTGGCAATTTACATCCCACCCATCAGTGTAGCAAGGCTCCCATTTCTCCATGGCCTGTCCTGCATTTCTGGTTTTGACACTTTTTTCAGCATGGCCCTTTTGACCGATGGGAAGCGAGACTTCTTTGTAGCGCTGATTTGCCTTTCCAGGTTGCTTGGTTGGCCAAAAAGGGCGTATGCGTTTTTTCCTGAATATATTCAGGAAAAAACGCATACGCCCTTTTTGGCCAAGGGCATCATTGTCAACGTTTTGCCGCTTTTCATGTGCTTTAAAGGCGATTCGTATCTACCTCCTGAAATCTGTTTCCTGCAATTCTGCCTTGATTTCAAATCCTCTTCTTTGCCTTCCCTCAATATATTTGTGGACGAGAGTTATCATTTACAACTCTGCAGGTTTGTGAATTGCAGTGCCCTGAACCTCCATTTTACAACTCGTTTTTATGGGAGCTGGCCGCAAAATCGCAGAATGGCTTCAGGCCCTGTTCTGGTTCCGGGGGTCAGGCTGAGCCTGTGGTTAATTCTTCTTTCTGATGGGAAAATAGAGTGACCTGTGCCTGTCCCAACACCAAGAGCTAGTCTCTCGTTGGTTCCACGTCTTCCCGTTTATCCTCAGGACAAATTGCAACCTGTACGGAACAGGAGGTTAAAGGTGCTGATGCTCCAAGTAGGGAGCTTGCTAGTAAAGCAGCTGGAATGGCGAACCCGGGCACAAGGAGATGAGAAATGAGGTGCGTTTTAGAAACCTTTCCCCATCACACGGTGTACCATCTTCTGGGTTTCTCATGCATGTTTTTGATGTAGGAAGATGCCCTTGAACCTGGAGATTTGGGACCCATGCGATGGGTACCACGCAGTATTCCTTTAAAGGGTCTGCGTTTGCTCACCCAACCTCACCAAACCTCTCAGCCCCAAGAGTGTCCACCCTTATGTCTCATCCAGCTGTGCGTCTAGATATGGTCAATCCAGGTTGCATCACAGCCCCTGAACGCATTGTGTAAGAATTTCTCTCTCTTTCACTGTCTTTGTTTCATGGTGGTTTCAAAGTAATTTATTTTTATAATGGGGTTTAGCTGCTTTTCACTGCTGTGTTTATGCCGCTTTACACCCACTTGACACACTAACAGAGAGATATCAATACATAGGTTTTACGATTATTATTAGTCAGATATATTCTTGTGCGGTGAATAGGGCGTGTTGAGTCCAGTTCTCTGAGCAAGGAGTAGGTCTTGTCTATTACATATTGGGTTTATGGAACGGTATCTGAGCTAATTTGATACCCTTGTTTTATGTATCACCCCACCTCACCTTTCCCGTTAAGCAGCCATAGTGTGTTTTCTGCATCTGTGACTCTGTTCTGTTTTGTAATTCAGTTCAAGTGTAACGGTTTTTACATTCCCTCTATCAGTGATACCTTATGAGAAGTGTCCTTTTCTGTGTGACTTATTTCACTTAGAATCGTCGTACCTAAATCCACTCATCATGCTGCTACTAGCCTTATGACATTGATTTCATGGCTGAGTGATATTCCATTGTACATAAGGACCACAACTTCTTTATCCATTTTTCTCTTTCCTGGGATATTTAAGGTGGAATGAAGTGGAGGTCCTTGTCAACAGAGCAGCCCTAAACTTTGGGGTGCTTGTGTCTTGCTGATTTTTAATTTTCCCAATTTATACCCCCATGAGTGGAAGTGCCCTATGCTCTCTAAGCTGTGTTTTTCAGATGTTTCAGGACTCACCGGACACTTCTCCAGAGTGGCTCTTGGCAATTTACATCCCGCCCATCAGTGTAGCAAGGCTCCCATTTCTCCATGGCCGGTCCTGCATTTCTGGTTTTGACACTTTTTTCAGCATGGCCCTTTTGACCGATGGGAAGCGAGACTTGTTTGTAGCGCTGATTTGCCTTTCCAGGTTGCTTGGTTGGCCAAAAAGGGCATCATTGTCAACGTTTTGCCGCTTTTCATGTGCTTTAAAGGCGATTCGTATCTACCTCCTGAAATCTGTTTCCTGCAATTCTGCCTTGATTTCAAATCCTCTTCTTTGCCTTCCCTCAATATGTTTGTGGACGAAAGTTATCATTTATAACTCTGCAGGTTTGTGAATTGCAGTGCCCTGAACCTCCATTTTACAACTCGTTTTTATGGGAGCTGGCCGCAAACTCGCAGAATGGCTTCAGGCCCTGTTCTGGTTCCGGGGGTCAGGCTGAGCCTGTGGTTAATTCTTCTTTCTGATGGGAAAATAGAGTGACCTGTGCCTGTCCCAACACCAAGAGCTAGTCTCTCGTTGGTTCCACGTCTTCCCGTTTATCCTCAGGACAAATTGCAACCTGTACGGAACAGGAGGTTAAAGGTGCTGATGCTCCAAGTAGGGAGCTTGCTAGTAAAGCGGCTGGAATGGCGAACCCGGGCACAAGGAGATGAGAAATGAGGTGTGTTTTAGAAACCTTTCCCCATCACACGGTGTACCATCTTCTGGGTTTCTCATGCATGTTTTTGATGTAGGAAGATGCCCTTGAACCTGGAGATTTGGGACCCATGCGATGGGTACCACGCAGTATTCCTTTAAAGGGTCTGCGTTTGCTCACCCAACCTCACCAAACCTCTCAGCCCCAAGAGTGTCCACCCTTATGTCTCATCCAGCTGTGCGTCTAGATATGGTCAATCCAGGTTGCATCACAGCCCCTGAACGCATTGTGTAAGAATTTCTCTCTCTTTCACTGTCTTTGTTTCATGGTTGTTTCAAAGTAATTTATTTTTATAATGGGGTTTAGCTGCTTTTCACTGCTGTGTTTATGCCGCTTTACACCCACTTGACACACTAACAGAGAGATATCAATACATAGGTTTTACGATTATTATTAGTCAGATATATTCTTGTGCGGTGAATAGGGCGTGTTGAGTCCAGTTCTCTGAGCAAGGAGTAGGTCTTGTCTATTACATATTGGGTTTATGGAACGGTATCTGAGCTAATTTGATACCCTTGTTTTATGTATCACCCCACCTCACCTTTCCCGTTAAGCAGCCATAGTGTGTTTTCTGCATGTGTGACTCTGTTCTGTTTTGTAATTCAGTTCAAGTGTAACGGTTTTTACATTCCCTCTATCAGTGATACCTTATGAGTAGTGTCCTTTTCTGTGTGACTTATTTCACTTAGAATCGTCATACCTAAATCCACTCATCATGCTGCTACTAACCTTACGACATTGATTTCCTGGCTGAGTGATATTCCATTGTACATAAGGACCACAACTTCTTTATCCATTTTTCTCTTTCCTGGGATATTTAAGGTGGAATGAAGTGGAGGTCCTGGTCAACAGAGCAGCCCTAAACTTTGGGGTGCTTGTGTCTTGCTGATTTTTAATTTTCCCAATTTATACCCCCATGAGTGGAAGTGCCCTATGCTCTCTAAGCTGTGTTTTTCAGATGTTTCAGGACTCACCGGACACTTCTCCAGAGTGGCTCTTGGCAATTTACATCCCGCCCATCAGTGTAGCAAGGCTCCCATTTCTCCATGGCCTGTCCTGCATTTCTGGTTTTGACACTTTTTTCAGCATGGCCCTTTTGACCGATGGGAAGCGAGACTTCTTTGTAGCGCTGATTTGCCTTTCCAGGTTGCTTGGTTGGCCAAAAAGGGCGTATGCGTTTTTTCCTGAATATATTCAGGAAAAAACGCATACGCCCTTTTTGGCCAAGGGCATCATTGTCAACGTTTTGCCGCTTTTCATGTGCTTTAAAGGCGATTCGTATCTACCTCCTGAAATCTGTTTCCTGCAATTCTGCCTTGATTTCAAATCCTCTTCTTTGCCTTCCCTCAATATATTTGTGGACGAGAGTTATCATTTACAACTCTGCAGGTTTGTGAATTGCAGTGCCCTGAACCTCCATTTTACAACTCGTTTTTATGGGAGCTGGCCGCAAAATCGCAGAATGGCTTCAGGCCCTGTTCTGGTTCCGGGGGTCAGGCTGAGCCTGTGGTTAATTCTTCTTTCTGATGGGAAAATAGAGTGACCTGTGCCTGTCCCAACACCAAGAGCTAGTCTCTCGTTGGTTCCACGTCTTCCCGTTTATCCTCAGGACAAATTGCAACCTGTACGGAACAGGAGGTTAAAGGTGCTGATGCTCCAAGTAGGGAGCTTGCTAGTAAAGCAGCTGGAATGGCGAACCCGGGCACAAGGAGATGAGAAATGAGGTGCGTTTTAGAAACCTTTCCCCATCACACGGTGTACCATCTTCTGGGTTTCTCATGCATGTTTTTGATGTAGGAAGATGCCCTTGAACCTGGAGATTTGGGACCCATGCGATGGGTACCACGCAGTATTCCTTTAAAGGGTCTGCGTTTGCTCACCCAACCTCACCAAACCTCTCAGCCCCAAGAGTGTCCACCCTTATGTCTCATCCAGCTGTGCGTCTAGATATGGTCAATCCAGGTTGCATCACAGCCCCTGAACGCATTGTGTAAGAATTTCTCTCTCTTTCACTGTCTTTGTTTCATGGTGGTTTCAAAGTAATTTATTTTTATAATGGGGTTTAGCTGCTTTTCACTGCTGTGTTTATGCCGCTTTACACCCACTTGACACACTAACAGAGAGATATCAATACATAGGTTTTACGATTATTATTAGTCAGATATATTCTTGTGCGGTGAATAGGGCGTGTTGAGTCCAGTTCTCTGAGCAAGGAGTAGGTCTTGTCTATTACATATTGGGTTTATGGAACGGTATCTGAGCTAATTTGATACCCTTGTTTTATGTATCACCCCACCTCACCTTTCCCGTTAAGCAGCCATAGTGTGTTTTCTGCATCTGTGACTCTGTTCTGTTTTGTAATTCAGTTCAAGTGTAACGGTTTTTACATTCCCTCTATCAGTGATACCTTATGAGAAGTGTCCTTTTCTGTGTGACTTATTTCACTTAGAATCGTCGTACCTAAATCCACTCATCATGCTGCTACTAGCCTTATGACATTGATTTCATGGCTGAGTGATATTCCATTGTACATAAGGACCACAACTTCTTTATCCATTTTTCTCTTTCCTGGGATATTTAAGGTGGAATGAAGTGGAGGTCCTTGTCAACAGAGCAGCCCTAAACTTTGGGGTGCTTGTGTCTTGCTGATTTTTAATTTTCCCAATTTATACCCCCATGAGTGGAAGTGCCCTATGCTCTCTAAGCTGTGTTTTTCAGATGTTTCAGGACTCACCGGACACTTCTCCAGAGTGGCTCTTGGCAATTTACATCCCGCCCATCAGTGTAGCAAGGCTCCCATTTCTCCATGGCCGGTCCTGCATTTCTGGTTTTGACACTTTTTTCAGCATGGCCCTTTTGACCGATGGGAAGCGAGACTTGTTTGTAGCGCTGATTTGCCTTTCCAGGTTGCTTGGTTGGCCAAAAAGGGCGTATGCGATTTTTCCTGAATATATTCAGGAAAAAACGCATACGCCCTTTTTGGCCAAGGGCATCATTGTCAACGTTTTGCCGCTTTTCATGTGCTTTAAAGGCGATTCGTATCTACCTCCTGAAATCTGTTTCCTGCAATTCTGCCTTGATTTCAAATCCTCTTCTTTGCCTTCCCTCAATATGTTTGTGGACGAAAGTTATCATTTATAACTCTGCAGGTTTGTGAATTGCAGTGCCCTGAACCTCCATTTTACAACTCGTTTTTATGGGAGCTGGCCGCAAAATCGCAGAATGGCTTCAGGCCCTGTTCTGGTTCCGGGGGTCAGGCTGAGCCTGTGGTTAATTCTTCTTTCTGATGGGAAAATAGAGTGACCTGTGCCTGTCCCAACACCAAGAGCTAGTCTCTCGTTGGTTCCACGTCTTCCCGTTTATCCTCAGGACAAATTGCAACCTGTACGGAACAGGAGGTTAAAGGTGCTGATGCTCCAAGTAGGGAGCTTGCTAGTAAAGCGGCTGGAATGGCGAACCCGGGCACAAGGAGATGAGAAATGAGGTGTGTTTTAGAAACCTTTCCCCATCACACGGTGTACCATCTTCTGGGTTTCTCATGCATGTTTTTGATGTAGGAAGATGCCCTTGAACCTGGAGATTTGGGACCCATGCGATGGGTACCACGCAGTATTCCTTTAAAGGGTCTGCGTTTGCTCACCCAACCTCACCAAACCTCTCAGCCCCAAGAGTGTCCACCCTTATGTCTCATCCAGCTGTGCGTCTAGATATGGTCAATCCAGGTTGCATCACAGCCCCTGAACGCATTGTGTAAGAATTTCTCTCTCTTTCACTGTCTTTGTTTCATGGGTGTTTCAAAGTAATTTATTTTTATAATGGGGTTTAGCTGCTTTTCACTGCTGTGTTTATGCCGCTTTACACCCACTTGACACACTAACAGAGAGATATCAATACATAGGTTTTACGATTATTATTAGTCAGATATATTCTTGTGCGGTGAATAGGGCGTGTTGAGTCCAGTTCTCTGAGCAAGGAGTAGGTCTTGTCTATTACATATTGGGTTTATGGAACGGTATCTGAGCTAATTTGATACCCTTGTTTTATGTATCACCCCACCTCACCTTTCCCGTTAAGCAGCCATAGTGTGTTTTCTGCATGTGTGACTCTGTTCTGTTTTGTAATTCAGTTCAAGTGTAACGGTTTTTACATTCCCTCTATCAGTGATACCTTATGAGAAGTGTCCTTTTCTGTGTGACTTATTTCACTTAGAATCGTTGTACCTAAATCCACTCATCATGCTGCTACTAACCTTACGACATTGATTTCCTGGCTGAGTGATATTCCATTGTACATAAGGACCACAACTTCTTTATCCATTTTTCTCTTTCCTGGGATATTTAAGGTGGAATGAAGTGGAGGTCCTGGTCAACAGAGCAGCCCTAAACTTTGGGGTGCTTGTGTCTTGCTGATTTTTAATTTTCCCAATTTATAACCCCATGAGTGGAAGTGCCCTATGCTCTCTAAGCTGTGTTTTTCAGATGTTTCAGGACTCACCGTACACTTCTCCGGAGTGGCTCTTGGCAATTTACATCCCGCCCATCAGTGTAGCAAGGCTCCCATTTCTCCATGGCCTGTCCTGCATTTCTGGTTTTGACACTTTTTTCAGCATGGCCCTTTTGACCGATGGGAAGTGAGACTTCTTTGTAGCGCTGATTTGCCTTTCCAGGTTGCTTGGTTGGCCAAAAAGGGCGTATGCGTTTTTTCCTGAATATACTCAGGAAAAAACGCATACGCCCTTTATGGCCAAGGGCATCATTGTCAACGTTTTGCCGCTTTTCATGTGCTTTAAAGGCGATTCGTATCTACCTCCTGAAATCTGTTTCCTGCAATTCTGCCTTGATTTCAAATCCTCTTCTTTGCCTTCCCTCAATATGTTTGTGGACGAGAGTTATCATTTACAACTCTGCAGGTTTGTGAATTGCAGTGCCCTGAACCTCCATTTTACAACTCGTTTTTATGGGAGCTGGCCGCAAAATCGCAGAATGGCTTCAGGCCCTGTTCTGGTTCCGGGGGTCAGGCTGAGCCTGTGGTTAATTCTTCTTTCTGATGGGAAAATAGAGTGACCTGTGCCTGTCCCAACACCAAGAGCTAGTCTCTCGTTGGTTCCACGTCTTCCCGTTTATCCTCAGGACAAATTGCAACCTGTACGGAACAGGAGGTTAAAGGTGCTGATGCTCCAAGTAGGGAGCTTGCTAGTAAAGCAGCTGGAATGGCGAACCCGGGCACAAGGAGATGAGAAATGAGGTGCGTTTTAGAAACCTTTCCCCATCACACGGTGTACCATCTTCTGGGTTTCTCATGCATGTTTTTGATGTAGGAAGATGCCCTTGAACCTGGAGATTTGGGACCCATGCGATGGGTACCACGCAGTATTCCTTTAAAGGGTCTGCGTTTGCTCACCCAACCTCACCAAACCTCTCAGCCCCAAGAGTGTCCACCCTTATGTCTCATCCAGCTGTGCGTCTAGATATGGTCAATCCAGGTTGCATCACAGCCCCTGAACGCATTGTGTAAGAATTTCTCTCTCTTTCACTGTCTTTGTTTCATGGGTGTTTCAAAGTAATTTATTTTTATAATGGGGTTTAGCTGCTTTTCACTGCTGTGTTTATGCCGCTTTACACCCACTTGACACACTAACAGAGAGATATCAATACATAGGTTTTACGATTATTATTAGTCAGATATATTCTTGTGCGGTGAATAGGGCGTGTTGAGTCCAGTTCTCTGAGCAAGGAGTAGGTCTTGTCTATTACATATTGGGTTTATGGAACGGTATCTGAGCTAATTTGATACCCTTGTTTTATGTATCACCCCACCTCACCTTTCCCGTTAAGCAGCCATAGTGTGTTTTCTGCATGTGTGACTCTGTTCTGTTTTGTAATTCAGTTCAAGTGTAACGGTTTTTACATTCCCTCTATCAGTGATACCTTATGAGAAGTGTCCTTTTCTGTGTGACTTATTTCACTTAGAATCGTCGTACCTAAATCCACTCATCATGCTGCTACTACCCTTACGACATTGATTTCCTGGCTGAGTGATATTCCAATGTACATAAGGACCACAACTTCTTTATCCATTTTTCTCTTTCCTGGGATATTTAAGGTGGAATGAAGTGGAGGTCCTGGTCAACAGAGCAGCCCTAAACTTTGGGGTGCTTGTGTCTTGCTGATTTTTAATTTTCCCAATTTATACCCCCATGAGTGGAAGTGCCCTATGCTCTCTAAGCTGTGTTTTTCAGATGTTTCAGGACTCACCGGACACTTCTCCAGAGTGGCTCTTGGCAATTTACATCCCGCCCATCAGTGTAGCAAGGCTCCCATTTCTCCATGGCCTGTCCTGCATTTCTGGTTTTGACACTTTTTTCAGCATGGCCCTTTTGACCGATGGGAAGCGAGACTTCTTTGTAGCGCTGATTTGCCTTTCCAGGTTGCTTGGTTGGCCAAAAAGGGCGTATGCGTTTTTTCCTGAATATATTCAGGAAAAAAAGCATACGCCCTTTTTGGCCAAGGGCATCATTGTCAACGTTTTGCCGCTTTTCATGTGCTTTAAAGGCGATTCGTATCTACCTCCTGAAATCTGTTTCGTGCAATTCTGCCTTGATTTCAAATCCTCTTCTTTGCCTTCCCTCAATATATTTGTGGACGAGAGTTATCATTTATAACTCTGCAGGTTTGTGAATTGCAGTGCCCTGAACCTCCATTTTACAACTCGTTTTTATGGGAGCTGGCCGCAAAATCGCAGAATGGCTTCAGGCCCTGTTCTGGTTCTGGGGCGCAGGCTGAGCCTGTGGTTAATTCTTCTTTCTGATGGGAAAATAGAGTGACCTGTGCCTGTCCCAACACCAAGAGCTAGTCTCTCGTTGGTTCCACGTCTTCCCGTTTATCCTCAGGACAAATTGCAACCTGTATGGAACAGGAGGTTAAAGGTGCTGATGCTCCAAGTAGGGAGCTTGCTAGTAAAGAGGCTGGAATGGCGAACCCGGGCACAAGGAGATGAGAAATGAGGTGCGTTTTAGAAACCTTTCCCCATCACACGGTGTACCATCTTCTGGGTTTCTCATGCATGTTTTTGATGTAGGAAGATGCCCTTGAACCTGGAGATTTGGGACCCATGCGATGGGTACCACGCAGTATTCCTTTAAAGGGTCTGCGTTTGCTCACCCAACCTCACCAAACCTCTCAGCCCCAAGAGTGTCCACCCTTATGTCTCATCCAGCTGTGCGTCTAGATATGGTCAATCCAGGTTGCATCACAGCCCCTGAACGCATTGTGTAAGAATTTCTCTCTCTTTCACTGTCTTTGTTTCATGGGTGTTTCAAAGTAATTTATTTTTATAATGGGGTTTAGCTGCTTTTCACTGCTGTGTTTATGCCGCTTTACACCCACTTGACACACTAACAGAGAGATATCAATACATAGGTTTTACGATTATTATTAGTCAGATATATTCTTGTGCGGTGAATAGGGCGTGTTGAGTCCAGTTCTCTGAGCAAGGAGTAGGTCTTGTCTATTACATATTGGGTTTATGGAACGGTATCTGAGCTAATTTGATACCCTTGTTTTATGTATCACCCCACCTCACCTTTCCCGTTAAGCAGCCATAGTGTGTTTTCTGCATGTGTGACTCTGTTCTGTTTTGTAATTCAGTTCAAGTGTAACGGTTTTTACATTCCCTCTATCAGTGATACCTTATGAGAAGTGTCCTTTTCTGTGTGACTTATTTCACTTAGAATCGTCGTACCTAAATCCACTCATCATGCTGCTACTAACCTTACGACATTGATTTCCTGGCTGAGTGATATTCCAATGTACATAAGGACCACAACTTCTTTATCCATTTTTCTCTTTCCTGGGATATTTAAGGTGGAATGAAGTGGAGGTCCTGGTCAACAGAGCAGCCCTAAACTTTGGGGTGCTTGTGTCTTGCTGATTTTTAATTTTCCCAATTTATACCCCCATGAGTGGAAGTGCCCTATGCTCTCTAAGCTGTGTTTTTCAGATGTTTCAGGACTCACCGGACACTTCTCCAGAGTGGCTCTTGGCAATTTACATCCCGCCCATCAGTGTAGCAAGGCTCCCATTTCTCCATGGCCTGTCCTGCATTTCTGGTTTTGACACTTTTTTCAGCATGGCCCTTTTGACCGATGGGAAGCGAGACTTCTTTGTAGCGCTGATTTGCCTTTCCAGGTTGCTTGGTTGGCCAAAAAGGCGTATGCGTTTTTTCCTGAATATATTCAGGAAAAAACGCATACGCCCTTTTTGGCCAAGGGCATCATTGTCAACGTTTTGCCGCTTTTCATGTGCTTTAAAGGCGATTCGTATCTACCTCCTGAAATCTGTTTCGTGCAATTCTGCCTTGATTTCAAATCCTCTTCTTTGCCTTCCCTCAATATATTTGTGGACGAGAGTTATCATTTATAACTCTGCAGGTTTGTGAATTGCAGTGCCCTGAACCTCCATTTTACAACTCGTTTTTATGGGAGCTGGCCGCAAAATCGCAGAATGGCTTCAGGCCATGTTCTGGTTCCGGGGGGCAGGCTGAGCCTGTGGTTAATTCTTCTTTCTGATGGGAAAATAGAGTGACCTGTGCCTGTCCCAACACCAAGAGCTAGTCTCTCGTTGGTTCCACGTCTTCCCGTTTATCCTCAGGACAAATTGCAACCTGTACGGAACAGGAGGTTAAAGGTGCTGATGCTCCAAGTAGGGAGCTTGCTAGTAAAGCGGCTGGAATGGCGAACCCGGGCACAAGGAGATGAGAAATGAGGTGCGTTTTAGAAACCTTTCCCCATCACACGGTGTACCATCTTCTGGGTTTCTCATGCATGTTTTTGATGTAGGAAGATGCCCTTGAACCTGGAGATTTGGGACCCATGCGATGGGTACCACGCAGTATTCCTTTAAAGGGTCTGCGTTTGCTCACCCAACCTCACCAAACCTCTCAGCCCCAAGAGTGTCCACCCTTATGTCTCATCCAGCTGTGCGTCTAGATATGGTCAATCCAGGTTGCATCACAGCCCCTGAACGCATTGTGTAAGAATTTCTCTCTCTTTCACTGTCTTTGTTTCATGGGTGTTTCAAAGTAATTTATTTTTATAATGGGGTTTAGCTGCTTTTCACTGCTGTGTTTATGCCGCTTTACACCCACTTGACACACTAACAGAGAGATATCAATACATAGGTTTTACGATTATTATTAGTCAGATATATTCTTGTGCGGTGAATAGGGCGTGTTGAGTCCAGTTCTCTGAGCAAGGAGTAGGTCTTGTCTATTACATATTGGGTTTATGGAACGGTATCTGAGCTAATTTGATACCCTTGTTTTATGTATCACCCCACCTCACCTTTCCCGTTAAGCAGCCATAGTGTGTTTTCTGCATGTGTGACTCTGTTCTGTTTTGTAATTCAGTTCAAGTGTAACGGTTTTTACATTCCCTCTATCAGTGATACCTTATGAGAAGTGTCCTTTTCTGTGTGACTTATTTCACTTAGAATCGTTGTACCTAAATCCACTCATCATGCTGCTACTAACCTTACGACATTGATTTCCTGGCTGAGTGATATTCCATTGTACATAAGGACGACAACTTCTTTATCCATTTTTCTCTTTCCTGGGATATTTAAGGTGGAATGAAGTGGAGGTCCTGGTCAACAGAGCAGCCCTAAACTTTGGGGTGCTTGTGTCTTGCTGATTTTTAATTTTCCCAATTTATAACCCCATGAGTGGAAGTGCCCTATGCTCTCTAAGCTGTGTTTTTCAGATGTTTCAGGACTCACCGTACACTTCTCCGGAGTGGCTCTTGGCAATTTACATCCCGCCCATCAGTGTAGCAAGGCTCCCATTTCTCCATGGCCTGTCCTGCATTTCTGGTTTTGACACTTTTTTCAGCATGGCCCTTTTGACCGATGGGAAGTGAGACTTCTTTGTAGCGCTGATTTGCCTTTCCAGGTTGCTTGGTTGGCCAAAAAGGGCGTATGCGTTTTTTCCTGAATATACTCAGGAAAAAACGCATACGCCCTTTATGGCCAAGGGCATCATTGTCAACGTTTTGCCGCTTTTCATGTGCTTTAAAGGCGATTCGTATCTACCTCCTGAAATCTGTTTCCTGCAATTCTGCCTTGATTTCAAATCCTCTTCTTTGCCTTCCCTCAATATATTTGTGGACGAGATTTATCATTTACAACTCTGCAGGTTTGTGAATTGCAGTGCCCTGAACCTCCATTTTACAACTCGTTTTTATGGGAGCTGGCCGCAAAATCGCAGAATGGCTTCAGGCCCTGTTCTGGTTCCGGGGGTCAGGCTGAGCCTGTGGTTAATTCTTCTTTCTGATGGGAAAATAGAGTGACCTGTGCCTGTCCCAACACCAAGAGCTAGTCTCTCGTTGGTTCCACGTCTTCCCGTTTATCCTCAGGACAAATTGCAACCTGTACGGAACAGGAGGTTAAAGGTGCTGATGCTCCAAGTAGGGAGCTTGCTAGTAAAGCAGCTGGAATGGCGAACCCGGGCACAAGGAGATGAGAAATGAGGTGCGTTTTAGAAACCTTTCCCCATCACACGGTGTACCATCTTCTGGGTTTCTCATGCATGTTTTTGATGTAGGAAGATGCCCTTGAACCTGGAGATTTGGGACCCATGCGATGGGTACCACGCAGTATTCCTTTAAAGGGTCTGCGTTTGCTCACCCAACCTCACCAAACCTCTCAGCCCCAAGAGTGTCCACCCTTATGTCTCATCCAGCTGTGCGTCTAGATATGGTCAATCCAGGTTGCATCACAGCCCCTGAACGCATTGTGTAAGAATTTCTCTCTATTTCACTGTCTTTGTTTCATGGTGGTTTCAAAGTAATTTATTTTTATAATGGGGTTTAGCTGCTTTTCACTGCTGTGTTTATGCCGCTTTACACCCACTTGACACACTAACAGAGAGATATCAATACATAGGTTTTACGATTATTATTAGTCAGATATATTGTTGTGCGGTGAATAGGGCGTGTTGAGTCCAGTTCTCTGAGCAAGGAGTAGGTCTTGTCTATTACATATTGGGTTTATGGAACGGTATCTGAGCTAATTTGATACCCTTGTTTTATGTATCACCCCACCTCACCTTTCCCGTTAAGCAGCCATAGTGTGTTTTCTGCATGTGTGACTCTGTTCTGTTTTGTAATTCAGTTCAAGTGTAACGGTTTTTACATTCCCTCTATCAGTGATACCTTATGAGAAGTGTCCTTTTCTGTGTGACTTATTTCACTTAGAATCGTCGTACCTAAATCCACTCATCATGCTGCTACTACCCTTACGACATTGATTTCCTGGCTGAGTGATATTCCAATGTACATAAGGACCACAACTTCTTTATCCATTTTTCTCTTTCCTGGGATATTTAAGGTGGAATGAAGTGGAGGTCCTGGTCAACAGAGCAGCCCTAAACTTTGGGGTGCTTGTGTCTTGCTGATTTTTAATTTTCCCAATTTATACCCCCATGAGTGGAAGTGCCCTATGCTCTCTAAGCTGTGTTTTTCAGATGTTTCAGGACTCACCGGACACTTCTCCAGAGTGGCTCTTGGCAATTTACATCCCGCCCATCAGTGTAGCAAGGCTCCCATTTCTCCATGGCCTGTCCTGCATTTCTGGTTTTGACACTTTTTTCAGCATGGCCCTTTTGACCGATGGGAAGCGAGACTTCTTTGTAGCGCTGATTTGCCTTTCCAGGTTGCTTGGTTGGCCAAAAAGGGCGTATGCGTTTTTTCCTGAATATATTCAGGAAAAAACGCATACGCCCTTTTTGGCCAAGGGCATCATTGTCAACGTTTTGCCGCTTTTCATGTGCTTTAAAGGCGATTCGTATCTACCTCCTGAAATCTGTTTCGTGCAATTCTGCCTTGATTTCAAATCCTCTTCTTTGCCTTCCCTCAATATATTTGTGGACGAGAGTTATCATTTATAACTCTGCAGGTTTGTGAATTGCAGTGCCCTGAACCTCCATTTTACAACTCGTTTTTATGGGAGCTGGCCGCAAAATCGCAGAATGGCTTCAGGCCCTGTTCTGGTTCTGGGGCGCAGGCTGAGCCTGTGGTTAATTCTTCTTTCTGATGGGAAAATAGAGTGACCTGTGCCTGTCCCAACACCAAGAGCTAGTCTCTCGTTGGTTCCACGTCTTCCCGTTTATCCTCAGGACAAATTGCAACCTGTATGGAACAGGAGGTTAAAGGTGCTGATGCTCCAAGTAGGGAGCTTGCTAGTAAAGAGGCTGGAATGGCGAACCCGGGCACAAGGAGATGAGAAATGAGGTGCGTTTTAGAAACCTTTCCCCATCACACGGTGTACCATCTTCTGGGTTTCTCATGCATGTTTTTGATGTAGGAAGATGCCCTTGAACCTGGAGATTTGGGACCCATGCAATGGGTACCATGCAGTATTCCTTTAAAGGGTCTGCGTTTGCTCACCCAACCTCACCAAACCTCTCAGCCCCAAGAGTGTCCACCCTTATGTCTCATCCAGCTGTGCGTCTAGATATGGTCAATCCAGGTTGCATCACAGCCCCTGAACGCATTGTGTAAGAATTTCTCTCTCTTTCACTGTCTTTGTTTCATGGGTGTTTCAAAGTAATTTATTTTTATAATGGGGTTTAGCTGCTTTTCACTGCTGTGTTTATGCCGCTTTACACCCACTTGACACACTAACAGAGAGATATCAATACATAGGTTTTACGATTATTATTAGTCAGATATATTCTTGTGCGGTGAATAGGGCGTGTTGAGTCCAGTTCTCTGAGCAAGGAGTAGGTCTTGTCTATTACATATTGGGTTTATGGAACGGTATCTGAGCTAATTTGATACCCTTGTTTTATGTATCACCCCACCTCACCTTTCCCGTTAAGCAGCCATAGTGTGTTTTCTGCATGTGTGACTCTGTTCTGTTTTGTAATTCAGTTCAAGTGTAACGGTTTTTACATTCCCTCTATCAGTGATACCTTATGAGAAGTGTCCTTTTCTGTGTGACTTATTTCACTTAGAATCGTCGTACCTAAATCCACTCATCATGCTGCTACTAACCTTACGACATTGATTTCCTGGCTGAGTGATATTCCAATGTACATAAGGACCACAACTTCTTTATCCATTTTTCTCTTTCCTGGGATATTTAAGGTGGAATGAAGTGGAGGTCCTGGTCAACAGAGCAGCCCTAAACTTTGGGGTGCTTGTGTCTTGCTGATTTTTAATTTTCCCAATTTATACCCCCATGAGTGGAAGTGCCCTATGCTCTCTAAGCTGTGTTTTTCAGATGTTTCAGGACTCACCGGACACTTCTCCAGAGTGGCTCTTGGCAATTTACATCCCGCCCATCAGTGTAGCAAGGCTCCCATTTCTCCATGGCCTGTCCTGCATTTCTGGTTTTGACACTTTTTTCAGCATGGCCCTTTTGACCGATGGGAAGCGAGACTTCTTTGTAGCGCTGATTTGCCTTTCCAGGTTGCTTGGTTGGCCAAAAAGGCGTATGCGTTTTTTCCTGAATATATTCAGGAAAAAACGCATACGCCCTTTTTGGCCAAGGGCATCATTGTCAACGTTTTGCCGCTTTTCATGTGCTTTAAAGGCGATTCGTATCTACCTCCTGAAATCTGTTTCGTGCAATTCTGCCTTGATTTCAAATCCTCTTCTTTGCCTTCCCTCAATATATTTGTGGACGAGAGTTATCATTTATAACTCTGCAGGTTTGTGAATTGCAGTGCCCTGAACCTCCATTTTACAACTCGTTTTTATGGGAGCTGGCCGCAAAATCGCAGAATGGCTTCAGGCCATGTTCTGGTTCCGGGGGGCAGGCTGAGCCTGTGGTTAATTCTTCTTTCTGATGGGAAAATAGAGTGACCTGTGCCTGTCCCAACACCAAGAGCTAGTCTCTCGTTGGTTCCACGTCTTCCCGTTTATCCTCAGGACAAATTGCAACCTGTACGGAACAGGAGGTTAAAGGTGCTGATGCTCCAAGTAGGGAGCTTGCTAGTAAAGCGGCTGGAATGGCGAACCCGGGCACAAGGAGATGAGAAATGAGGTGCGTTTTAGAAACCTTTCCCCATCACACGGTGTACCATCTTCTGGGTTTCTCATGCATGTTTTTGATGTAGGAAGATGCCCTTGAACCTGGAGATTTGGGACCCATGCGATGGGTACCACGCAGTATTCCTTTAAAGGGTCTGCGTTTGCTCACCCAACCTCACCAAACCTCTCAGCCCCAAGAGTGTCCACCCTTATGTCTCATCCAGCTGTGCGTCTAGATATGGTCAATCCAGGTTGCATCACAGCCCCTGAACGCATTGTGTAAGAATTTCTCTCTCTTTCACTGTCTTTGTTTCATGGTGGTTTCAAAGTAATTTATTTTTATAATGGGGTTTAGCTGCTTTTCACTGCTGTGTTTATGCCGCTTTACACCCACTTGACACACTAACAGAGAGATATCAATACATAGGTTTTACGATTATTATTAGTCAGATATATTCTTGTGCGGTGAATAGGGCGTGTTGAGTCCAGTTCTCTGAGCAAGGAGTAGGTCTTGTCTATTACATATTGGGTTTATGGAACGGTATCTGAGCTAATTTGATACCCTTGTTTTATGTATCACCCCACCTCACCTTTCCCGTTAAGCAGCCATAGTGTGTTTTCTGCATGTGTGACTCTGTTCTGTTTTGTAATTCAGTTCAAGTGTAACGGTTTTTACATTCCCTCTATCAGTGATACCTTATGAGAAGTGTCCTTTTCTGTGTGACTTATTTCACTTAGAATCGTCATACCTAAATCCACTCATCATGCTGCTACTAACCTTACGACATTGATTTCCTGGCTGAGTGATATTCCATTGTACATAAGGACCACAACTTCTTTCTCCATTTTTCTCTTTCCTGGGATATTTAAGGTGGAATGAAGTGGAGGTCCTGGTCAACAGAGCAGCCCTAAACTTTGGGGTGCTTGTGTCTTGCTGATTTTTCATTTTCCCAATTTATACCCCCATGAGTGGAAGTGCCCTATGCTCTCTAAGCTGTGTTTTTCAGATGTTTCAGGACTCACCGGACACTTCTCCAGAGTGGCTCTTGGCAATTTACATCCCGCCCATCAGTGTAGCAAGGCTCCCATTTCTCCATGGCCTGTCCTGCATTTCTGGTTTTGACACTTTTTTCAGCATGGCCCTTTTGACCGATGGGAAGCGAGACTTCTTTGTAGCGCTGATTTGCCTTTCCAGGTTGCTTGCTTGGCCAAAAAGGGCGTATGCGTTTTTTCCTGAATATATTCAGGAAAAAACGCATACGCCCTTTTTGGCCAAGGGCATCATTGTCAACGTTTTGCCGCTTTTCATGTGCTTTAAAGGCGATTCGTATCTACCTCCTGAAATCTGTTTCGTGCAATTCTGCCTTGATTTCAAATCCTCTTCTTTGCCTTCCCTCAATATATTTGTGGACGAGAGTTATCATTTATAACTCTGCAGGTTTGTGAATTGCAGTGCCCTGAACCTCCATTTTACAACTCGTTTTTATGGGAGCTGGCCGCAAAATCGCAGAATGGCTTCAGGCCCTGTTCTGGTTCCGGGGGTCAGGCTGAGCCTGTGGTTAATTCTTCTTTCTGATGGGAAAATAGAGTGACCTGTGCCTGTCCCAACACCAAGAGCTAGTCTCTCGTTGGTTCCACGTCTTCCCGTTTATCCTCAGGACAAATTGCAACCTGTACGGAACAGGAGGTTAAAGGTGCTGATGCCCCAAGTAGGGAGCTTGCTAGTAAAGCGGCTGGAATGGCGAACCCGGGCACAAGGAGATGAGAAATGAGGTGCGTTTTAGAAACCTTTCCCCATCACACGGTGTACCATCTTCTGGGTTTCTCATGCATGTTTTTGATGTAGGAAGATGCCCTTGAACCTGGAGATTTGGGACCCATGTGATGGGTACCACGCAGTATTACTTTAAAGGGTCTGCGTTTGCTCACCCAACCTCACCAAACCTCTCAGCCCCAAGAGTGTCCACCCTTATGTCTCATCCAGCTGTGCGTCTAGATATGGTCAATCCAGGTTGCATCACAGCTCCTGAACGCATTGTGTAAGAATTTCTCTCTCTTTCACTGTCTTTGTTTCATGGGTGTTTCAAAGTAATTTATTTTTATAATGGGGTTTAGCTGCTTTTCACTGCTGTGTTTATGCCGCTTTAAACCCACTTGACACACTAACAGAGAGATATCAATACATAGGTTTTACGATTATTATTAGTCAGATATATTCTTGTGCGGTGAATAGGGCGTGTTGAGTCCAGTTCTCTGAGCAAGGAGTAGGTCTTGTCTATTACATATTGGGTTTATGGAACGGTATCTGAGCTAATTTGATACCCTTGTTTTATGTATCACCCCACCTCACCTTTCCCGTTAAGCAGCCATAGTGTGTTTTCTGCATGTGTGACTCTGTTCTGTTTTGTAATTCAGTTCAAGTGTAACGGTTTTTACATTCCCTCTATCAGTGATACCTTATGAGAAGTGTCCTTTTCTGTGTGACTTATTTCACTTAGAATCGTCGTACCTAAATCCACTCATCATGCTGCTACTAACCTTACGACATTGATTTCCTGGCTGAGTGATATTCCATTGTACATAAGGACCACAACTTCTTTATCCATTTTTCTCTTTCCTGGGATATTTAAGGTGGAATGAAGTGGAGGTCCTGGTCAACAGAGCAGCCCTAAACTTTGGGGTGCTTGTGTCTTGCTGATTTTTAATTTTCCCAATTTATACCCCCATGAGTGGAAGTGCCCTATGCTCTCTAAGCTGTGTTTTTCAGATGTTTCAGGACTCACCGGACACTTCTCCAGAGTGGCTCTTGGCAATTTACATCCCGCCCATCAGTGTAGCAAGGCTCCCATTTCTCCATGGCCTGTCCTGCATTTCTGGTTTTGACATTTTTTTCAGCATGGCCCTTTTGACCGATGGGAAGCGAGACTTCTTTGTAGCGCTGATTTGCCTTTCCAGGTTGCTTGGTTGGCCAAAAAGGGCGTATGCGTTTTTTCCTGAATATATTCAGGAAAAAACGCATACGCCCTTTATGGCCAAGGGCATCATTGTCAACGTTTTGCCGCTTTTCATGTGCTTTAAAGGCGATTCGTATCTACCTCCTGAAATCTGTTTCCTGCAATTCTGCCTTGATTTCAAATCCTCTTCTTTGCCTTCCCTCAATATATTTGTGGACGAGAGTTATCATTTATAACTCTGCAGGTTTGTGAATTGCAGTGCCCTGAACCTCCATTTTACAACTCGTTTTTATGGGAGCTGGCCGCAAAATCGCAGAATGGCTTCAGGCCCTGTTCTGGTTCCGGGGGTCAGGCTGAGCCTGTGGTTAATTCTTCTTTCTGATGGGAAAATAGAGTGACCTGTGCCTGTCCCAACACCAAGAGCTAGTCTCTCGTTGGTTCCACGTCTTCCCGTTTATCCTCAGGACAAATTGCAACCTCTACGGAACAGGAGGTTAAAGGTGCTGATGCTCCAAGTAGGGAGCTTGATAGTAAAGCGGCTGGAATGGCGAACCCGGGCACAAGGAGATGAGAAATGAGGTGCGTTTTAGAAACCTTTCCCCATCACACGGTGTACCATCTTCTGGGTTTCTCATGCATGTTTTTGATGTAGGAAGATGCCCTTGAACCTGGAGATTTGGGACCCATGCGATGGGTACCACGCAGTATTACTTTAAAGGGTCTGCGTTTGCTCACCCAACCTCACCAAACCTCTCAGCCCCAAGAGTGTCCACCCTTATGTCTCATCCAGCTGTGCGTCTAGATATGGTCAATCCAGGTTGCATCACAGCTCCTGAACGCATTATGTAAGAATTTCTCTCTCTTTCACTGTCTTTGTTTCATGGGTGTTTCAAAGTAATTTATTTTTATAATGGGGTTTAGCTGCTTTTCACTGCTGTGTTTATGCCGCTTTACACCCACTTGACACACTAACAGAGAGATATCAATACATAGGTTTTACGATTATTATTAGTCAGATATATTCTTGTGCGGTGAATAGGGCGTGTTGAGTCCAGTTCTCTGAGCAAGGAGTAGGTCTTGTCTATTACATATTGGGTTTATGGAACGGTATCTGAGCTAATTTGATACCCTTGTTTTATGTATCACCCCACCTCACCTTTCCCGTTAAGCAGCCATAGTGTGTTTTCTGCATGTGTGACTCTGTTCTGTTTTGTAATTCAGTTCAAGTGTAACGGTTTTTACATTCCCTCTATCAGTGATACCTTATGACAAGTGTCCTTTTCTGTGTGACTTATTTCACTTAGAATCGTCATACCTAAATCCACTCATCATGCTGCTACTAACCTTACGACATTGATTTCCTGGCTGAGTGATATTCCATTGTACATAAGGACCACAACTTCTTTATCCATTTTTCTCTTTCCTGGGATATTTAAGGTGGAATGAAGTGGAGGTCCTGGTCAACAGAGCAGCCCTAAACTTTGGGGTGCTTGTGTCTTGCTGATTTTTAATTTTCCCAATTTATACCCCCATGAGTGAAAGTGCCCTATGCTCTCTAAGCTGTGTTTTTCAGATGTTTCAGGACTCACCGGACACTTCTCCAGAGTGGCTCTTGGCAATTTACATCCCGCCCATCAGTGTAGCAAGGCTCCCATTTCTCCATGGCCTGTGCTGCATTTCTGGTTTTGACACTTTTTTCAGCATGGCCCTTTTGACCGATGGGAAGCGAGACTTCTTTGTAGCGCTGATTTGCCTTTCCAGGTTGCTTGGTTGGCCAAAAAGGGCGTATGCGTTTTTTCCTGAATATATTCAGGAAAAAACGCATACGCCCTTTTTGGCCAAGGGCATCATTGTCAACGTTTTGCCGCTTTTCATGTGCTTTAAAGGCGATTCGTATCTACCTCCTGAAATCTGTTTCCTGCAATTCTGCCTTGATTTCAAATCCTCTTCTTTGCCTTCCCTCAATATATTTGTGGACGACAGTTATCATTTATAACTCTGCAGGTTTGTGAATTGCAGTGCCCTGAACCTCCATTTTACAACTCGTTTTTATGGGAGCTGGCCGCAAAATCGCAGAATGGCTTCAGGCCCTGTTCTGGTTCTGGGGCGCAGGCTGAGCCTGTGGTTAATTCTTCTTTCTGATGGGAAAATAGAGTGACCTGTGCCTGTCCCAACACCAAGAGCTAGTCTCTCGTTGGTTCCACGTCTTCCCGTTTATCCTCAGGACAAATTGCAACCTGTACGGAACAGGAGGTTAAAGGTGCTGATGCTCCAAGTAGGGAGCTTGCTAGTAAAGAGGCTGGAATGGCGAACCCGGGCACAAGGAGATGAGAAATGAGGTGCGTTTTAGAAACCTTTCCCCATCACACGGTGTACCATCTTCTGGGTTTCTCATGCATGTTTTTGATGTAGGAAGATGCCCTTGAACCTGGAGATTTGGGACCCATGCGATGGGTACCACGCAGTATTCCTTTAAAGGGTCTGCGTTTGCTCACCCAACCTCACCAAACCTCTCAGCCCCAAGAGTGTCCACCCTTATGTCTCATCCAGCTGTGCGTCTAGATATGGTCAATCCAGGTTGCATCACAGCCCTTGAACGCATTGTGTAAGAATTTCTCTCTCTTTCACTGTCTTTGTTTCATGGGTGTTTCAAAGTAATTTATTTTTATAATGGGGTTTAGCTGCTTTTCACTGCTGTGTTTATGCCGCTTTACACCCACTTGACACACTAACAGAGAGATATCTATACATAGGTTTTACGATTATTATTAGTCAGATATATTCTTGTGCGGTGAATAGGGCGTGTTGAGTCCAGTTCTCTGAGCAAGGAGTAGGTCTTGTCTATTACATATTGGGTTTATGGAACGGTATCTGAGCTAATTTGATACCCTTGTTTTATGTATCACCCCACCTCACCTTTCCCGTTAAGCAGCCATAGTGTGTTTTCTGCATGTGTGACTCTGTTCTGTTTTGTAATTCAGTTCAAGTGTAACGGTTTTTACATTCCCTCTATCAGTGATACCTTATGAGAAGTGTCCTTTTCTGTGTGACTTATTTCACTTAGAATCGTCGTACCTAAATCCACTCATCATGCTGCTACTAACCTTACGACATTGATTTCCTGGCTGAGTGATATTCCATTGTACATAAGGACGACAACTTCTTTATCCATTTTTCTCTTTCCTGGGATATTTAAGGTGGAATGAAGTGGAGGTCCTGGTCAACAGAGCAGCCCTAAACTTTGGGGTGCTTGTGTCTTGCTGATTTTTAATTTTCCCAATTTATACCCCCATGAGTGGAAGTGCCCTATGCTCTCTAAGCTGTGTTTTTCAGATGTTTCAGGACTCACCGGACACTTCTCCAGAGTGGCTCTTGGCAATTTACATCCCGCCCATCAGTGTAGCAAGGCTCCCATTTCTCCATGGCCTGTCCTGCATTTCTGGTTTTGACACTTTTTTCAGCATGGCCCTTTTGACCGATGGGAAGCGAGACTTCTTTGTAGCGCTGATTTGCCTTTCCAGGTTGCTTGCTTGGCCAAAAAGGGCGTATGCGTTTTTTCCTGAATATATTCAGGAAAAAACGCATACGCCCTTTTTGGCCAAGGGCATCATTGTCAACGTTTTGCCGCTTTTCATGTGCTTTAAAGGCGATTC
The DNA here is from genome assembly GCF_965194805.1 of Balaenoptera borealis. Classification (NCBI taxonomy): domain Eukaryota; kingdom Metazoa; phylum Chordata; class Mammalia; order Artiodactyla; family Balaenopteridae; genus Balaenoptera; species Balaenoptera borealis. The sequence continues at coordinate 22,184 of NW_028123386.1, read as the reverse complement.
GTATCTACCTCCTGAAATCTGTTTCCTGCAATTCTGCCTTGATTTCAAATCCTCTTCTTTGCCTTCCCTCAATATATTTGTGGACGACAGTTATCATTTATAACTCTGTAGGTTTGTGAATTGCAGTGCCCTGAACCTCCATTTTACAACTCGTTTTTATGGGAGCTGGCCGCAAAATCGCAGAATGGCTTCAGGCCCTGTTCTGGTTCTGGGGCGCAGGCTGAGCCTGTGGTTAATTCTTCTTTCTGATGGGAAAATAGAGTGACCTGTGCCTGTCCCAACACCAAGAGCTAGTCTCTCGTTGGTTCCACGTCTTCCCGTTTATCCTCAGGACAAATTGCAACCTGTATGGAACAGGAGGTTAAAGGTGCTGATGCTCCAAGTAGGGAGCTTGCTAGTAAAGCGGCTGGAATGGCGAACCCGGGCACAAGGAGATGAGAAATGAGGTGCGTTTTAGAAACCTTTCCCCATCACACGGTGTACCATCTTCTGGGTTTCTCATGCATGTTTTTGATGTAGGAAGATGCCCTTGAACCTGGAGATTTGGGACCCATGCGATGGGTACCACGCAGTATTCCTTTAAAGGGTCTGCGTTTGCTCACCCAACCTCACCAAACCTCTCAGCCCCAAGAGTGTCCACCCTTATGTCTCATCCAGCTGTGCGTCTAGATATGGTCAATCCAGGTTGCATCACAGCCCCTGAACGCATTGTGTAAGAATTTCTCTCTCTTTCACTGTCTTTGTTTCATGGGTGTTTCAAAGTAATTTATTTTTATAATGGGGTTTAGCTGCTTTTCACTGCTGTGTTTATGCCGCTTTACACCCACTTGACACACTAACAGAGAGATATCTATACATAGGTTTTACGATTATTATTAGTCAGATATATTCTTGTGCGGTGAATAGGGCGTGTTGAGTCCAGTTCTCTGAGCAAGGAGTAGGTCTTGTCTATTACATATTGGGTTTATGGAACGGTATCTGAGCTAATTTGATACCCTTGTTTTATGTATCACCCCACCTCACCTTTCCCGTTAAGCAGCCATAGTGTGTTTTCTGCATGTGTGACTCTGTTCTGTTTTGTAATTCAGTTCAAGTGTAACGGTTTTTACATTCCCTCTATCAGTGATACCTTATGAGAAGTGTCCTTTTCTGTGTGACTTATTTCACTTAGAATCGTCGTACCTAAATCCACTCATCATGCTGCTACTAACCTTACGACATTGATTTCCTGGCTGAGTGATATTCCATTGTACATAAGGACGACAACTTCTTTATCCATTTTTCTCTTTCCTGGGATATTTAAGGTGGAATGAAGTGGAGGTCCTGGTCAACAGAGCAGCCCTAAACTTTGGGGTGCTTGTGTCTTGCTGATTTTTAATTTTCCCAATTTATACCCCCATGAGTGGAAGTGCCCTATGCTCTCTAAGCTGTGTTTTTCAGATGTTTCAGGACTCACCGGACACTTCTCCAGAGTGGCTCTTGGCAATTTACATCCCGCCCATCAGTGTAGCAAGGCTCCCATTTCTCCATGGCCTGTCCTGCATTTCTGGTTTTGACACTTTTTTCAGCATGGCCCTTTTGACCGATGGGAAGCGAGACTTCTTTGTAGCGCTGATTTGCCTTTCCAGGTTGCTTGGTTGGCCAAAAAGGGCGTATGCGTTTTTTCCTGAATATATTCAGGAAAAAACGCATACGCCCTTTTTGGCCAAGGGCATCATTGTCAACGTTTTGCCGCTTTTCATGTGCTTTAAAGGCGATTCGTATCTACCTCCTGAAATCTGTTTCCTGCAATTCTGCCTTGATTTCAAATCCTCTTCTTTGCCTTCCCTCAATATATTTGTGGACGACAGTTATCATTTATAACTCTGTAGGTTTGTGAATTGCAGTGCCCTGAACCTCCATTTTACAACTCGTTTTTATGGGAGCTGGCCGCAAAATCGCAGAATGGCTTCAGGCCCTGTTCTGGTTCTGGGGCGCAGGCTGAGCCTGTGGTTAATTCTTCTTTCTGATGGGAAAATAGAGTGACCTGTGCCTGTCCCAACACCAAGAGCTAGTCTCTCGTTGGTTCCACGTCTTCCCGTTTATCCTCAGGACAAATTGCAACCTGTATGGAACAGGAGGTTAAAGGTGCTGATGCTCCAAGTAGGGAGCTTGCTAGTAAAGCGGCTGGAATGGCGAACCCGGGCACAAGGAGATGAGAAATGAGGTGCGTTTTAGAAACCTTTCCCCATCACACGGTGTACCATCTTCTGGGTTTCTCATGCATGTTTTTGATGTAGGAAGATGCCCTTGAACCTGGAGATTTGGGACCCATGCGATGGGTACCACGCAGTATTCCTTTAAAGGGTCTGCGTTTGCTCACCCAACCTCACCAAACCTCTCAGCCCCAAGAGTGTCCACCCTTATGTCTCATCCAGCTGTGGGTCTAGATATGGTCAATCCAGGTTGCATCACAGCCCCTGAACGCATTGTGTAAGAATTTCTCTCTCTTTCACTGTCTTTGTTTCATGGTGGTTTCAAAGTAATTTATTTTTATAATGGGGTTTAGCTGCTTTTCACTGCTGTGTTTATGCCGCTTTACACCCACTTGACACACTAACAGAGAGATATCAATACATAGGTTTTACGATTATTATTAGTCAGATATATTCTTGTGCGGTGAATAGGGCGTGTTGAGTCCAGTTCTCTGAGCAAGGAGTAGGTCTTGTCTATTACATATTGGGTTTATGGAACGGTATCTGAGCTAATTTGATACCCTTGTTTTATGTATCACCCCACCTCACCTTTCCCGTTAAGCAGCCATAGTGTGTTTTCTGCATGTGTGACTCTGTTCTGTTTTGTAATTCAGTTCAAGTGTAACGGTTTTTACATTCCCTCTATCAGTGATACCTTATGAGAAGTGTCCTTTTCTGTGTGACTTATTTCACTTAGAATCGTCATACCTAAATCCACTCATCATGCTGCTACTAACCTTACGACATTGATTTCCTGGCTGAGTGATATTCCATTGTACATAAGGACCACAACTTCTTTATCCATTTTTCTCTTTCCTGGGATATTGAAGGTGGAATGAAGTGGAGGTCCTGGTCAACAGAGCAGCCCTAAACTTTGGGGTGCTTGTGTCTTGCTGATTTTTAATTTTCCCAATTTATACCCCCATGAGTGGAAGTGCCCTATGCTCTCTAAGCTGTGTTTTTCAGATGTTTCAGGACTCACCGGACACTTCTCCAGAGTGGCTCTTGGCAATTTACATCCCGCCCATCAGTGTAGCAAGGCTCCCATTTCTCCATGGCCTGTCCTGCATTTCTGGTTTTGACACTTTTTTCAGCATGGCCCTTTTGACCGATGGGAAGCGAGACTTCTTTGTAGCGCTGATTTGCCTTTCCAGGTTGCTTGCTTGGCCAAAAAGGGCGTATGCGTTTTTTCCTGAATATATTCAGGAAAAAACGCATACGCCCTTTTTGGCCAAGGGCATCATTGTCAACGTTTTGCCGCTTTTCATGTGCTTTAAAGGCGATTCGTATCTACCTCCTGAAATCTGTTTCGTGCAATTCTGCCTTGATTTCAAATCCTCTTCTTTGCCTTCCCTCAATATATTTGTGGACGAGAGTTATCATTTATAACTCTGCAGGTTTGTGAATTGCAGTGCCCTGAACCTCCATTTTACAACTCGTTTTTATGGGAGCTGGCCGCAAAATCGCAGAATGGCTTCAGGCCCTGTTCTGGTTCCGGGGGTCAGGCTGAGCCTGTGGTTAATTCTTCTTTCTGATGGGAAAATAGAGTGACCTGTGCCTGTCCCAACACCAAGAGCTAGTCTCTCGTTGGTTCCACGTCTTCCCGTTTATCCTCAGGACAAATTGCAACCTGTACGGAACAGGAGGTTAAAGGTGCTGATGCCCCAAGTAGGGAGCTTGCTAGTAAAGCGGCTGGAATGGCGAACCCGGGCACAAGGAGATGAGAAATGAGGTGCGTTTTAGAAACCTTTCCCCATCACACGGTGTACCATCTTCTGGGTTTCTCATGCATGTTTTTGATGTAGGAAGATGCCCTTGAACCTGGAGATTTGGGACCCATGTGATGGGTACCACGCAGTATTCCTTTAAAGGGTCTGCGTTTGCTCACCCAACCTCACCAAACCTCTCAGCCCCAAGAGTGTCCACCCTTATGTCTCATCCAGCTGTGCGTCTAGATATGGTCAATCCAGGTTGCATCACAGCTCCTGAACGCATTGTGTAAGAATTTCTCTCTCTTTCACTGTCTTTGTTTCATGGGTGTTTCAAAGTAATTTATTTTTATAATGGGGTTTAGCTGCTTTTCACTGCTGTGTTTATGCCGCTTTACACCCACTTGACACACTAACAGAGAGATATCAATACATAGGTTTTACGATTATTATTAGTCAGATATATTCTTGTGCGGTGAATAGGGCGTGTTGAGTCCAGTTCTCTGAGCAAGGAGTAGGTCTTGTCTATTACATATTGGGTTTATGGAACGGTATCTGAGCTAATTTGATACCCTTGTTTTATGTATCACCCCACCTCACCTTTCCCGTTAAGCAGCCATAGTGTGTTTTCTGCATGTGTGACTCTGTTCTGTTTTGTAATTCAGTTCAAGTGTAACGGTTTTTACATTCCCTCTATCAGTGATACCTTATGAGAAGTGTCCTTTTCTGTGTGACTTATTTCACTTAGAATCGTCGTACCTAAATCCACTCATCATGCTGCTACTAACCTTACGACATTGATTTCCTGGCTGAGTGATATTCCATTGTACATAAGGACGACAACTTCTTTATCCATTTTTCTCTTTCCTGGGATATTTAAGGTGGAATGAAGTGGAGGTCCTGGTCAACAGAGCAGCCCTAAACTTTGGGGTGCTTGTGTCTTGCTGATTTTTAATTTTCCCAATTTATACCCCCATGAGTGGAAGTGCCCTATGCTCTCTAAGCTGTGTTTTTCAGATGTTTCAGGACTCACCGGACACTTCTCCAGAGTGGCTCTTGGCAATTTACATCCCGCCCATCAGTGTAGCAAGGCTCCCATTTCTCCATGGCCTGTCCTGCATTTCTGGTTTTGACACTTTTTTCAGCATGGCCCTTTTGACCGATGGGAAGCGAGACTTCTTTGTAGCGCTGATTTGCCTTTCCAGGTTGCTTGGTTGGCCAAAAAGGGCGTATGCGTTTTTTCCTGAATATATTCAGGAAAAAACGCATACGCCCTTTTTGGCCAAGGGCATCATTGTCAACGTTTTGCCGCTTTTCATGTGCTTTAAAGGCGATTCGTATCTACCTCCTGAAATCTGTTTCCTGCAATTCTGCCTTGATTTCAAATCCTCTTCTTTGCCTTCCCTCAATATATTTGTGGACGACAGTTATCATTTATAACTCTGTAGGTTTGTGAATTGCAGTGCCCTGAACCTCCATTTTACAACTTGTTTTTATGGGAGCTGGCCGCAAAATCGCAGAATGGCTTCAGGCCCTGTTCTGGTTCTGGGGCGCAGGCTGAGCCTGTGGTTAATTCTTCTTTCTGATGGGAAAATAGAGTGACCTGTGCCTGTCCCAACACCAAGAGCTAGTCTCTCGTTGGTTCCACGTCTTCCCGTTTATCCTCAGGACAAATTGCAACCTGTATGGAACAGGAGGTTAAAGGTGCTGATGCTCCAAGTAGGGAGCTTGCTAGTAAAGCGGCTGGAATGGCGAACCCGGGCACAAGGAGATGAGAAATGAGGTGCGTTTTAGAAACCTTTCCCCATCACACGGTGTACCATCTTCTGGGTTTCTCATGCATGTTTTTGATGTAGGAAGATGCCCTTGAACCTGGAGATTTGGGACCCATGCGATGGGTACCACGCAGTATTCCTTTAAAGGGTCTGCGTTTGCTCACCCAACCTCACCAAACCTCTCAGCCCCAAGAGTGTCCACCCTTATGTCTCATCCAGCTGTGCGTCTAGATATGGTCAATCCAGGTTGCATCACAGCCCCTGAACGCATTGTGTAAGAATTTCTCTCTCTTTCACTGTCTTTGTTTCATGGTGGTTTCAAAGTAATTTATTTTTATAATGGGGTTTAGCTGCTTTTCACTGCTGTGTTTATGCCGCTTTACACCCACTTGACACACTAACAGAGAGATATCAATACATAGGTTTTACGATTATTATTAGTCAGATATATTCTTGTGCGGTGAATAGGGCGTGTTGAGTCCAGTTCTCTGAGCAAGGAGTAGGTCTTGTCTATTACATATTGGGTTTATGGAACGGTATCTGATCTAATTTGATACCCTTGTTTTATGTATCACCCCACCTCACCTTTCCCGTTAAGCAGCCATAGTGTGTTTTCTGCATGTGTGACTCTGTTCTGTTTTGTAATTCAGTTCAAGTGTAACGGTTTTTACATTCCCTCTATCAGTGATACCTTATGAGAAGTGTCCTTTTCTGTGTGACTTATTTCACTTAGAATCGTCATACCTAAATCCACTCATCATGCTGCTACTAACCTTACGACATTGATTTCCTGGCTGAGTGATATTCCATTGTACATAAGGACCACAACTTCTTTATCCATTTTTCTCTTTCCTGGGATATTTAAGGTGGAATGAAGTGGAGGTCCTGGTCAACAGAGCAGCCCTAAACTTTGGGGTGCTTGTGTCTTGCTGATTTTTAATTTTCCCAATTTATACCCCCATGAGTGGAAGTGCCCTATGCTCTCTAAGCTGTGTTTTTCAGATGTTTCAGGACTCACCGGACACTTCTCCAGAGTGGCTCTTGGCAATTTACATCCCGCCCATCAGTGTAGCAAGGCTCCCATTTCTCCATGGCCTGTCCTGCATTTCTGGTTTTGACACTTTTTTCAGCATGGCCCTTTTGACCGATGGGAAGCGAGACTTCTTTGTAGCGCTGATTTGCCTTTCCAGGTTGCTTGCTTGGCCAAAAAGGGCGTATGCGTTTTTTCCTGAATATATTCAGGAAAAAACGCATACGCCCTTTTTGGCCAAGGGCATCATTGTCAACGTTTTGCCGCTTTTCATGTGCTTTAAAGGCGATTCGTATCTACCTCCTGAAATCTGTTTCGTGCAATTCTGCCTTGATTTCAAATCCTCTTCTTTGCCTTCCCTCAATATATTTGTGGACGAGAGTTATCATTTATAACTCTGCAGGTTTGTGAATTGCAGTGCCCTGAACCTCCATTTTACAACTCGTTTTTATGGGAGCTGGCCGCAAAATCGCAGAATGGCTTCAGGCCCTGTTCTGGTTCCGGGGGTCAGGCTGAGCCTGTGGTTAATTCTTCTTTCTGATGGGAAAATAGAGTGACCTGTGCCTGTCCCAACACCAAGAGCTAGTCTCTCGTTGGTTCCACGTCTTCCCGTTTATCCTCAGGACAAATTGCAACCTGTACGGAACAGGAGGTTAAAGGTGCTGATGCCCCAAGTAGGGAGCTTGCTAGTAAAGCAGCTGGAATGGCGAACCCGGGCACAAGGAGATGAGAAATGAGGTGCGTTTTAGAAACCTTTCCCCATCACACGGTGTACCATCTTCTGGGTTTCTCATGCATGTTTTTGATGTAGGAAGATGCCCTTGAACCTGGAGATTTGGGACCCATGTGATGGGTACCACGCAGTATTACTTTAAAGGGTCTGCGTTTGCTCACCCAACCTCACCAAACCTCTCAGCCCCAAGAGTGTCCACCCTTATGTCTCATCCAGCTGTGCGTCTAGATATGGTCAATCCAGGTTGCATCACAGCTCCTGAACGCATTGTGTAAGAATTTCTCTCTCTTTCACTGTCTTTGTTTCATGGGTGTTTCAAAGTAATTTATTTTTATAATGGGGTTTAGCTGCTTTTCACTGCTGTGTTTATGCCGCTTTAAACCCACTTGACACACTAACAGAGAGATATCAATACATAGGTTTTACGATTATTATTAGTCAGATATATTCTTGTGCGGTGAATAGGGCGTGTTGAGTCCAGTTCTCTGAGCAAGGAGTAGGTCTTGTCTATTACATATTGGGTTTATGGAACGGTATCTGAGCTAATTTGATACCCTTGTTTTATGTATCACCCCACCTCACCTTTCCCGTTAAGCAGCCATAGTGTGTTTTCTGCATGTGTGACTCTGTTCTGTTTTGTAATTCAGTTCAAGTGTAACGGTTTTTACATTCCCTCTATCAGTGATACCTTATGAGAAGTGTCCTTTTCTGTGTGACTTATTTCACTTAGAATCGTCGTACCTAAATCCACTCATCATGCTGCTACTAACCTTACGACATTGATTTCCTGGCTGAGTGATATTCCATTGTACATAAGGACCACAACTTCTTTATCCATTTTTCTCTTTCCTGGGATATTTAAGGTGGAATGAAGTGGAGGTCCTGGTCAACAGAGCAGCCCTAAACTTTGGGGTGCTTGTGTCTTGCTGATTTTTCATTTTCCCAATTTATACCCCCATGAGTGGAAGTGCCCTATGCTCTCTAAGCTGTGTTTTTCAGATGTTTCAGGACTCACCGGACACTTCTCCAGAGTGGCTCTTGGCAATTTACATCCCGCCCATCAGTGTAGCAAGGCTCCCATTTCTCCATGGCCTGTCCTGCATTTCTGGTTTTGACATTTTTTTCAGCATGGCCCTTTTGACCGATGGGAAGCGAGACTTCTTTGTAGCGCTGATTTGCCTTTCCAGGTTGCTTGGTTGGCCAAAAAGGGCGTATGCGTTTTTTCCTGAATATATTCAGGAAAAAACGCATACGCCCTTTATGGCCAAGGGCATCATTGTCAACGTTTTGCCGCTTTTCATGTGCTTTAAAGGCGATTCGTATCTACCTCCTGAAATCTGTTTCCTGCAATTCTGCCTTGATTTCAAATCCTCTTCTTTGCCTTCCCTCAATATATTTGTGGACGAGAGTTATCATTTATAACTCTGCAGGTTTGTGAATTGCAGTGCCCTGAACCTCCATTTTACAACTCGTTTTTATGGGAGCTGGCCGCAAAATCGCAGAATGGCTTCAGGCCCTGTTCTGGTTCTGGGGCGCAGGCTGAGCCTGTGGTTAATTCTTCTTTCTGATGGGAAAATAGAGTGACCTGTGCCTGTCCCAACACCAAGAGCTAGTCTCTCGTTGGTTCCACGTCTTCCCGTTTATCCTCAGGACAAATTGCAACCTGTATGGAACAGGAGGTTAAAGGTGCTGATGCTCCAAGTAGGGAGCTTGCTAGTAAAGCGGCTGGAATGGCGAACCCGGGCACAAGGAGATGAGAAATGAGGTGCGTTTTAGAAACCTTTCCCCATCACACGGTGTACCATCTTCTGGGTTTCTCATGCATGTTTTTGATGTAGGAAGATGCCCTTGAACCTGGAGATTTGGGACCCATGCGATGGGTACCACGCAGTATTCCTTTAAAGGGTCTGCATTTGCTCACCCAACCTCACCAAACCTCTCAGCCCCAAGAGTGTCCACCCTTATGTCTCATCCAGCTGTGCGTCTAGATATGGTCAATCCAGGTTGCATCACAGCCCCTGAACGCATTGTGTAAGAATTTCTCTCTCTTTCACTGTCTTTGTTTCATGGGTGTTTCAAAGTAATTTATTTTTATAATGGGGTTTAGCTGCTTTTCACTGCTGTGTTTATGCCGCTTTACACCCACTTGACACACTAACAGAGAGATATCTATACATAGGTTTTACGATTATTATTAGTCAGATATATTCTTGTGCGGTGAATAGGGCGTGTTGAGTCCAGTTCTCTGAGCAAGGAGTAGGTCTTGTCTATTACATATTGGGTTTATGGAACGGTATCTGAGCTAATTTGATACCCTTGTTTTATGTATCACCCCACCTCACCTTTCCCGTTAAGCAGCCATAGTGTGTTTTCTGCATGTGTGACTCTGTTCTGTTTTGTAATTCAGTTCAAGTGTAACGGTTTTTACATTCCCTCTATCAGTGATACCTTATGAGAAGTGTCCTTTTCTGTGTGACTTATTTCACTTAGAATCGTCGTACCTAAATCCACTCATCATGCTGCTACTAACCTTACGACATTGATTTCCTGGCTGAGTGATATTCCATTGTACATAAGGACGACAACTTCTTTATCCATTTTTCTCTTTCCTGGGATATTTAAGGTGGAATGAAGTGGAGGTCCTGGTCAACAGAGCAGCCCTAAACTTTGGGGTGCTTGTGTCTTGCTGATTTTTAATTTTCCCAATTTATACCCCCATGAGTGGAAGTGCCCTATGCTCTCTAAGCTGTGTTTTTCAGATGTTTCAGGACTCACCGGACACTTCTCCAGAGTGGCTCTTGGCAATTTACATCCCGCCCATCAGTGTAGCAAGGCTCCCATTTCTCCATGGCCTGTCCTGCATTTCTGGTTTTGACACTTTTTTCAGCATGGCCCTTTTGACCGATGGGAAGCGAGACTTCTTTGTAGCGCTGATTTGCCTTTCCAGGTTGCTTGGTTGGCCAAAAAGGGCGTATGCGTTTTTTCCTGAATATATTCAGGAAAAAACGCATACGCCCTTTTTGGCCAAGGGCATCATTGTCAACGTTTTGCCGCTTTTCATGTGCTTTAAAGGCGATTCGTATCTACCTCCTGAAATCTGTTTCCTGCAATTCTGCCTTGATTTCAAATCCTCTTCTTTGCCTTCCCTCAATATATTTGTGGACGACAGTTATCATTTATAACTCTGTAGGTTTGTGAATTGCAGTGCCCTGAACCTCCATTTTACAACTCGTTTTTATGGGAGCTGGCCGCAAAATCGCAGAATGGCTTCAGGCCCTGTTCTGGTTCTGGGGCGCAGGCTGAGCCTGTGGTTAATTCTTCTTTCTGATGGGAAAATAGAGTGACCTGTGCCTGTCCCAACACCAAGAGCTAGTCTCTCGTTGGTTCCACGTCTTCCCGTTTATCCTCAGGACAAATTGCAACCTGTATGGAACAGGAGGTTAAAGGTGCTGATGCTCCAAGTAGGGAGCTTGCTAGTAAAGCGGCTGGAATGGCGAACCCGGGCACAAGGAGATGAGAAATGAGGTGCGTTTTAGAAACCTTTCCCCATCACACGGTGTACCATCTTCTGGGTTTCTCATGCATGTTTTTGATGTAGGAAGATGCCCTTGAACCTGGAGATTTGGGACCCATGCGATGGGTACCACGCAGTATTCCTTTAAAGGGTCTGCGTTTGCTCACCCAACCTCACCAAACCTCTCAGCCCCAAGAGTGTCCACCCTTATGTCTCATCCAGCTGTGGGTCTAGATATGGTCAATCCAGGTTGCATCACAGCCCCTGAACGCATTGTGTAAGAATTTCTCTCTCTTTCACTGTCTTTGTTTCATGGTGGTTTCAAAGTAATTTATTTTTATAATGGGGTTTAGCTGCTTTTCACTGCTGTGTTTATGCCGCTTTACACCCACTTGACACACTAACAGAGAGATATCAATACATAGGTTTTACGATTATTATTAGTCAGATATATTCTTGTGCGGTGAATAGGGCGTGTTGAGTCCAGTTCTCTGAGCAAGGAGTAGGTCTTGTCTATTACATATTGGGTTTATGGAACGGTATCTGAGCTAATTTGATACCCTTGTTTTATGTATCACCCCACCTCACCTTTCCCGTTAAGCAGCCATAGTGTGTTTTCTGCATGTGTGACTCTGTTCTGTTTTGTAATTCAGTTCAAGTGTAACGGTTTTTACATTCCCTCTATCAGTGATACCTTATGAGAAGTGTCCTTTTCTGTGTGACTTATTTCACTTAGAATCGTCATACCTAAATCCACTCATCATGCTGCTACTAACCTTACGACATTGATTTCCTGGCTGAGTGATATTCCATTGTACATAAGGACCACAACTTCTTTATCCATTTTTCTCTTTCCTGGTATATTGAAGGTGGAATGAAGTGGAGGTCCTGGTCAACAGAGCAGCCCTAAACTTTGGGGTGCTTGTGTCTTGCTGATTTTTAATTTTCCCAATTTATACCCCCATGAGTGGAAGTGCCCTATGCTCTCTAAGCTGTGTTTTTCAGATGTTTCAGGACTCACCGGACACTTCTCCAGAGTGGCTCTTGGCAATTTACATCCCGCCCATCAGTGTAGCAAGGCTCCCATTTCTCCATGGCCTGTCCTGCATTTCTGGTTTTGACACTTTTTTCAGCATGGCCCTTTTGACCGATGGGAAGCGAGACTTCTTTGTAGCGCTGATTTGCCTTTCCAGGTTGCTTGGTTGGCCAAAAAGGGCGTATGCGTTTTTTCCTGAATATATTCAGGAAAAAACGCATACGCCCTTTTTGGCCAAGGGCATCATTGTCAACGTTTTGCCGCTTTTCATGTGCTTTAAAGGCGATTCGTATCTACCTCCTGAAATCTGTTTCGTGCAATTCTGCCTTGATTTCAAATCCTCTTCTTTGCCTTCCCTCAATATATTTGTGGACGAGAGTTATCATTTATAACTCTGCAGGTTTGTGAATTGCAGTGCCCTGAACCTCCATTTTACAACTCGTTTTTATGGGAGCTGGCCGCAAAATCGCAGAATGGCTTCAGGCCCTGTTCTGGTTCCGGGGGTCAGGCTGAGCCTGTGGTTAATTCTTCTTTCTGATGGGAAAATAGAGTGACCTGTGCCTGTCCCAACACCAAGAGCTAGTCTCTCGTTGGTTCCACGTCTTCCCGTTTATCCTCAGGACAAATTGCAACCTGTACGGAACAGGAGGTTAAAGGTGCTGATGCCCCAAGTAGGGAGCTTGCTAGTAAAGCAGCTGGAATGGCGAACCCGGGCACAAGGAGATGAGAAATGAGGTGCGTTTTAGAAACCTTTCCCCATCACACGGTGTACCATCTTCTGGGTTTCTCATGCATGTTTTTGATGTAGGAAGATGCCCTTGAACCTGGAGATTTGGGACCCATGCGATGGGTACCACGCAGTATTCCTTTAAAGGGTCTGCGTTTGCTCACCCAACCTCACCAAACCTCTCAGCCCCAAGAGTGTCCACCCTTATGTCTCATCCAGCTGTGCGTCTAGATATGGTCAATCCAGGTTGCATCACAGCCCCTGAACGCATTGTGTAAGAATTTCTCTCTCTTTCACTGTCTTTGTTTCATGGGTGTTTCAAAGTAATTTATTTTTATAATGGGGTTTAGCTGCTTTTCACTGCTGTGTTTATGCCGCTTTACACCCACTTGACACACTAACAGAGAGATATCTATACATAGGTTTTACGATTATTATTAGTCAGATATATTCTTGTGCGGTGAATAGGGCGTGTTGAGTCCAGTTCTCTGAGCAAGGAGTAGGTCTTGTCTATTACATATTGGGTTTATGGAACGGTATCTGAGCTAATTTGATACCCTTGTTTTATGTATCACCCCACCTCACCTTTCCCGTTAAGCAGCCATAGTGTGTTTTCTGCATGTGTGACTCTGTTCTGTTTTGTAATTCAGTTCAAGTGTAACGGTTTTTACATTCCCTCTATCAGTGATACCTTATGAGAAGTGTCCTTTTCTGTGTGACTTATTTCACTTAGAATCGTCGTACCTAAATCCACTCATCATGCTGCTACTAACCTTACGACATTGATTTCCTGGCTGAGTGATATTCCATTGTACATAAGGACGACAACTTCTTTATCCATTTTTCTCTTTCCTGGGATATTTAAGGTGGAATGAAGTGGAGGTCCTGGTCAACAGAGCAGCCCTAAACTTTGGGGTGCTTGTGTCTTGCTGATTTTTAATTTTCCCAATTTATACCCCCATGAGTGGAAGTGCCCTATGCTCTCTAAGCTGTGTTTTTCAGATGTTTCAGGACTCACCGGACACTTCTCCAGAGTGGCTCTTGGCAATTTACATCCCGCCCATCAGTGTAGCAAGGCTCCCATTTCTCCATGGCCTGTCCTGCATTTCTGGTTTTGACACTTTTTTCAGCATGGCCCTTTTGACCGATGGGAAGCGAGACTTCTTTGTAGCGCTGATTTGCCTTTCCAGGTTGCTTGGTTGGCCAAAAAGGGCGTATGCGTTTTTTCCTGAATATATTCAGGAAAAAACGCATACGCCCTTTTTGGCCAAGGGCATCATTGTCAACGTTTTGCCGCTTTTCATGTGCTTTAAAGGCGATTCGTATCTACCTCCTGAAATCTGTTTCCTGCAATTCTGCCTTGATTTCAAATCCTCTTCTTTGCCTTCCCTCAATATATTTGTGGACGACAGTTATCATTTATAACTCTGTAGGTTTGTGAATTGCAGTGCCCTGAACCTCCATTTTACAACTCGTTTTTATGGGAGCTGGCCGCAAAATCGCAGAATGGCTTCAGGCCCTGTTCTGGTTCTGGGGCGCAGGCTGAGCCTGTGGTTAATTCTTCTTTCTGATGGGAAAATAGAGTGACCTGTGCCTGTCCCAACACCAAGAGCTAGTCTCTCGTTGGTTCCACGTCTTCCCGTTTATCCTCAGGACAAATTGCAACCTGTATGGAACAGGAGGTTAAAGGTGCTGATGCTCCAAGTAGGGAGCTTGCTAGTAAAGCGGCTGGAATGGCGAACCCGGGCACAAGGAGATGAGAAATGAGGTGCGTTTTAGAAACCTTTCCCCATCACACGGTGTACCATCTTCTGGGTTTCTCATGCATGTTTTTGATGTAGGAAGATGCCCTTGAACCTGGAGATTTGGGACCCATGCGATGGGTACCACGCAGTATTCCTTTAAAGGGTCTGCGTTTGCTCACCCAACCTCACCAAACCTCTCAGCCCCAAGAGTGTCCACCCTTATGTCTCATCCAGCTGTGCGTCTAGATATGGTCAATCCAGGTTGCATCACAGCCCCTGAACGCATTGTGTAAGAATTTCTCTCTCTTTCACTGTCTTTGTTTCATGGTGGTTTCAAAGTAATTTATTTTTATAATGGGGTTTAGCTGCTTTTCACTGCTGTGTTTATGCCGCTTTACACCCACTTGACACACTAACAGAGAGATATCAATACATAGGTTTTACGATTATTATTAGTCAGATATATTCTTGTGCGGTGAATAGGGCGTGTTGAGTCCAGTTCTCTGAGCAAGGAGTAGGTCTTGTCTATTACATATTGGGTTTATGGAACGGTATCTGATCTAATTTGATACCCTTGTTTTATGTATCACCCCACCTCACCTTTCCCGTTAAGCAGCCATAGTGTGTTTTCTGCATGTGTGACTCTGTTCTGTTTTGTAATTCAGTTCAAGTGTAACGGTTTTTACATTCCCTCTATCAGTGATACCTTATGAGAAGTGTCCTTTTCTGTGTGACTTATTTCACTTAGAATCGTCATACCTAAATCCACTCATCATGCTGCTACTAACCTTACGACATTGATTTCCTGGCTGAGTGATATTCCATTGTACATAAGGACCACAACTTCTTTATCCATTTTTCTCTTTCCTGGGATATTTAAGGTGGAATGAAGTGGAGGTCCTGGTCAACAGAGCAGCCCTAAACTTTGGGGTGCTTGTGTCTTGCTGATTTTTAATTTTCCCAATTTATACCCCCATGAGTGGAAGTGCCCTATGCTCTCTAAGCTGTGTTTTTCAGATGTTTCAGGACTCACCGGACACTTCTCCAGAGTGGCTCTTGGCAATTTACATCCCGCCCATCAGTGTAGCAAGGCTCCCATTTCTCCATGGCCTGTCCTGCATTTCTGGTTTTGACACTTTTTTCAGCATGGCCCTTTTGACCGATGGGAAGCGAGACTTGTTTGTAGCGCTGATTTGCCTTTCCAGGTTGCTTGCTTGGCCAAAAAGGGCGTATGCGTTTTTTCCTGAATATATTCAGGAAAAAACGCATACGCCCTTTTTGGCCAAGGGCATCATTGTCAACGTTTTGCCGCTTTTCATGTGCTTTAAAGGCGATTCGTATCTACCTCCTGAAATCTGTTTCGTGCAATTCTGCCTTGATTTCAAATCCTCTTCTTTGCCTTCCCTCAATATATTTGTGGACGAGAGTTATCATTTATAACTCTGCAGGTTTGTGAATTGCAGTGCCCTGAACCTCCATTTTACAACTCGTTTTTATGGGAGCTGGCCGCAAAATCGCAGAATGGCTTCAGGCCCTGTTCTGGTTCCGGGGGTCAGGCTGAGCCTGTGGTTAATTCTTCTTTCTGATGGGAAAATAGAGTGACCTGTGCCTGTCCCAACACCAAGAGCTAGTCTCTCGTTGGTTCCACGTCTTCCCGTTTATCCTGAGGACAAATTGCAACCTGTACGGAACAGGAGGTTAAAGGTGCTGATGCCCCAAGTAGGGAGCTTGCTAGTAAAGCAGCTGGAATGGCGAACCCGGGCACAAGGAGATGAGAAATGAGGTGCGTTTTAGAAACCTTTCCCCATCACACGGTGTACCATCTTCTGGGTTTCTCATGCATGTTTTTGATGTAGGAAGATGCCCTTGAACCTGGAGATTTGGGACCCATGTGATGGGTACCACGCAGTATTACTTTAAAGGGTCTGCGTTTGCTCACCCAACCTCACCAAACCTCTCAGCCCCAAGAGTGTCCACCCTTATGTCTCATCCAGCTGTGCGTCTAGATATGGTCAATCCAGGTTGCATCACAGCTCCTGAACGCATTGTGTAAGAATTTCTCTCTCTTTCACTGTCTTTGTTTCATGGGTGTTTCAAAGTAATTTATTTTTATAATGGGGTTTAGCTGCTTTTCACTGCTGTGTTTATGCCGCTTTAAACCCACTTGACACACTAACAGAGAGATATCAATACATAGGTTTTACGATTATTATTAGTCAGATATATTCTTGTGCGGTGAATAGGGCGTGTTGAGTCCAGTTCTCTGAGCAAGGAGTAGGTCTTGTCTATTACATATTGGGTTTATGGAACGGTATCTGAGCTAATTTGATACCCTTGTTTTATGTATCACCCCACCTCACCTTTCCCGTTAAGCAGCCATAGTGTGTTTTCTGCATGTGTGACTCTGTTCTGTTTTGTAATTCAGTTCAAGTGTAACGGTTTTTACATTCCCTCTATCAGTGATACCTTATGAGAAGTGTCCTTTTCTGTGTGACTTATTTCACTTAGAATCGTCGTACCTAAATCCACTCATCATGCTGCTACTAACCTTACGACATTGATTTCCTGGCTGAGTGATATTCCATTGTACATAAGGACCACAACTTCTTTATCCATTTTTCTCTTTCCTGGGATATTTAAGGTGGAATGAAGTGGAGGTCCTGGTCAACAGAGCAGCCCTAAACTTTGGGGTGCTTGTGTCTTGCTGATTTTTCATTTTCCCAATTTATACCCCCATGAGTGGAAGTGCCCTATGCTCTCTAAGCTGTGTTTTTCAGATGTTTCAGGACTCACCGGACACTTCTCCAGAGTGGCTCTTGGCAATTTACATCCCGCCCATCAGTGTAGCAAGGCTCCCATTTCTCCATGGCCTGTCCTGCATTTCTGGTTTTGACATTTTTTTCAGCATGGCCCTTTTGACCGATGGGAAGCGAGACTTCTTTGTAGCGCTGATTTGCCTTTCCAGGTTGCTTGGTTGGCCAAAAAGGGCGTATGCGTTTTTTCCTGAATATATTCAGGAAAAAACGCATACGCCCTTTATGGCCAAGGGCATCATTGTCAACGTTTTGCCGCTTTTCATGTGCTTTAAAGGCGATTCGTATCTACCTCCTGAAATCTGTTTCCTGCAATTCTGCCTTGATTTCAAATCCTCTTCTTTGCCTTCCCTCAATATATTTGTGGACGAGAGTTATCATTTATAACTCTGCAGGTTTGTGAATTGCAGTGCCCTGAACCTCCATTTTACAACTCGTTTTTATGGGAGCTGGCCGCAAAATCGCAGAATGGCTTCAGGCCCTGTTCTGGTTCTGGGGCGCAGGCTGAGCCTGTGGTTAATTCTTCTTTCTGATGGGAAAATAGAGTGACCTGTGCCTGTCCCAACACCAAGAGCTAGTCTCTCGTTGGTTCCACGTCTTCCCGTTTATCCTCAGGACAAATTGCAACCTGTATGGAACAGGAGGTTAAAGGTGCTGATGCTCCAAGTAGGGAGCTTGCTAGTAAAGCGGCTGGAATGGCGAACCCGGGCACAAGGAGATGAGAAATGAGGTGCGTTTTAGAAACCTTTCCCCATCACACGGTGTACCATCTTCTGGGTTTCTCATGCATGTTTTTGATGTAGGAAGATGCCCTTGAACCTGGAGATTTGGGACCCATGCGATGGGTACCACGCAGTATTCCTTTAAAGGGTCTGCATTTGCTCACCCAACCTCACCAAACCTCTCAGCCCCAAGAGTGTCCACCCTTATGTCTCATCCAGCTGTGCGTCTAGATATGGTCAATCCAGGTTGCATCACAGCCCCTGAACGCATTGTGTAAGAATTTCTCTCTCTTTCACTGTCTTTGTTTCATGGGTGTTTCAAAGTAATTTATTTTTATAATGGGGTTTAGCTGCTTTTCACTGCTGTGTTTATGCCGCTTTACACCCACTTGACACACTAACAGAGAGATATCTATACATAGGTTTTACGATTATTATTAGTCAGATATATTCTTGTGCGGTGAATAGGGCGTGTTGAGTCCAGTTCTCTGAGCAAGGAGTAGGTCTTGTCTATTACATATTGGGTTTATGGAACGGTATCTGAGCTAATTTGATACCCTTGTTTTATGTATCACCCCACCTCACCTTTCCCGTTAAGCAGCCATAGTGTGTTTTCTGCATGTGTGACTCTGTTCTGTTTTGTAATTCAGTTCAAGTGTAACGGTTTTTACATTCCCTCTATCAGTGATACCTTATGAGAAGTGTCCTTTTCTGTGTGACTTATTTCACTTAGAATCGTCGTACCTAAATCCACTCATCATGCTGCTACTAACCTTACGACATTGATTTCCTGGCTGAGTGATATTCCATTGTACATAAGGACGACAACTTCTTTATCCATTTTTCTCTTTCCTGGGATATTTAAGGTGGAATGAAGTGGAGGTCCTGGTCAACAGAGCAGCCCTAAACTTTGGGGTGCTTGTGTCTTGCTGATTTTTAATTTTCCCAATTTATACCCCCATGAGTGGAAGTGCCCTATGCTCTCTAAGCTGTGTTTTTCAGATGTTTCAGGACTCACCGGACACTTCTCCAGAGTGGCTCTTGGCAATTTACATCCCGCCCATCAGTGTAGCAAGGCTCCCATTTCTCCATGGCCTGTCCTGCATTTCTGGTTTTGACACTTTTTTCAGCATGGCCCTTTTGACCGATGGGAAGCGAGACTTCTTTGTAGCGCTGATTTGCCTTTCCAGGTTGCTTGGTTGGCCAAAAAGGGCGTATGCGTTTTTTCCTGAATATATTCAGGAAAAAACGCATACGCCCTTTTTGGCCAAGGGCATCATTGTCAACGTTTTGCCGCTTTTCATGTGCTTTAAAGGCGATTCGTATCTACCTCCTGAAATCTGTTTCCTGCAATTCTGCCTTGATTTCAAATCCTCTTCTTTGCCTTCCCTCAATATATTTGTGGACGAGAGTTATCATTTATAACTCTGCAGGTTTGTGAATTGCAGTGCCCTGAACCTCCATTTTACAACTCGTTTTTATGGGAGCTGGCCGCAAAATCGCAGAATGGCTTCAGGCCCTGTTCTGGTTCTGGGGCGCAGGCTGAGCCTGTGGTTAATTCTTCTTTCTGATGGGAAAATA
Organism: Balaenoptera borealis; assembly: GCF_965194805.1. NCBI lineage: Eukaryota > Metazoa > Chordata > Mammalia > Artiodactyla > Balaenopteridae > Balaenoptera > Balaenoptera borealis. The sequence goes on along the minus strand of NW_028123386.1, from coordinate 2,565 downwards.
GAGTGACCTGTGCCTGTCCCAACACCAAGAGCTAGTCTCTCGTTGGTTCCACGTCTTCCCGTTTATCCTCAGGACAAATTGCAACCTGTATGGAACAGGAGGTTAAAGGTGCTGATGCTCCAAGTAGGGAGCTTGCTAGTAAAGCGGCTGGAATGGCGAACCCGGGCACAAGGAGATGAGAAATGAGGTGCGTTTTAGAAACCTTTCCCCATCACACGGTGTACCATCTTCTGGGTTTCTCATGCATGTTTTTGATGTAGGAAGATGCCCTTGAACCTGGAGATTTGGGACCCATGCGATGGGTACCACGCAGTATTCCTTTAAAGGGTCTGCGTTTGCTCACCCAACCTCACCAAACCTCTCAGCCCCAAGAGTGTCCACCCTTATGTCTCATCCAGCTGTGGGTCTAGATATGGTCAATCCAGGTTGCATCACAGCCCCTGAACGCATTGTGTAAGAATTTCTCTCTCTTTCACTGTCTTTGTTTCATGGTGGTTTCAAAGTAATTTATTTTTATAATGGGGTTTAGCTGCTTTTCACTGCTGTGTTTATGCCGCTTTACACCCACTTGACACACTAACAGAGAGATATCAATACATAGGTTTTACGATTATTATTAGTCAGATATATTCTTGTGCGGTGAATAGGGCGTGTTGAGTCCAGTTCTCTGAGCAAGGAGTAGGTCTTGTCTATTACATATTGGGTTTATGGAACGGTATCTGAGCTAATTTGATACCCTTGTTTTATGTATCACCCCACCTCACCTTTCCCGTTAAGCAGCCATAGTGTGTTTTCTGCATGTGTGACTCTGTTCTGTTTTGTAATTCAGTTCAAGTGTAACGGTTTTTACATTCCCTCTATCAGTGATACCTTATGAGAAGTGTCCTTTTCTGTGTGACTTATTTCACTTAGAATCGTCATACCTAAATCCACTCATCATGCTGCTACTAACCTTACGACATTGATTTCCTGGCTGAGTGATATTCCATTGTACATAAGGACCACAACTTCTTTATCCATTTTTCTCTTTCCTGGGATATTTAAGGTGGAATGAAGTGGAGGTCCTGGTCAACAGAGCAGCCCTAAACTTTGGGGTGCTTGTGTCTTGCTGATTTTTAATTTTCCCAATTTATACCCCCATGAGTGGAAGTGCCCTATGCTCTCTAAGCTGTGTTTTTCAGATGTTTCAGGACTCACCGGACACTTCTCCAGAGTGGCTCTTGGCAATTTACATCCCGCCCATCAGTGTAGCAAGGCTCCCATTTCTCCATGGCCTGTCCTGCATTTCTGGTTTTGACACTTTTTTCAGCATGGCCCTTTTGACCGATGGGAAGCGAGACTTCTTTGTAGCGCTGATTTGCCTTTCCAGGTTGCTTGCTTGGCCAAAAAGGGCGTATGCGTTTTTTCCTGAATATATTCAGGAAAAAACGCATACGCCCTTTTTGGCCAAGGGCATCATTGTCAACGTTTTGCCGCTTTTCATGTGCTTTAAAGGCGATTCGTATCTACCTCCTGAAATCTGTTTCGTGCAATTCTGCCTTGATTTCAAATCCTCTTCTTTGCCTTCCCTCAATATATTTGTGGACGAGAGTTATCATTTATAACTCTGCAGGTTTGTGAATTGCAGTGCCCTGAACCTCCATTTTACAACTCGTTTTTATGGGAGCTGGCCGCAAAATCGCAGAATGGCTTCAGGCCCTGTTCTGGTTCCGGGGGTCAGGCTGAGCCTGTGGTTAATTCTTCTTTCTGATGGGAAAATAGAGTGACCTGTGCCTGTCCCAACACCAAGAGCTAGTCTCTCGTTGGTTCCACGTCTTCCCGTTTATCCTCAGGACAAATTGCAACCTGTACGGAACAGGAGGTTAAAGGTGCTGATGCCCCAAGTAGGGAGCTTGCTAGTAAAGTGGCTGGAATGGCGAACCCGGGCACAAGGAGATGAGAAATGAGGTGCGTTTTAGAAACCTTTCCCCATCACACGGTGTACCATCTTCTGGGTTTCTCATGCATGTTTTTGATGTAGGAAGATGCCCTTGAACCTGGAGATTTGGGACCCATGTGATGGGTACCACGCAGTATTCCTTTAAAGGGTCTGCGTTTGCTCACCCAACCTCACCAAACCTCTCAGCCCCAAGAGTGTCCACCCTTATGTCTCATCCAGCTGTGCGTCTAGATATGGTCAATCCAGGTTGCATCACAGCTCCTGAACGCATTGTGTAAGAATTTCTCTCTCTTTCACTGTCTTTGTTTCATGGGTGTTTCAAAGTAATTTATTTTTATAATGGGGTTTAGCTGCTTTTCACTGCTGTGTTTATGCCGCTTTACACCCACTTGACACACTAACAGAGAGATATCAATACATAGGTTTTATGATTATTATTAGTCAGATATATTCTTGTGCGGTGAATAGGGCGTGTTGAGTCCAGTTCTCTGAGCAAGGAGTAGGTCTTGTCTATTACATATTGGGTTTATGGAACGGTATCTGAGCTAATTTGATACCCTTGTTTTATGTATCACCCCACCTCACCTTTCCCGTTAAGCAGCCATAGTGTGTTTTCTGCATGTGTG